>NC_139988.1:90145079-90184363 GCF_964263955.1 Coregonus lavaretus | reverse complement strand
CCTGATGTTCTAGCAGTGTCTGAATCCTGGCTCAGGAAGGCCACCAAAAATTCTGAAATTTCCATCCCCAACTATAACATTTTCCGTCTAGATAGAACTGCCAAAGGGGGTGGAGTTGCAATCTACTGTAGAGATAGCCTGCAGAGCTCTATCATACTATCCAGGTCTGTGCCCAAACAGTTTGAGCTTCTACTTCTAAAAATCCACCTTTCCAGAAATAAGTCTCTCACTGTTGCCGCTTGCTACAGACCCCCCTCAGCCCCCAGCTGTGCCCTGGACACCATATGTGAATTGATTGCCCCCCATTTATCCTCTGAGTTTGTACTGCTTGGTGACCTAAATTGGGATATGCTTAATACCCCAGCCATCCTACAATCCAAGCTAGATGCCCTCAACCTCACGCAAATTATCAACGAACCTACCAGGTACAACCCTAAATCCTTAAACATGGGTACCCTCATAGATATCATCCTGACTAACATACCCTCTAAATACACCTCAGCTGTCTTCAACCAGGATCTCAGCGATCACTGCCTTATTGCCTGCGTCCGTAACGGGTCTGCGGTCAAACGACCACCCCTCATCACTGTCAAACGCTCCCTAAAACACTTTAGCGAGGAGGCCTTCCTAATTGACCTGGCCCAGGTATCCTGGATGGATATAGATCTCATTCCGTCAGTAGAGGATGCCTGGTTGTTCCTTAAAAGTAATTTCCTCTCAATCTTAAATAAAAACATGCCCCATTCAAAAAATACAGAACTAAGAACCGATATAGCCCCTGGTTCTCCTCAGACTTGACTGCCCTTGACCAGCACAAAAACATCCTGTGGCGTACAGCATTAGCATCAAATAGCCCCCGCGATATGCAACTTTTCAGGGAAGTTAGGAACCAATATACACAAGCAGTCAGGAAAGCAAAGGCTAACTTTTTCAAACAGAAATTTGCATCCTGTAGCACTAACTCCAAAAAGTTTTGGGACACTGTAAAGTCCATGGAGAATAAGAGCACTTCCTCCCAGCTGCCCACTGCACTGAGGCTAGGAAACACTATCACCACCGATAAATCTACAATAATCGAGAATTTCAACAAGCATTTTGCTACAGCTGGCCATGCTTTCCATCTGGCTACCACTAACCCGGCCACCAACTCTGCACCCTCTGCTGCAACTTGCCCATGCCCCCCCCGCTTCTCCTTCACACAAATTCAGACAGCTGATGTTTTGAAAGCGCTGCAAAATCTGGACCCCTACAAATCAGCTGGGCTAGACAATCTGGACCCTTTCTTTCTAAAACTAGCCGCCGAAATTGTCGCAACCCCTATTACTAGTCTGTTCAACCTCTCTTTCATAACGTCTGAGATCCCCAGAGATTGGAAAGCTGCCGCGGTCATCCCCCTCTTCAAAGGGGGTGACACTCTAGATCCAAACTGCTACAGACCTATATCCATCCTGCCCTGCCTTTCGAAAGTATTCGAAAGCCAAGTTAACAAACAGATCACCGACCATTTCGAATACCACCGTACCTTCTCCGCTATGCAATCCGGTTTCCGAGCTGGTCACGGGTGCACTTCAGCCACGCTCAAGGTCCTAAACAATATTATAACCACGATTGATAATAGACAGTACTGTGCAGCCGTCTTCATCGACCTGGCCAAGGCTTTCGACTCTGTCAACCACCGCATTCTTATTGGCAGACTAAATAGCCTTGGTTTCTCAAATGACTGCCTCGCCTGGTTCACCAACTACTTCTCAGATAGAGTTCAGTGTGTCAAATCGGAGGGCCTGTTGTCTGGACCTATGGCAGTCTCTATGGGGGTGCCACAGGGTTCAATTCTTGGGCCGACACTTTTCTCCGTGTATATCAATGATGTCGCTCTTGCTGCTGGTGACTCTCAGATCCACCTCTACGCAGACGACACCATTTTGTATACATCTGGCCCTTCATTGGACACTGTGTTAACAAACCTCCAAACGAGCTTCAATGCCATACAACAATCCTTCAGTAGCCTTCAACTGCTCTTAAACACTAGTAAAACTAAATGCATGCTTTTCAATCGAACGCTGCTAGCACCCGCCCACCCGACTAGAATCACCACTCTCGACGGGTCTGACCTAGAGTATGTGGACAACTACAAATATCTAGGTGTCTGGTTAGACTGTAAACTCAATTTCCAGACTCACATAAAGAATCTCCAATCCAAAGTTAAATCTAGAATCGGCTTCCTATTTCGCAACAAAGCCTCCTTCACTCATGCTGCCAAACATGCCCTCGTAAAACTGACTATCCTACCGATCCTTGACTTCGGCGATGTCATTTACAAAATAGCCTCCAACACTCTACTCAGCAAATTGGATGTAGTCTATCACAGTGCCATCCGTTTTGTCTCCAAAGCCCCATACACTACCCACCACTGTGACCTGTACGCTCTTGTTGGCTGGTCCTCACTACATGTTCGTCGTCAAACCCACTGGCTCCAGGCCATCTATAAATCACTGCTAGGCAAATCCCCGCCTTATCTTAGCTCATTGGTCACCATAGCAGCACCCACCCGTAGTCTGCGCTCCAGCAGGTATATCTCACTGGTCATTCCCAAAGCCAACACCTCCTTTGGCCGCCATTCCTTCCAGTTCTCTGCTGCCAATGACTGGAACGAATTGCAAAAATCTCTGAAGCTGGAGACTCTTATCTCCCTCAATAACTTTAAGCATCAGTTGTCAGAGCACCTTACCGATCACTGCACCTGTACACAGCCCATCTGAAATTAGCCCACCCAACTACCTCATCCCTATATTGTTATTTATTTTGCTCTTTTGCACCCCAGTATCTCTATTTGCACATCATCTCTTGCACATCTAGCATTCCAGTGTTAATACTATTGTAATTATTCTGCACTATAGCCTATTTATTGCCTTACCTCCATAACTTGCTACATTTGCACACACTGTATATATATTTTCTGTTGTATTTCTGACTTTATGTTTTTTTTACCCCATATGTAACTCTGTGTTGTTTTTATTGCACTACTTTGCTTTATCTTGGCCAGGTCGCAGTTGTAAATGAGAACCTGTTCTCAACTGGCTTACCTGGTTAAATAAAGGTGAAATAAAAATAAATAAACAGTGCCTTGCAAAAGTATTCATCCCCCTTGGCGTTTTCCCTATTTTGTTGCATTACAACCTGTGATTTAAATTGATTTTTATTTGGATTTCATGTAATGGACATACACAAAATAGTCCAAATTGGTGAAGTGAAATGAAAAAAAAATAACTTGTTTCAAAACATTCTAAAAAATAAATAACGGAAAAGTGGTGTGTGCATATGTATTCACCCCCTTTGCTATGAAGCCCCTAAATAAGATCTGGTGCAACCAATCACCTTCAGAAGTCACATAATTAGTTAAATAAAGTCCACCTGTCTGCAATCTAAGTGTCACATGATCTGTCACATGATCTCAGTATATATACACCTGTTCTGAAAAGCCCCAGAGTCTGCAACACCACTAAGCAAGGGGCACCACCAAGCAAGCGGCACCATGAAGACCAAGGAGCTCTCCAAACAGGTCAGGGACAAAGTTGTGGAGAAGTACAGATCAGGGTTGGGTTATAAAAAAAATATCAGAAACTTTGAACATACCACGGAGTACCATTAAATCCATTATTAAAAAATGAAAAGAATATGGCACCCCAACAAACCTGCCAAGAGAGGGCCGCCCACCAAAACTCACGGACCAGGCAAGGAGGGCATTAATCAGAGAGGTAACAAAGAGACCAAAGATAACCCTGAAGGAGCTGCAAAGCTCCACAGCGGAGATTGGAGTATCTGTCCATAGGACCACTTTAAGCCATACACTCCACAGAGCTGGGCTTTACGGAAGAGTGGCCAGAAAAAAGCCATTGCTTAAAGAAAAAAATAAGCAAACACTTTTGGTGTTCGCCAAAAGCCATGTGGGAGACTCCCCAAACATATGGAAAAAGGTACTCTGGTCAGATGAGACTAAAATTGAGCTTTTTGCCCATCAAGGAAAACGCTATGTCTGGTGAAAACCCAACACCTCTCATCACCCCGAGAACCCCATCCAACTTGAAGGAGCTGGAGCAGTTTTGCCTTGAAGAATGGGTAAAAATCCCAGTGGCTAGATGTGCCAAGCTTATAGAGACATACCCCAAGAGACTTGCAGCTGTAATTGCTGCAAAAGGTGGCTCTTAAAGTATTGACTTTGGGGGGGTGAATAGTTATGCACGCTCAAGTTTTGTGTTTTTTTGTCTTATTTCTTGTTTGTTTCACAAGAAAAAAAAACATTTTGCATCTTCAAAGTGGTAGGCATGTTGTGTAAATCAAATGATACAACCCCCCCCCCAAAAAAAATAATCCATTTTAATTCCAGGTTGTAAGGCAACAAAATAGGACAAATGCCAAGGGGGTGAATACTTTCGCAAGCCAATGTACCATCTCTACCCTTGTTTTTTGTGAACACATTTTTCACAAGATTTACATCATTTATAACATCACAGACAAACACTCACAGAGATCCTGCATCTCTACCCTTGTAAAGTACAATCAAACTTACAGTCACAATATGCAAACTTAATAATAGATAGATATTATATGACTGGAGACATTCAAAATGTAACAGCAGATGTTTAAAAAAATAAACAATTCTAAAATGGAACGGTCTGTTTTTGAAAGCATTCTAAGGAACAATTCTCATCTCCATTGTGAGCCATATCCACTGTTATCCAATCACCTCAGCCCAAATCTGACTGATTAGTTATTACCTGATTCCAAGTGCGTTGCTGGATAATTCTCACCGCATAATCATCACCATGAAAAAGAATAATCCCTGCCTACCCCAGTCACGGTTATTCGAGTCTTAATGTGAACAATCGGTCTGGTCACCTCTCTTGGCAAGGGCATCAAAGTCTGGTGTCATCTTTGATGTAGAGATTCTCAGAACAGCTGACAAGTGGTCATTTGTTAAATTTGACCTGTGACGGGATTTGTTGTAATTCATGACTGAGAACGTTTGTTCACACACATATGTGGACCTGAATAAAACAAGCATCCTTTGGTCGTGCTTTTTAATGTTTGGAAACTTTAGTTTCATTCAGTGAGCCATAGAACTGGTCTATTGTTGCTGTTTTGTACTTCTCCTTCAAAGAACTGTCCCGTTGGATATCGATGAGCTCCATCTTGGTGAAGTCTGAGAAGCGGCAGGCAGGTCGATCAAAGTGCTACTGTGTGTCTCAGTGCGGCACCGCGATGTGGGCGCGTTCATTGCGGCCAGTGTCGGAAAATGAGCGCGAGACCGGCTGCTCATTTGTCCGGAGAACAACATAAGTTTGGCCTTGAATGCTTTGACGTTGGAATATAGTTCAAGCACAAAAACCCAATTTCCCTGCAGTTTCACATTTAGATCGTTCAGATGCCCCAATATGTCCACACCGAAAGCAAAGTCGCCCAGCCAGTCTGTGTCTTTCAACTCGGAGAAGTCGTCAGCTTTACCGACCGATCTCCCCTCTCAGTTCCGACACAGGGCGAAATACTTTTCCCAGGCTTAGCCAGCGCACATTTAAATGTTACAACAAGTCCTGGTGCTCTGCCTCTGTGACATTGAGCAGCTGAATGAACTGACGATGGTTAAGACGCCTTGCCCGTATAAAGTTGACAAGTTTTACAACCACTTTGACAACAACATTGTCCAGCTTTAACACACTTTTACACAGGGCTTCCTGATGAGACAGGACCATGCTTATTTGACTTTGTCTTGTAATCTTTTTAGTTTAGCCAATGTTTTTACCGGTTAGATTTGGTGATTCATCTGTTGTGACGTTTTTCAGTTTCCTCCACGGTAGATTCATTTTCTCCAAAGCAGGCAGACACCCTGTCATATAGGTCAGAGGTCAGAGCCCCTGGTTGTTCCCATCGTTGATTCCATCGCAAGAAGTTCCTCTGTCATTTCAAAGTTCTCATTTATTCCTCTGACAAAAATTAAAAGTTGAGCGGTGTCTCTGATGTCAGTACTCTCATCCAGTGCTATAGAAAAAAGATCGAAGCCATCTGCTTAGTTAGCATGCTTGCTTGAAAAAAAAATAAAGACGATTGAGATTATATTCCTTCAAAATGCCAGCACTTTCTTGGCATATCACACATACCGTTTTATGTCCAATATTAGTACAAAAGTATTTTGCTGTCCATTCTTCTTTAAACACGTGACATTCAGAGTCCACTTTTCTCATTTTCGCAGCACTAATTTTTCACGTCAAAAGTCATCAAGCAATGAAGTGGCTATGATGACTGAGCGCATTCTGAATTTTGATTGTAGGCCCAAATACAGAGCGCGCTGCCAGGCTACAGCGCCATCTACTGGAGGTTGTTTGTATATCATGGAATTAGTAATTTTAGGCCAAAAATCGTAACTCAAATATAATAATATTGAATACATTAAAAAAATGTCTCGTGAGCCGGATTGAAGTGCCCGGCTGGCCGTACTTTGCCCCCCTTACCCTTAGCCCCTTTCCCCTAGGCACTTAATTGCCAACCCCTAGCTCCTTCCTTCCCCTAGGCACTCTTCATGGGCTAGACAGGACCATAGTGTCTAGGGACCCTTTCTTTCTAAAATTAGCCGCCGAAATTGTCACAACCCCATATCACCAGCCTGTTCAACCTCTCTTTAGTATCGTCTGAGATCCCCAGAGATTGGAAAGCTGCCGCGGTCATCCCCCTCTTCAAAGGGGGTGACACTCTAGATCCAAACTGTTACAGACCTATATCCATCCTGCCCTGCCTTTCGAAAGTATTTGAAAGCCAAGTTAACAAACAAATCACCGACCATTTAGAATCCCACCGTACCTTCTCCGCTATGCAATCTGGTTTCCGAGCTGGTCATGGGTGCACCTCAGCCACGCTCAAGGTCCTAAACGATATTATAACCGCGATCGATAAAAGACAGTACTGTGCAGCCGTCTTCATTGACCTGGCCAAGGCTTTTGACTCTGTCAATCACCGCATTCTTATTGGCAGACTAAATAGCCTTGGTTTCTCAAATGACTGCCTCGCCTGGTTCACCAACTACTTCTCAGATAGAGTTCAATGTGTCAAATCGGAGGGCCTGTTGTCTGGACCTCTGGCAGTCTCTATGGGGGTGCCACAGGGTTCAATTCTCGGTCCGACTCTATTCTCTGTGTATATCAATGATGTCGCTCTTGCTGCTGGTGACTCTCAGATCCGCCTCTACGCAGACGACACCATTTTGTATACATCTGGCCCTTCATTGGACACTGTGTTAACAAACCTCCAAACGAGCTTCAATGTCATACAACACTCCTTCCGTGGCCTCCAACTGCTCTTAAAACGCTAGTAAAACTAAATGCATGCTCTTCAATCGAACGCTGCTTGCACCCGCCTGCCCGACTAGAATCACTACTTTCGGCGGCTTCCTCACTATCTTTAAGCATCAGTTGTCAGAGCAGCTTACTGATCACTGCACCTGTACACAGCCCATCTGTAATTAGCCCATCCAACTACCTCATCCCCATATTGTTGTTTACATTGTTATTTATTTTGCTCATTTGCACCCCAGTGTCTCTATTTGCACATCATCTTCTGCACATCTATCACTCCAGTGTTAATACTAAATTATAATTGTAATTATTTTGCACTATGGCCTATTTAATGCCTTACCTCCATAGCTTACTACATTTGCACACACTGTATATAGATTTTCTATTGTATTTTTGACTGTACGTTTTGTTTATTCCATATGTAACTCTGTGTTGTTGTTGTTTTTAATCGCACTGCTTTGCTTTATCTTGGCCAGGTCGCAGTTGTAAATGACAACTTGTTCTCAACTGGCTTACCTGGTTAAATAAAGGTGAAATAAAAAAAAAAGACTAGGAGTTGTTTCTAGACAGGACCATAGTGTCCAGGGGGTTAAGGACTAGGAGTTGTTTCTAGACAGGACCATAGTGTCCAGGGGGTTAAGGACTAGGAGTTGTTACTAGACATGACCATAGTGTCCAGGGGGTTAAGGACTAGGAGTTGTTTCTAGACAGGACCATAGTGTCCAGGGGGTTAAGGACTAGGAGTTGTTTCTAGACAGGACCATAGTGTCCAGGGGGTTAAGGACTAGGAGATGTTTCTAGACAGGACCATAGTGTCCAGGGGGTTAAGGACTAGGAGATGTTTCTAGACAGGACCATAGTGTCCAGGGGGTTAAGGACTAGGAGATGTTTCTAGACAGGACCATAGTGTCCAGGGGGTTAAGGACTAGGATATGTTTCTAGACAGGACCATAGCGTCCAGGGGGTTAAGGACTAGGAGATGTTTCTAGACAGGACCATAGTGTCCAGGGGGTTAAGGACTAGGAGATGTTTCTAGACAGGACCGTAGTGTCCAGGGGGTTAAGGACTAGGAGATGTTTCTAGACAGGACCGTAGTGTCCAGGGGGTTAAGGACTAGGAGTTGTTACTAGACAGGACCATAGTGTCCAGGGGGTTAAGGACTAGGATATGTTTCTAGACAGGATCATAGTGTCCAGGGGGTTAAGGACTAGGAGATGTTTCTAGACAGGACCATAGTGTCCAGGGGGTTAAGGACTAGGAGTTGTTTCTAGACAGGACCATAGTGTCCAGGGGGTTAAGGACTAGGAGATGTTTCTAGACAGGACCGTAGTGTCCAGGGGGTTAAGGACTAGGAGTTGTTACTAGACAGGACCATAGTGTCCAGGGGGTTAAGGACTAGGATATGTTTCTAGACAGGATCATAGTGTCCAGGGGGTTAAGGACTAGGAGATGTTTCTAGACAGGACCATAGTGTCCAGGGGGTTAAGGACTAGGAGATGTTTCTAGACAGGACCGTAGTGTCCAGGGGGTTAAGGACTAGGAGTTGTTACTAGACAGGACCATAGTGTCCAGGGGGTTAAGGACTAGGAGATGTTTCTAGACAGGATCATAGTGTGTGGTTAAAGGTGAACAAACGTACCTGGTGGCAACATGTTTCTCTGAGAACACTCTGAGGATGAAGCTCCCATTCTTGTGAGGCTGGAAGGTGGAAGGGATGATGACATACTTCCCGGGGGGAAGGCAGAAACGGTCACACACCTAAATAAAAAAAACAAATCAAATCAAACTTGAATTAAAGTTCAATTGTAGAGTAAGGTTTCAGGATAACAGGCTAGTTCCATTCAATGAAAAAGTAAGGTTTCAGGATAACAGCCTGGTTCCCTTCAATTATATTTATTGTTGACGTGTTTTGGAGCAAGCTCCTTCAAATCAAAGCATTCTTTCTTTAAAGCGTAATTAAAATTGTAACACGCTTTTTACAGTAAAATGATAAAATGGTGGCGATGAAAAGCGAAGCCGACCTCTCTGGTGTTAATGAAGGTGCTGCTCATGGCTACGTGTTTCTGTCTCAGCAGCACGTCTGCTCCCAGGTGGATGTTAGACTGACCCTTATACTGAGGAAGTGGAGGGAAGCGGGAGAGAGATCAATGTCCTCAGAAAACCATTCATCATGGTGCAGTTGATGTGAAAATATATCCCAAAAAAAAACAAAAAAAAAGATTCAGATAAGAAAATCAGAATGTGTACGTGTACCAACCATGAGTGATAAAGAAATAGGATATCGTATAATGCACAGAGCAGGCAGCCTCATTACAGACTGAACTGGATTCATCTATTTGCTCCATTTGCTTGAATTGATTGATGAATACAAACCTCATCAGGAACCTGTAAGAGAAAAGCAAGAACAAGAGTTGGAAATCATCTTATATGAATCCTATTGAATTATATTAACATTGAATTATATTAACACTGAATTATATTAACATTGAATTATATTAACACTGAATTACATTAACTGCCCAGAACAGTGTATGATGGAGCAGAGTGGTTGATTGGTGGTCTATGCTTCATCAGGAGCAATGGGCCTATTTAAAGTAATATTGGTGTAATCAAATCCAATCACATTTTATTTGTCACACGCGCCGAATACAACAGGTGTAGACCTTACAGTGAAATGCGTACTTACAAGCCCTTAACCAACAATGCAGTTTTAAGAAAAATAGAGTTAAGAAAATAATTTCTAAATAAACTAAAGTTTAAAAAAGAATAACCCCCCCAAAAAAGTAACACAATAAAATAACAATCCTGAGGCTATATGCAAGGGGTACCAGTACTGTGTCAATGTGGGGGGGGGGGGGGGGGGGGGGGGGGGGGTTAGTCGAGGTAATTTGTACATGTAGATAAGGGGAAAGTGACTATGCATGCCTTGTAGATGGCAAACCCGATGGCGGTGAGGTCTTCTCCCAACTGGCGGTTGCGACGTCCATCTTTCTGCATCAGGCCCACCAGGAAAGTGCAGCCGTCCACCCCATCCAGAGGGTCATCGTCCACATCCTCCAGACACACCAGGAACTGGGGGTTGGAGCAGAACGTGGCTGGAAGGAAACCACACAGAGGGAAATCAGTGCCCCGAAGTAGTTTAGGGGTTTTAGTGCCTTGCTCAAGGGCAAAACGAGAGGAAATGGCATCTAGGATACATCGAAATGTAACCCAACCAGCGATAGACTTCCCCATGCTCATTCTGCAGTATGGGGGGCTCAGAAATAAACATGAACAAAGTCTCCAAAAACACCCAAATATACTGAACAAAAATATAAACGCAACAATTGAAAAGATTTTACTGAGTTACAGTTCATATAAGGAAATCAGTCATTTGAAATAAATTCATTAGACCATAATCTCTGGATTTCACGACAGGGAATACAGACATGCATCTGTTGGTCACAGATACCTTTAAAAAACAAGTAGTCAGTATCTGGTGGACCGCCATTTGCCTCATGCAGTGCGACACATCTCCTTCGTCTAGAGTTGCTCAGGCTGTTGATTTTCACTTGTGGAATGTTGTCCCACTCCTCCTCAATGGCTGTGCGAAGTTGCTGGATACTAGCGGGAACTGGAACACGCTGTTGTACACGTCAATCCAGAGCATCCCAAACATGCTCAATGGGTGACATTTCTGGTGAGTATGCAGGCCATGGAAGAACTGGGACATTTTCAGCTTCCAGGAATTGTGTACAGATCCTTTGCGACATGGGGCTGTGCATTATCATGCTGAATCATGAGGTTATGGCGGAGGATGAATGGCACGACAATGGGCCTCAGGATCTCGTCACGGTATCTCTGTGCATTCAAATTGCCATCGATAAAATGCAATTGTGTTCATTGTCCGTAGCTTATGCCTGCCCATACCATAACCCCGCCACCATGGGGCACTCTGTTCACAACGTTGACATCAGCAAACCGCTCGCCCACACGATGCCATACACGTGGTCTGCGGTTGTGAGGCCGGTTGGTCATACTGCCAAATTCTCAAAAATGACGATAGAGGGGGATTATGGTAGAGATATGAACATTAACAGCTGGTAACAGTTCTGGTGGACACCTCTGCAGTCAGCATGCCAATTGCACGCTCCCTCAAGATTTGTGGCATTGTGTTGTGTGACAAAACTGCACATTTTACAGTGGCCTTTTATTGTCCCCAGCACAAGGTGCACCTGTGTAATGATCATGCTGTTTAATCAGCTTCTTGATATGCCACACCTGTCAGGTGGATGGATTATCTTGGCAAAGGAGAAATGCTCACCAACAGGGATGTAAACAAATTTGTGCACCAAATTTGAGAGAAACTAAGCGTTTTGTGAGTATGGAAAATATCATGGGACTAACACTTTACATGTTGCGTTTATATTTTTGTTCAGGGTGCATCCTTTTAGAAACAGAAACACTCTGAGTATAGTGATGCCGGTCTTTAGATGTTGTTCACATGAAATTGTGTCATTCTGAACTTTATGCGCAACGTTATATTCAATTTTGTATAACTCAGGCTGTTTTCCCCGGACCAGCTGTGCCATTCTCCATGTAGCCTAGAGAATGGACAGAGAAATATCGCTCGACTCGCCTAGCGGTTAAGAGCGTTGTAACCCGAAAAGTTGCTAGTTTCGATTCCATGAGCCGATTAGGTGAAAAATCTGACGATGTGCCCTTGAGCAAGGTACTTAACCCTAATTGTTCCTGTAAAAATATTATTATGTGTAAGTCGCTTTGAAGAAGAGTGTCTGCAAAATGA
Source organism: Coregonus lavaretus (assembly GCF_964263955.1). Taxonomy (NCBI): domain Eukaryota; kingdom Metazoa; phylum Chordata; class Actinopteri; order Salmoniformes; family Salmonidae; genus Coregonus; species Coregonus lavaretus. The sequence goes on along the minus strand of NC_139988.1, from coordinate 90,172,237 downwards.
CTAAACTGTAAATGTAAACAAAATGGAATATAACATTGCCAATAAAGTTTGGAATGACACAAAGACCTGCATCACTATACTGAGACCATTTCTAAAAGGATGTACTTAGGTGTTTAAAAAAAAAAAAAAAAAAAAAAAAAAAACATGTTTCTTTTGAGCCCTCATACTGCAGAACAAGCATAAGGAAGTCTATCGCTGGTTGGGGCAAGTTTCTCAAAAAAACAAGTGAAATTGCAACAACAACAACAAAAATAATCTCTGGACACTTTTATAACATGCCATTTAAATTACATACAAAATACAGATTTGGTTGTAAAAAAAAAACTGTGGTCCTCTGTAGCTCAGCTGGTAGAGCACCGCGCTTGTAACGCCAAGGTAGTGGGTTCGATCCCCGGGACCACCCATACACAAAAAAAATTATGCACGCATGACTATAAGTCGCTTTGGATAAAAGCGTCTGCTAAATGGCATATTATTATTATTAAACTATTCAGACTGTTTGTGGGGATTTACCTGCATGGTTCCTGCAGCCTCCAGCGGTAGACCCAACCCTCCATGTGCCTTTGTACTGGCAGTGGTTCCAGTGACCCACCTCATCACTGGTCAGTGTGTCCGGAGTCAGGTTACAGATCTCCAGCTTGGAGAACTGACGCACAAAGTCTGAATAGGACATCCTGGAGACAGAGAGACAGAGCATAGCCTGGATGAACCAGAGTGAACACGGTGCAGACCACGGTTTCACTTCAAAACAACAGGTGAAATAATTTTGGATGCCAAGCTAAGAACTGCCTTACAGTAGTACATCCTGGAGCCTCTAGTGGAAGCATCAGCATCGGCCGACACCTTGATGAAGGTGTTAGCCGATACGCGTTGGTGTATTTTAATAATAATGACTTAGCCCACAAAATAAAGGCTTTTTAAATGCCACTTGGCACCCATTTGTGGTTATAATTTTTCCCCTTTTCCTTTTCTACAAATGCCGTATCTTAATTTGATCGTCCTGTTGATGCAGGAAATGCAAACTCATAGTAATTTCTAGGTTCAAAAAGGCTTCTAAAGTTTGTAATTTCCACTTTAAAATTTCAGACTTGATTTGAAGAATGTATCAACCCCTACACCACTATTATTATAATTCCCATTTCCTGTTGCTGCAGGATTATTTTCCTGCTGTAGCAAACTGACTCAAATTAAAATGGTCCAGCAGTAGTACTATTCCCCTACAGGAGAACCTGTGGTTGTTTTTAAATGTTTAAATATTTTACGTGGCTCAGTTGATAGAGCATGGTGCTTGGAACGCCTGGGTTGTGGGTTCGATTACCACGGGGGACTAGTACGAAAAAGTGCGGAAAATGTACGCTAAAGCTAAAGCTAGCTAAATGACTAAAATGCAGTGGTGTAAAGTACTTAAGTAAAAATACTTTAAAATACTACTTAAGTAGTAGTATTTTTGTCAACTTTTACTTTTACTTCACCACATTCCTAAAGAAAATAATGTACTTTTTACTCCATACATTCTCCCTGACACCCAAAAGTACTTGTTACATTTTGACAGGAAAATGGTCCAATTCACATACGTATCAAGATAACAGCCCTGGTCATCCCTTCTGCATCTGATCTGCCAGACTACAGGTCGCAGTTGTAAATGAGAACCTGTTCTCAACTGGCTTACCTGGTTAAATAAAGGTGAAATAAAAAAATAAATAAAAAAAGACTAATTAAACACAAATGCTTCGTTTGAAAATGATGTCTGAGTGATGGAGTGTGCCCTTGGCTATCTGTCAATAACAATAAATAAAAAAATGGTGCCGTCTGGCTTAATATAAGGAATTTAAAATGATTTATACTTTTACTTTTACTTTTGATACTTAAGTACATTTTAGCAATTCCATTTACTTTTGATACTTAAGTATATTTAAAACCAAATACTACCAAAATTAGACTTTTACTCAGGTAGTATTTTACTGGGTGACTTTCACTTTTACTTGAGACATTTTCTATTAAGGTATCTTTACTTTTACTCAAGTATGTCAATTGAATACTTTTTCCACCACTGCTAAAATGTAAATGTACATTTAAGCAGGGAGTCATGCTGAGATCCCGGTATCTTTTGCAGATGAGCCCTGCATGAACATATCGATAAACAACTAGTACACTATTCTGAAAGTATTCAGACTCCTTGACTTTTTGCTATGAGACTCGAAATTGAGCTAAGGTGCATCCTGTTTCCATTGATCATCCTTGAGATGTTTCTACAAGTCCACCTGTGGTGTCCACCTGTGGTGAATTCAATTGATTGGACATGATTTGGAAAGGCACACACCTGTCTATATAAGGTCCCACAGTTGACAGTGCATGTCATAGCAAAAACCAAACCATGAGGTCGAAAGAATTGTCCGTAGAGCTCCGAGACAGGATTGTGTCGAGGCACAGATCTGGGGAAGGGTACCAAAAAATGTCTGCAGCATTGAAGGTCCCGAAGAACACAGTGGCCTCCATCATTCTTAACATTTACATTTACGTCATTTAGCAGACGCTCTTATCCAGAGCGACTTACAGTTAGTGAGTGCATACATTATTAAATTTTTATTTTTCATACTGGCCCCCCGTGGGAATCGAACCCACAACCCTGGCGTTGCAAACGCCATGCTCTACCAACTGAGCTACATCCCTGCCGGCCATTCCCTCCCCTACCCTGGGCCAATTGTGCGCCGCCCCATGGGTCTCCAGGTCGCGGCCGGCTACGACAGAGCCTGGATTCGAACCAGGGCACCTAAAAGGCACCTAAAGACAAGATTCTCTGGTCTGATGAAACCAAGATTGAACTTTGGCCTGAATGCCAAGCGTCACGTCTGGAGGAAACCTGCCACCATCCTTACGGTGAAGCATGGTGGTGGCAGCATCATGCTGTGGGGATGTTTTTCAGCGGCAGGGACAGGGAGACTGGTCAGGATCGAGGGAAAGATGAACAGAGCAAAGTACAGAGAGATCCTTGATGAAAACCTGCTCCAGAGCGCTCAGGACCTCAGACTGGGGCGAAGGTTCACCTTCCAACAGGACAACGACCCTAAGCACACAGCCAAGACAACGCAGGAGTGGCTTCGGGACAAGTCTCTGAATGTCCTTGAGTGGCCCAGCCAGAGCCCGCAGGAGTGCATGTAGCGTCATACCCAAGAAGACTCGAGGCTGTAATCACTGCCAAAGGTGCTTCAACAAAGTATTGAGTAAATGGTCTGAATACTTATGTAAATGTAATATGTTCTGTGTTTATTTTTTATAAATTTGCAAACAAATCTAAAAACCTGTTTTTGGTTTGTCATTATGGTTTATTGTGTGTAGATTGATGAGAGGGAAAAAAAATAATGTAATCCATTTTAGAATAAGGCTGTAACGTAACAAAATGTGGAAAAAGTCAAGGGGTCTGAATACTTTCCAAAAACTGTATGTACACATCAATAACACAATACATGAAAAGCAAACACAAAACATGAAAAACAAAACACAATCATATGAAACAAACACATTGTTCAGTAAAAAGCCCCTCTAACATCCGTCTGAACTGCCCTAGAGGCAACAACTCCACCAGCTTTAACGGAGTTTTGGAGATCGCAAAAAAACTAAAAGCAGATTTACTTAACTTGGTGGAGATTGAAGGGATCTCCAGGGTTAGCCATCCCTGAGTCCGGGTCTGGTAACTTATACGTCTGAAGGTTAACAATGAGAGGTAAGGTATGGCTGAAGTTTATGCAAGAGGGCTTTATAGACAAAAAAGAGCGCAATGCATCGATCTACGAGACTTCAAAAAGGGGCCAACCTACTTTCTGATACAAAATGCTGAACCTTTCGCCGGTAAGAAATCGCGCTACGATGAACTGCGTCGCCATAGTCCATATCCAGAATAAATGTTGACTGAATGATTTGTTTTCTGCTATTTAACAAAAGACAGGACCTGTTCCTATAGAAGAAGCCCATTTTAATTCTTAATTTCTTAACTAACTCATCAACATGCTTTTTGAAAAGATAAGCTTTTCATCAATCCAGATGACCAGATATTTTTAAGCGGGGACACGATCAATGAGGGCACCAACCAAAGTACGTATACATAAATCATCAGATACATTATTTTACGTGATTTGGAAAATAACATATACTTGGTTTTACCTGCATTAAGTACCGATTTCAGTTCAACAAATGCTTTCTGCAGGGCAATAAAGGCAGATTGAAGCTCTGACAGAGCCTGGTCAGCTGTGGGAGCAATAGCATGCACGATAGTGTCATCTGCATACAGGTGAATTTTTTATAAAACATTTTTACAGATTAACCAATATTGTTAGTGTAAATAGTGAAAATAACAGGACCATCCTTTGTCGTGTCCATAAAACCTCATTTAACACCGTTAGTAAATACACACTGTGTTCTGGGGCGGCAGGTAGCTTAGTGGTTAAGAGCGTTGTGCCAGTAACCGAAAAGTTGCTGGTTCTAATCCCCCGAGCCGACTAGGTGAAAAATCTGCCGATGTGCCCTTGAGCAAGGCACATAACCCTAATTGCTCCTGTAAGTCACTCTGGATAAGAGCCAAATGACAAAAATGTTCTTTAAATAATTTTCAAACCAGCTACACGCAGCCTGGTCCAGGCCAATTTATAAAAAGCCTCTGTATAATTATTGCGTGATCCACAGTGTCTAAGGCTTTAGACAGGTCAATACAAAGGGCTGCACAGTGTTTCTTCTTATCCAAACTATTAGGAACATCGTTTAAAACCAAAGAAGTAGCAGAAATAGTGCTATGACCTACTCTACAACTTAACTGGTGAAGATTTAGTATACATTTTTAAGTTGAAAGGGATCTAAGTTGAGTATTTAAAAAGGTTTTTCAAACGTTTGCTAGGCAAGAGAGTTTGGAAATGGGGCGATAATTACACGGGCCACCACCTTTGTGAAGGGGCAGTATATGGGCCTCCTTCCAGACCCTGGGGATGGTACCAGAAATAATTATTAGGTTAAAAATATGTGTTAAAAAATGCTGCAGCAAGAAAGGATCAAGCATTTCAGCCCCGGTGGATTTCTTTACATCAATCTTGTGCATCTAGGAGATAACAAGTAGAAAGTTGTTGAAATGAAAACAAAGACTCACTAGAAGTTGACAGACCTTCCATCGAACCATCTAGAGTCTGGGAGAGGGGCAGGCAGTTGACTGGCTGACCAGGGTCAATTAAACCACCTTTTTTGTTTTTTTCAAATAAAAAGCCTGCTGAGATCAAATGCTGATTAAGAGCATCACTTATCTCATATTTTTCAGTAAGCAGAGAAGGAGAGGAATTTATACGCTTCAGTGCATTAACTGCTTTACAAAATCTAGACGGATCACCAGCAGAGTCTGAGACAGAACATAGAAAGTAGCTAGATTTCGTTTTCTTGATTGAGGAAGCGAAATCTATTTCTCAATTGACTGAAAAATCTGCCAATCGGCTATAGAGTCAGTATTTCTAGGCTTGGCCCAGGCCTGATTTCTCATCATAAAAATATCTAAAAGTTCTATAGAGAACCAAGGATTTGTTCTATTTTTTACTCTAAGGCGTTTAAAGGGTGCATTTGCCTGAAAGAGAGATAAAAATAGATGAGAACAATTCTGAAGCGCTCCTGCTATTTCTTTTTCATCAAACATCTCAGCAATATTGACAATACTGGGAGGGAACCCCACACAGGAGGGTTAATAATACAGTACAGAACTGGGAGGGAACACAGGAGAGTTAACAATACAATACAGAACAAATGCTCTATTATACATTTATTTACATTTTAGTCATTTAGCAGATGCTCTTATCCAGAGCGACTTACAGTTAGTGCATACATTATTATTATATATATATATTTTTTCATACTGGCCCCCCATGGGAATCAAACCCACAACCCTGCCATTGCAAACGCCATGCTCTACCAACTGAGCTACACACTATGCACTGAATTTATAACGCTATTGTGCATCTTGCCCATAAAGTGGTGGTATGTAGAACAGGGTGTCAAGACACTTCCATACAAATTAAATAAATATCTTGTACATCCTTGGCATAAAGACAGACCAGGGGGTCACAGACTTGTACACAAAAAATGTAGAAACATCTGGTAAGACTTTTTTTGAAAACCACCAAACTCATAACGCCTTCATGCCAAACTCCTTCATTAAGCGTAAGAAAATGTGTCATAACTTTTGAGAAGGACTAACTCTTAATTACACAGTACCATCCCCAGGTTATGCACAAGGGGCAGGGGGCCGACTTACCAGAACTCCCCATCCTCAGCAACATTATCCAGCTTCAGTTTCTCATCGGGATGGACATATTTCCATTCACTGGAGCTGATAAAGGGAATACAGCAGTCAATGTAAATAGTGGTCTGCACAGGTGATCATGGTCTATGCAGTATACAGAGAGCTATTCCGCTCTCAGTATTGTTTGGTGTTGGTCTTCCTTGTAGACACAGTGGGCATGTAGTAGCCTGTTCCCAGACCTGTTTGTGCTGTCTTGCCAACTCCTTTGGTGACAATGACCATAGAAGTTGGCAAGACAGCAGAAACAGATCTGGGGCCAGGCTGTAGAGCTTGTTGGGCTTGAAGTCTATCTGTATGGAAGTCACCATCATTCCCTCACCTATCACTCCAGGGCCCAGTCCACTCCACCTGTCCCCAGGGGTTCCTGATGCGAATCAGCTGGACCGGGTCTCCGTGGAGATGGACCTGGACAGAGGACAGGACTCACTTAGGCCTGTGAATCTTATTAAACACACTCAGTACTGTGTTTTTCCCAATATTTTTGTGGTTTTATTGAAAGGGTGGGACAGTCAAGGGAAGACAGAAAATGTAGAAGTGCCCATCAGAGAGACAGATGAACCTGGTGTTAGGACCATCAGAAAGACAGATGAACCTGGTGTTAGGACCATCAGAAAGACAGATGAACCTGGGGTTGGTGCCAATCAGAAAGGTAGATGAACCTGGGGTTGGTGCCAATCAGAAAGGTAGATGAACCTGGGGTTAGTGCCCATCAGAAAGGTAGATGAACCTGGGGTTAGTGCCCATCAGAAAGACAGATGAACCTGGGTTGGTGCTCATCAGAAGGCAGATGAACCTGGGGTTAGGCCAATCAGAAAGGTAGATGAACATACAGTTATGAATATAACTACTGTCGTAATCACATTCGAGGGTAAACCTCCAGTCGTCAAATTCAACCATTCAGGGCCCAAAACCATTAATACCATATCTGTGACCAGGGTTATCTGGGCCAACGGGGAGCCACCAGAACCAGAATCAACAACAGAACCCTCCAGATGGACCCTCTCCATGGTGGCCTCAATCAGGTCCAACGGGGGAAATGCATATCATGTCTGAGGCAACTGATACGCCAAAGCATCCGAGCAGATAACGGGACAGATTTAGGAGAGAGAGAGAGAGAGAGACTGCGTCCCTCTCTGCCTGTTGATGTAGCCACTGCCGTCCTGTTATCAGACCATACCAACACATACTGTCCCTCCTGCATCGGAGGGAAGCACCTCAGCGGCAGCAAAACAGTCAGTAGCTATAGGTTAATTGATATGCAGCACCCTTTGCGCTGTTGACCAAATCCCTCATTTCGAGTAGCCCACACACAGCTCTCCCCAGCCCTGCGGGAACTACCCAGCCCATGAGAACCCCCTGCAACAACAGTCACGGGTCCCTCCAAGGAGTCAACGCCCTTTAGGCACAACCGTGTGTCTGAATGTGGAGAAGGAAGTATGTTTATTATGCCCACACCTGGACGATACCGCACTCTCGATAACCCTGAACACCAAAGAACCTTGGGTAGAAACAATGTGCTTTCATGGTACTGCCATTCTGATACTCTGAACACTGCCAGAGAAACCGGAATGAGCCTCACTCAGCTTGAATGACACCCCTATCAACTTTGACCACCACTGCTGTTCTATACCGGCCTCAGACAACCCCATTCCCGAGGTCGCTTCACCGGAAAAACCCTTCGCTAAGAAGATCCAATCTTACTCACAAAGTCAACCCAAAGCCTAATGGAAGTTCAACCCAGCCAGACACAATGGTGACACGAACTGGTCCGAGCCAAAGCCACATGAGCGTGTTTCCACCCCAGGCATACCTTTTTGAAATTACTCTTACCACTAGCCATCTTACTCAAGCAAGTAAGCATTAGCTACACAAGCGTTGCAGAAAGTAGTTAGCTTTTAGATAAAACCAAAACAAATACCAAGACTCAAAACTCGCAACATCTAGGGGTACGAGTACTCTCTCCCCACTAACAGACACCTAAGTCGGAGCTGAATCTTGTAGTCTTCGTGTGCTTGAAAAGTTTGTAAATTGCGTGACACGTTCTTCCTTCAGGCGAGCTGAGCGAAGAATTTAGGAAATGAATGCAAGCCCCTGTATTATAGCCAGGAAGGCGGGGATTCTGAGGGTGGGCTCGGCATCCATTGGCCTGTTGGGCGTGATTTCAGTTTTCTGTGAATGGGCTCGGCATCCATTGGCCTGTTGGGCGTGATTTCAGTTTTCTGTGAATGGGCTCGGCATCCATTGGCCTGTTGGGCGTGATTTCAGTTTTCTGTGAATGGGCTCGGCATCCATTGGCCTGTTGGGCGTGATTTCAGTTTTCTGTGAATGGGCTCGGCATCCATTGGCCTGTTGGGCGTGATTTCAGTTTTCTGTGAATGGGCTCGGCATCCATTGGCCTGTTGGGCGTGATTTCAGTTTTCTGTGAATGGGCTCGGCATCCATTGGCCTGTTGGGCGTGATTTCAGTTTTCTGTGAATGGGCTCGGCATCCATTGGCCTGTTGGGCGTGATTTCAGTTTTCTGTGAATGGGCTCGGCATCCATTGGCCTGTTGGGCGTGATTTCAGTTTTCTGTGAATGGGCTCGGCATCCATTGGCCTGTTGGGCGTTATTTCAGTTTTCTGTGAATGGGCTCGGCATCCATTGGCCTGTTGGGCGTGATTTCAGTTTTCTGTGAATGTGATGTGTAGTTGACTCCCCCATAGACTCCCCATAGTAAAGGGAAACTGGGGTTAGTGCCCATCAGAAAGACAGATGAACCTGGGGTTGGTGCCCATCAGAGAGACAGATGAACCTGTGGTTAGTGCCCATCAGAGAGACAGATGAACCTGGGGTTGGTGCCCATCAGAAAGACAGATGAACCTGGGGTTGGTGCCCATCAGAAAGACAGATGAACCTGGGGTTGGTGCCCATCAGAAAGACAGATGAACCTGGGGTTGGTGCCCATCAGAGAGACAGATGAACCTGGGGTTTGTGCCCATCAGAAAGACAGATGAACCTGGGGTTGGTGCCCATCAGAAAGACAGATGAACCTGGGGTTGGTGCCCATCAGAAAGACAGATGAACCTGGGGTTGGTGCCCATCAGAAAGACAGATGAACCTGGGGTTGGTGCCCATCAGAAAGACAGATGAACCTGGGGTTGGTGCCCATCAGAAAGACAGATGAACCTGTGGTTAGTGCCCATCAGAGAGACAGATGAACCTGGGGTTTGTGCCCATCAGAAAGACAGATGAACCTGGGGTTGGTGCCCATCAGAAAGACAGATGAACCTGAGGTTGGTGCCCATCAGAAAGACAGATGAACCTGGGGTTGGTGCCCATCAGAAAGACAGATGAACCTGGGGTTGGTGCCCATCAGAGAGACAGATGAACCTGGGGTTGGTGCCCATCAGAAAGACAGATGAACCTGGGGTTGGTGCCCATCAGAAAGACAGATGAACCTGGGGTTGGTGCCCATCAGAAAGACAGATGAACCTGGGGTTGGTGCCCATCAGAAAGACAGATGAACCTGGGGTTGGTGCCCATCAGAAAGACAGATGAACCTGGGGTTGGTGCCCATCAGAAAGACAGATGAACCTGGGGTTGGTGCCCATCAGAAAGACAGATGAACCTGGGGTTGGTGCCCATCAGAAAGACAGATGAACCTGTGGTTAGTGCCCATCAGAGAGACAGATGAACCTGGGGTTTGTGCCCATCAGAAAGACAGATGAACCTGGGGTTGGTGCCCATCAGAAAGACAGATGAACCTGAGGTTGGTGCCCATCAGAAAGACAGATGAACCTGGGGTTGGTGCCCATCAGAAAGACAGATGAACCTGGGGTTGGTGCCCATCAGAGAGACAGATGAACCTGGTATGTTTAACCACTACGATGTGTAGGCACTTTACCTCTTCAACACCAGTGACAGAGTATGCATGTCCCTTCACCAGTTTAAGATCTGTCACTGCCTCTGTCTCATAGGAACTGGTGATCTGAAAATAAACAATGCGATGTTAGTATCTAAATCAATCAATCAAACAATCAATCAATGTAAATATCTAAATCCAACCTACGTCGATGGAACAGCCCAGTAGTGGATTTAGTATCTAAATCCAACCTACGTCAATGGAACAGCCCAGTAGTGGATTTAGTATCTAAATCCAACCTACGTCAATGGAACAGCCCAGTAGTGGATTTAGTATCTAAATCCAACCTACGTCAATGGAACAGCCCAGTAGTGAGCCCAGCCCCAGTGCCTTCTCCATGATCTTGAAGAGGTGAGGAGGAGCTTTGTCCAACTGGTAGGTCTCTGCTATCCCTCCTGTGAAGTCCTCAAACCCTTCAGTGGTGGAGCCACCTGACAGAGCCTCATAGCATCCATTCACCCTGAGTGATAGAGAGATAGAAAGCGAGAGAGAGGGACAGAAAGAGAGAGACAGAGAGAGCGAGAGAGAGAGAGAGAGAGAGGGGGGGGGGAGACAGAGAGAGAGAGAGAGAGAGAGAGAGAGAGAGAGAGAGAGAGAGAGAGGTAGAGAGAGATGTAGAGAGAGATGAAGAGAGAGACAGAGAGGGAGAGGCAGAGAGAGAGAGAGAGAGAGAGAGAGAGAGAGAGAGAGAGAGAGAGAGAGAGAGAGAGAGAGAGAGAGAGGTAGAGAGAGATGTAGAGAGAGATGAAGAGAGAGACAGAGAGGGAGAGGCAGAGAGAGAGAGAGAGAGAGAGAGAGAGAGAGAGAGAGAGAGAGAGATAAACAGGCAGACAGACAGGCAGACAGACAGGCAGACCATTAGAAGAAAAAATTTGCATACAATATATGCAGTGACATACAGTGAGCTCCAAAAGTATTGGGACAGTAACAATTTTGTTGTTGTTTTGGCTCTGTACTCCAGCACTTTGGATTTGAAATGATGAATGGTTGAAGTGTAGACCGTCAGCTTTAATTTGAGGGTATTTTCATCCATATCGGGTGAACTGTTTAGAAATTATAGCACATTTTGTACATAGTCCCCACATTTCAGGGGACCAAAAGTATTTGAACAAATGTACTTATGTGTATTAAAGTAGTCAAAAGTTTAGTAGTTGGTCCCATATTCCTAGCACACAATGACTACATCAAGCTTGTGACTCTACAAAGTTGTTTGATGCATTTGCTGTTTGTTTTGGTTGTGTTTCAGATAATTTTGTTCCCAATAGAAATGAATGGTAAATAATGTATTGTAAGGTCTTGTAGCTCATTCCAGCCTTGTGTAGGTCTACAATCTTGTCCCTGACATCCTTTGGTCTTGGCCATGGTGGAGAGTTTGGAATCTGATTGATTGATTGCTTCTGTGGACAGGTGTCTTTTATACAGGTAACAAGCTGAGATTAGGAGCACTCCCACACACCTGGGAGCCAGAAATATTTCTGATTGAGAGGGGTTCAAATACTTATTTCCCTCATTAAAATGCAAATCAATTTATAACATTTTTGACATGCATTTTTCTGGATTTTTGTTGTTGTTATTCTGTCTCTCACTGTTCAAATAAACCTACCATTAAAATTATAGACTGATCATGTACAAAATCAGCAGGGGATCAAATACTTTTTTCCCTCACTGAATATACTGCACAATATGTTGTAGTAATCTCTCTTACTTAGCATAAACCATGTATGTATTATGGTGCTGTATCTTACTTGGCGTAGGCCTTCTCCAGCAGGGCGCTCCAGAACTCAGAGCCCTCGGCTGAGTGAACAAACAGCAGCTTTCCGTCTCTAGTGGGCAGCCGGTCATCAATCACCACGTCCACCCACTCACCAAACTGCCAGAACTGAAGAGGACCACAACAGAAAACATTCCATAGAATGTGTCAACATTTCACAGAATTAGAATGAATCACATGGCAGAACATGGTGATACGTGCTACAACCATCTCTAAACCTATAAATTATCTGATTTCCACAGGTGTAAAGCAGGCGTTGCCCGTAAAATAAGCCCCTACGACAGAAACTAAAGGGAAAATTCTCTAGGGATGTTTGGGGGGGGGGGACACCTGACTTGAACTTGTCTTTCTTGCATACTCACACTAACAATGACTGACATACTGTAGGTGGTTGTTTTATCTACCTTAAGTTGAACGCACTGACTGTAAGTTGCCCTGTATAAGAGTGTTGTGTAAATGTCAATGAATGGAGTGTGTTGAGGATTGGGAATAACTACACGTTAAAACCCCCTGACCCCTGACCTGGAAGTGAAAGATGCCAGCGTAGCGGTCAGTGAAGCTCTGTTCAGGAGGAACGACCCTAGCCAGCACTTCCTCGTCCAGAGTCAGTGATGCTATAGCAGCCAGCAGCCAACAGTCACCTGGAATACACACACACACACACACACACACACACACACACCCACACACACACACACACACACACACACACACATATACAGTTGAAGTCGGAGGTTTACATACACTTAGGTTGGAGTCATGAAAACTAGTTTTTCAACCACTCCACACATTTCTTGTTAACAAACTATAGTTTTGGCAAGTCGGTTAGGACATCTACTTTGTGCATGACACAAGTAATTTTTCCAACAATTGTTTACAGACAGAGATTATGCCACTTATAATTCACTGTACCACAATTCCAGTGGGTCAGAAGTTTAAATACATTAAGTTGACTGTGCCTTTAAACAGCTTGGAAAATTCCAGAAAATGATGTTGTGGCTTTAGAAGCTTCTGATAGGCTAATTGACATCATTTGAGTCAATTGGAGGTGTACCTGTGGATGTATTTCAATGCCAAGAGTGTGCAAAGCTGTCATCAAGGCAAAGTGTGGCTATTTGAAGATTCTCAAATATACAATATATTTTGATTTGTTGAACACTTTTTTGGTTACTACATGATTCCATATGTGTTATTTTATAGTTTTGATGTCTTGACTATTATTCTACAATGTAAAACATTTTACAAATAAAGAAAAACCATTGAATGAGTAGGTGTGTCCAAACTTTTGACTGGTAGTGTACATATACATTACACAACATGTGCCAGTCTTGTAATCCTGTATGCAATATTTAGAGACACGCTCATCTGGTTCTGCCTGATTACCACATACAACAAACATCCTGCTTGTGTCACAGTTACAAACCTGGAACAGTGGGAACATCTCAGAGATATTTGCAAGACTGGGAGGGAACCCCAAACAGGAGAGTAAATACAGTTTTTTCACTTTGGTGCTATTTTCACAAGTACACTGTATGTTTAAAAACTCTTAAAACATAACTCCAAACTGGTTACGCTTGTAAGTTTACTATGAAATATTATGAGAGCAAAACACAACACAATGATATCTTCTCAATTTAGTTATTTTAACAACCAGTTAATCAAATAGCAAAAAATGCAAGATACATCTTTCAAAATTGTCCTTTGAATATAGTAGTATGCTACAGTACTGTCAATTACAGTACATTACACTGTTTTCAGATCAGGCAATACACTTCCACTACCTATTAAAAATAGACTGAACATCACATTTCCATCATTTCTATCCCATGTGATCAAAGGTGTGATCATTGAAGACATCTTTCACAATCATTGATGGGGAAAAAAAATCATGTATTATTCAGATATAATTACAACATAGGTGTACTGTAACAGTTTTTTTTTCAATGACTTTGGTCATGTATGTGGTAAACATTTTAGAACTCAAAAACCGAAACAGAACATCAACATGACTCACGTTTCAAAACTTTAAAAACACATTTTCGATTGACTGAGTACAACAAACAAATTCACAAATGTACTTGTTCACCTGCACCAAATCACTCTTTCAATTTGGATACATTTTCAATCTTACTATCTACTTTACAAAATGCGATATTCACTTTACTTTTGATATGATTTTCTTGTCATTTGTTAACAATACAATTAACTGTTACTTAATCAAACTGCTGAAAACTGATAACTACTTAACCGAAATTACGTAGTGCCTAGTTAATGTATTTACCGTAATTTGATAATAATAATATGCCATTTAGCAGACGCTTTTATCCAAAGAGACTTTCAGTCATTGTGTATGGGTGGTCCCGGGGATCGAACCCACTACCTTGGCGTTACAAGCGCCGTGCTCTACCAGCTGAGCTACAGAGGACCACACTGTAAATGTCTTTATTTTTACCTCATATATGAATACATTTTACATCAATTTATGTTGGAGGGACAGTTGAAATGTGTATCTTGTATTTTTTGCTATTGGATTAAATGGTAGTTAAAATGACTAAATGTTGAGCCTATCATTATCTGATGTATTGGTGACTAAACTAAATGTTCTCATGGTATTTAACAGAAAATGTTGATTTTGCATGAACGCCTCAGGGGTGAAAGATGTGTGAAACCCCAATGAATGTTCTGAACATAGGATATGGGGCATTATCAGTTTAGAGTTTTGTACTTAGAGTTTAGAAAATATACCACTTGTATCTGAAAAATGTGCCAAAGTGATTGAAAAAAAATAAAACTGTAAAATCAAATAAATGAAAGAAAAACTAGTTTGCATCAAGCCTGTCTTGAGCAAATGTCTTCATTGTTCATGCACCTGGGGAAAAACCTTTTGGCATGGCGAATCCAAGCCTGACATTGGTCTGGATTGATGTCATTGCACAACCTGAAGGAGGATGGTCCGCTCACTGTTGTCACTAGTTTGGATAAAAGTGTCTGCTACATAAATGGCCAATATTACGGTATTACAGTACTGTATTGGCCTATATTACGGTATTACAGTACTGTATTGGCCTATATTACGGTATTACAGTACTGTATCGGCCTATATTACGGTATTACAGTACTGTATTGGCCAATATTACGGTATTACAGTACTGTATTGTTCTATATTACGGTATTACAGTACTGTATTGGCCAATATTACGGTATTACAGTACTGTATTGGCCTATATTACGGTATTACAGTACTGTATTGGCCTATATTACGGTATTACAGTACTGTATTGGCCTATATTATGGTATTACAGTACTGTATTGGCCTATATTACAGTATTACAGTACTGTATTGGCCTATATTACGGTATTACAGTACTGTATTGGCCTATATTACGGTATTACAGTACTGTATTGGCCTATATTACGGTATTACAGTACTGTATTGGCCTATATTACGGTATTACAGTACTGTATTGGCCTATATTACGGTATTACAGTACTGTATTGGCCTATATTACGGTATTACAGTACTGTATTGGCCTATATTACGGTATTACAGTACTGTATTGGCCAATATTACGGTATTACAGTACTGTATTGGCCTATATTACGGTATTACAGTACTGTATTGGCCTATATTACGGTATTACAGTACTGTATTGGCCAATATTACGGTATTACAGTACTGTATTGGCCAATATTACGGTATTACAGTACTGTATTGGCCAATATTACGGTATTACAGTACTGTATTGGCCAATATTACGGTATTACAGTACTGTATTGGCCAATATTACGGTATTACAGTACTGTATTGGCCAATATTACGGTATTACAGTACTGTATTGGCCAATATTATGGTATTACAGTACTGTATTGGCCAATATTATGGTATTACAGTACTGTATTGGCCAATATTATGGTATTACAGTACTGTATTGGCCAATATTATGGTATTACAGTACTGTATTGGCCAATGACATTTTAGTAAAGCATCATAATAGTAATCATCATAATAGGACATTACATTATATATCTTACTTTATATGATTCTACTTTACAGACATACATTTCCATTACGTAGTTATCAAAATCTGCAGTAGACAAACCAGTTTAGAATCTATAGGTTTACCAAACGGTTGAGTGATTATCAAGTAATAGCAGTCGGGTTAAGTAATGGTCAAATGCATTTTAACAAATGAAAAGAGATTCATATCATAAGTAATGTGAACATTGCATTCTGAAAAGCAATTACTTTATATGAACATGTGTTGCAATGTGAAACATGTATTTCTAGATGAAACACTGATTAATTTTGGTGAGAAAGTGACTGTATGATTTTGTGTGTTGCACTTAGTCAATTGAAAATGTGCTTAGAGTTTTGAAACAACTGCCTTTTGGATGATCTTGTTTTGAGTTTTGTACTAAGAGTTGTGAAAATGCACCACACACTTGCGAAAATGGCACCAAAGCGATTGGAAGAAAAAAAACGGTAATACAACACAGAACAAATATATGCCCTACGTTTAAATACACCTGTAGACAAAGATTATGCTCTTCTACAATATATCTGTAGACAAACATATGTTGCTGTCTCCTTCACTCTCTTTTGGTGTAAACAAAGTCAGGATTAGGAGGAGGAGGATTTTGGGATTAGCAGTATTTACAGCCACACCCCTTCTCTTTGTGAAATATGCTTACCTAGATCTCCTTGGCAGATATCAGTCCTGGTGGCTCCATCGTCAATGAATTTAGGGTTTGAGCACAACTCCTACAGCAGTCACATGCGTGAGAGACAGAAGAATACGTTTGTTTACACAGTAATGCATTGATTGATTGATTGATTCATGCAAGTGAGCACTGTACATATGACTGAGAAGCGTAGTCATGTGATAAGTTACTTCACACGCGAGAGAACAGACAGAGGAATCTATTTGTAACCAGCTGAAACAGGATTGTGAGTTCCCTCAACATTTGGGTATATACTGTAGCCGAACCAACATACATTCTCAAGTTGAACTGTGTGTTCACTCAACTTAGAATTTTAGGTTGAGTGAACATACATTCTCAAGTTGAACTGTGTGTTCACTCAACTTAGAATTTTAGGTTGAGTGAATATACAATTCAACTTGAGAATTTATTCTACCATATTTGCATATTTCCAGTGTAAAATGAAACTACTTATGATTTTTTTTCTTTTTTTTTTTCTTTATTTAACCAGGTGAGTTGACTGAGAATACATTCTCATTTACAGCAACGATCTGGGGGAAAGTTAGAAGACATAGGTCTAGTTCAAATACATAGTTCATATACAAAAATAGAAGCAAGTGAAAAAAAAACACAAACAGCTCAATTTGTTATTTTATTTTCATCGAATCATAAAAACAAAACAAATTCTTCCTTAAAAGGGTCCTCACATAGTCCGAACTGCTTCGGAGGCACCAATTCACTCAATTTCAACAGACCCTGTAGACCATTCCACAAGCCAGGTGCAAATAGCTAAAAGGTAGATTTACCTCGAAGGGATCTCTAGAATTAGCCATTCCTGAGATCGTACCTGATAGCTTGTATTTATGTTAACAGAGAAGTGAGGTGTGGTGGTAGTTTATGTAAGAGGTCTTTATAAACAAACAAAAAAGTGTGGAATACATTGATCTGCGAGACTTCAAAGATGGCCAGCCTACGTTCTGATAAAGAGTGCAGTGATAATGCACTATGAAAAACTCAGTCCAGAGGCTTCAATACAGTAGCAGACGGATTCATAGAGACGATACTGCCATAGTCTAAGACCGGAATGAATGTCGACTGAATGATTTGTTTTCTGCTATTTAACTAAAAGCATGGCCTATTCCTATAAAAATAAGCACATTTTAATTCTTAACTAACTCATCCACATTGTTTTGACGGAAAGTCTATCATCAATCCAGATGCCTAGATATTTATAATCGGGAACACGATCAATAAGGGCCCCATCCAATGTAAGTATGCATAAATCATCAGATACATTTTAATGAGATTTAGATTTTTGCCTGCATTAAGTACTAATTTAAGCTCAACAAACACTTTCCGCGAGGCAGAATCATTGAAGCTTTGAAATAGCCTGGTCAGCCATGGGGGCAATGACACAACAGTGACCTCTCCATACAGACAATACATAGAGTTGAAGTCGGAAGTTTACATACACCTTAGCCAAATACATTTAAACTCAGTTTTTCGCAATTCCTGACGTTTTAATCCTAATAAACATTCCCTGTCTTAGGTCAGTTAGGATCACCACTTTATTTTAAGAATGTGAAATGTCAGAATAATAGAAGAGAGAATGATTTATTTCAGCTTTTATTTATTTCATCACATTCCCAGTGGGTCAAAAGTTTACATACACTCAATTTGTATTTGGTAGCATTGCCTTGAAATTGTTTAACTTGGGTCAAACGTTTCGGGTTCCCTTCCACAAGCTTCCCACAATAAGTTGGGTGAATTTTGGCCCATTCCTCCTGACAGAGCTGGTGTAACTGAGTCAGGTTTGTAGGCCTCCTTTCTCGCAAATGTTTTATCAGTTCTGCCCACAAATGTTCTATAGGATTGAGGTCAGGGCTTTGTGATGTCCACTCCAATACCTTGACTTTGTTGTCCTTAAGCCATTTTTCCACAACTTTGGAAGTATGCTTAGGGTCATTGTCCATTTGGAAGACCCATTTGCGCCCAAGCTTTAACTTCCTGACTGATGTCTTGAGATGTTGTTTCAATATATCCACATAATTTTCCTTCCTCATGATGCCATCTATTTTGTGAAGTGCACCAGTCCCTCCTGCAGCAAAGCACCCCCACAGCATGATGCTGCCACCCCCGTGCTTCACGGTTGGGATGGTGTTCTTCGGCTTGCAAGGTACCCCCTTTTTCCTCCAAACATAACGATGGTCAATATGACCAAACAGTTATATTTTTGTTTAATCAGACCAGAGGACATTCCTCCAAAAAGTACGATCTTTGTCCCAATGTGCAGTTGCAAACCGTAGTCTGGCTTTTTTATGGCGGTTTTGGAGCAGTGGCTTCTTCCTTGCTGAGCGGCCTTTCAGTTTATGTCGATATAGGACTTGTTTTACTGTGGATATAGATACTTTTGTACCTGTTTCCTCCAGCATATTCACAAGGTCCTTTGCTGTTGTTCTGGGATTGATTTGCACTTTTCGCACCAAATTACGTTCATCTCTAGGAGACAGAATGCGTCTCCTTCCTGAGTGGTATGACGGCTGCATGGTCCCATGGTGTTTATACTTGCGTACTATTGTTTGTACAGATGAACGTGGTACCTTGAGGAGTGGTTGAAAAACGAGTTTTAATGACTCCAACCTAAGTGTATGTAAACTTCCGACTTCAACTGTACATCACAAGGCCTTTCTTTGAGGGCATAGTTACGCCCTAACACAGTGGTCTGAAACTCCTGGTTTACAAGCCACATCAGGCCTGCAAGTCACATTATTCTGGCTTGCAAAGTGATGTGTAATTCCTATTGGAATCCAGCCAGAGTTAGAATATCCAACAATTGGAACTTCTATCTCTTTTAGTTTATTCTTCAAGGTACTGTTTAAGGAACTTTTAATCAACCTGCATTGAGAATGACTGCCATAGGAAAGAGGGATTATTTAGACTACCTAAATCATATTAACTGGAACAGTCATCTTAATAACGGGTGCAAAAAGTCCAACTACTAACAGATTGGATTCATTTAGAAAAAATATATGTTATTTATGTTTGTGTAGCATAAGCTTAATCAACCAATCAATGTACATGGTGTTGAAACAAATCATTCTGAAAATCAACCTGCAATAGAGCATGCTGGGATATATGATAATAATGGGCGTGGTTTTGATTGGTTTTGAGAAAATATACATTTGTAATTTTACTCAACAAGCTTCTTCAAATTCAGTTTGTTGATTCACAATGTACAATTGTGAGGTAACCATGTTGAGTTTGCTCAACATTTGGGCATATAGCTGAACCATCATACAGTGTTGTCTTCCAAAGGCAAACATGAATTTGTAATTTGACTCAAGCAGCTTTAATGCATTAGCTCAAATTCTTGTCCATTTGAAGTGCACTCAACTCACAGAATGACGCTGATTAAGCAATTGGTTAACATCTGATTTTTTTTTACAGTGCAGCAGTCTGATAATACTCTCTAGTCCAGTCAGCTGAGTCAACAATGAGTTGACAAAATCCCCTTTTGATCTAATCTTTAGACTCAGAGGAGAGGCAATGCTGTGGTCTGTGTCTGTGTAATTTGAAATCCTAAACCTAACACACAATCTAGATAAGATCAGTCAACCAGAAAGTAGAACAACTGTCAACAAACGGACCACTGCCCACCGCCCATGTCTCTAAAGCTCCGGTTAACATTACGATATGTTGTGTAGTATTTCCATTGTTCTATGCCTGGGCAGTTATATCCCCAGGGCAGCATTCAGTGTAATTGTATTTTCATCCGCCAAGGTGCCTTTAAAAGGTGACCGTGCACGTTTACTGTAACTGCCAGAGATCTTTGGGTTGGCATGATGTCAGCACTGAGATGAGCAATAACCACTATTTTTCCTCTGGGACAGTACTTATTTATACACTCTTAGAAAAAAAAGGTTCCAAAAGGGTTCCAAAAGAGTTCCAAAAGGGTTCTTTGCGGAGGAATAGGGTTCTACCAATAACCGTTTTCATCTGAAGAACCCTTTTTTGGAAACAGGGTTCCAAAATAGTTATTTTTAAGAGTTCTAGCTAGAAAAAATTTCATCCTATTTAACCATTTTTAGAAGAAATGGTTCTTTGTGATTGTTTGGAAGGCAAGAAGGATTCTTTGGAAGATGAACCCTTTTGAATCTGAAAAAGCTTTTTAATTGTATTATTTTTATTTATTTTAAATAGTGCCTGAGCATTAGTGTTTACTTCAGTGTTTAAACTTTAACATCAGGAGTTTGAATAATCTGATCAATTTAAAAAGATGGGTGTGAGAATTTTTTGAACTGTACTTATATTGGAATAATTGTACTGTAGATGTATCTGGTACTCCCATAATCATTTGGCATATACAGTACTGACATAGTTTATATTTCAAACTTTCAAATGAGTATTTTCTGTGATTTTATTGAGCAGAGAGTATGAGAATAGAAGGAAGTATGAACCAGCAGTGTATTGTATGGTACATAGCAAATTGGGCAGTTTTACATTGCGTTGGTTTTTCAGTGTAACATTTCTAGTGTTGATTCAGGAGTTAAATTAACTTAACACTCAGTTGTGTAAAATAACCGTAGTGTTGTTTTTGTACTGTTGTTAGTAACCAGAGTTGACTGTGTCATTAAAACACTCAAAACCACGCCCATCATTATCATATTTCCCATCATGCTCTATTGCAGATAGATTTTCAGAATTGTTTTCAATATTTGTGTTTTTTGCATTTACATTGATTGGTTGAATAATCTTATGCTACACAAAGATAAACAGCATTCATTTTTGTACATCAATCGTCGTTAACCTGGCCGTCATTCTGAACGCGGGTTGCAAGTGATTCAAAATTCCAATTGTTCTCACTCTGGCTGGATTCCAATAGGAATTACACATCACTTTGCAAGCCAGCATAATGTGACTAACAGGCCTGATGTGTAAACCAGGAGTTTCCTAACACACCACTTTGTTAGGGTACAACTAGAGCATAATGTATTGTCATAAAGTATTTAATTTTAAAGGCTAATTAGCCTGGTGGAACCATTCATAAAGGGTTCTAGGAAGAACACTTCATATAAGGTTCTAGGTAGAACCATTTACAGGGGACGGGGGGGGGTCTATGAAGAACCCTACATAGAGAGTTCTCGCACCAAACAGAGGTTCCACTATGTGGACGAACCATATATGGTTTTGCTCAGCGCCTTCTTTTCTAAGAACGTAGTGACAAGCTTAAATCTCCAATGAATGTTAAATCTTACACTGAGTATACCTTACATTATATACAAACAACATATATATATTACCACACTGATAAACTGATACAGCTCACAATAATACTACCTTTTCCCATGCTTCAAATTAAACCAGTCCAGGGTACCTGGTAGTCAGTGCCAGAGATCCTATCATTACATGTCTAGATCCTACATTCTATATGGGAAATTCAAAAGTGGTCTCTTACCGTGGGTCTCTTCCACATCAGCCCCCTGGTCTTGGCGGAGTACTTCCCGAGCTCTTTGTAGCCCAGAGACTTGCTCTCTGCAGGGAAGGAGGGGTCCTGGAACAGCCTCCCAGTCTCCAGACAGCCCTGAAGCAACGTTTCATAGTCCTGCTGGAGGTACTTCACCGCCTGCTGGTTGGTTCCCGCACCGTTGTCCCTCTCCTGCTGGCGGGCCAGCCGACCTGCCATAGACGTCATCCTGGAGCCTAGGAGTTGGGGGGGGGGGGGGGGGACAGTGGGACTAAAGAGACTAGGTTAAGAGGTTGTAGGTTGCTATGGGATCCCTGCCTGGATGACAAAAGACTGCTGCTGGGTCCGACACAGTCAGTG
The DNA here is from genome assembly GCF_964263955.1 of Coregonus lavaretus. Classification (NCBI taxonomy): domain Eukaryota; kingdom Metazoa; phylum Chordata; class Actinopteri; order Salmoniformes; family Salmonidae; genus Coregonus; species Coregonus lavaretus. The sequence continues at coordinate 90,149,714 of NC_139988.1, read as the reverse complement.
GGGGGCTGGTTTGCTGTGGAGACTGGTGAGATCCTTGGATGTAGTCCTGGTGAGATCCTTGGATGTAGTCCTGGTGAGATCCGTCCTGGCTCTTGGCTCCTTGGAACAGTCACCTGGGCTGTAAGGACTGAGCTAGAGGTTGGGTTGCTGTGTTGAATCCCTGGATGCAATCCTAGTTACTGTAGTCGTTGTTGTCATGTGTCCAGGCTCCTGGGAACAGTCAGTGTTGCTGCAGAGACTGTAGAGTCTAGCGTCTAGAGACTGATTGTGTGATTGATGTGGTGAAGGGGGTCCCTCCCTGGATGCAGTAGACTGGAGTCGTTGTGTGATGCTGGAGTTTTAGTGTCCTACGGACTGATCGCAATCTCACACACAAACACAACTATCTCTTTCTTTCTCCTTTGTACTAAACCAGCTAACAGAAGCCCCCGAGCCAGGGGAGGAGCCTGACGGACAGGAGGACAGGTGTGCTGACAACAGCATCAGCCCACAGCAAACACAACAGAGCTACCTGGCTGCTACCTACCTGGCTCTGGCCCTAACCTCAGCAGAAATACACACAAACACAGACACACACACACACACACACACACAGAACAAAACAGAGACCACACCTACTGCCCAGGTAACCTGAACCTTCCTCCGTCTAATGATCTAATGTCACGAGAATGGGGGATGGGAGTGTGTGCGTGTGCGTGTGTGTGTGTGCGTGTGTGTGTGTGTGTGTGTGTGTGTGTGCGTGAGTGCGTATGTGTGTGTGTGTGTGTGTGTGTGTGTGTGTGTGTGTGTGTGTGTGTGTGTGTGTGTGTGTGTGTGTGTGTGTGTGTGTGTGTGTGAGTGAGTGCATGTGTGCGAGTGCATAAGTATGTGTGTGTGAGGGGGAAGTTGTACTTGACCTGGAACTAGTTTTGCAAGTGAAATAAGACTGGCACTACGTTGGATCTTATTTCCTCTTTCCCTCCCCATGGATGGACACACACACAACTAGCTCCAGGCCAGGTATACCTGCCCCTTTGTCCTGGGATAGAGGAACCTCCCCCCTTCACTCACACACACACACACACACACACACACAACTAGCTCCAGGCCAGGTATACCTGCCCCTTTGTCCTGGGATAGAGGAACCTCCCCCCTTCACTCACTCACACACACACACACACACACACAACTAGCTCCAGGCCAGGTATACCTGCCCCTTTGTCCTGGGATAGAGGAACCTCCCTCCTTCACTCACTCACACACACACACACACACACAACTAGCTCCAGGCCAGGTATACCTGCCCCTTTGTCCTGGGATAGAGGAACCTCCCCCCTTCACTCACTCACACACACACACACACACACTCACACACACTCACACACACACAAACACTCACACACACACACACTCACACACACACTCACACACTCACACACACTCACAAACACACACACACTCGCACACACACTCACACACACTGACTCATGCATAGGTTTACAACCTCGAAAAAGATCCCTGCTGACATTAAATAAGTAACATAGATATTCACAAACAAGACTCCTATTTACTATAGTTGTTGTTGTTGTTGTTGTTGTTGTGGTCCTGGGAACAGTCAGTGGAACTGCAGACTGTAGACACACAACGTCAACTTTCACAGCTGTACATTTTGATGTAACATGGTGAAGCCCCAAAATGTCCTACCCTGAAAGCCTGTGTTTCAGACATAAGGAAGTGGATGGCGGAAAATGTTTTACTTTTAAACTCGGACAAAACAGAGATGCTAGTTCTAGGACCCAAGAAACAAAGAGATCTTCTGTCGGATCTGACAATGAATCTCGATGGTTGTACAGTCATCTCAAATAAAACTGTGAAGGACCTCCGATCTCTCTCTTTTGATGAACATATCAAAAACATTTCAAGAGCAGCCTTTATCCAGCTTAGTAAAATTGCAAAAATCTGAAACTTGTTCTCCAAAAATGATCAGGAAAGCTAATCCATGCATTTGTCACTTCTAGATTAGATTAGATTTATATTACTGCAATGCTCCGGTGACCCGAATAATGCACTAAATAAACTAGAGCTAAACACAGCTGCTAAAATATTGACTAGAACCGAAAAAAAAAAAGTATCATATTACTCCAGTGCTAGCCTCCAGTGGCTTCCTGGGGCTGATTTAAAGGTTTTACTGCTAACCTACAAAGCATTACATGCACTTGCTCCTCACCATCTCTCTGATTTGGTCCTGTCGTACGTACACTACATGACCCAAAGTCGAACATCTCATTCCAAAATCATAGGTATTAATGTGGAGTTGATCCCGCCTTTGCTGCTATAACAGCCTCCACTCTTCTGGGAAAGGCTTTCCACTATAATATGCCATTTAGCAGACGCTTTTATCCAAAGCGACTTACAGTCATGTGTGCATAAATTTCTACGTATGGGTGGTCCCCGGGGATCGAACCCACTACCCTGGCGTTACAAGCGCCGTGCTCTACCAATTGAGCTACAGAGGACCACGAATCTGAGTTCACTAGATGTTGGATGTTGGCCTGGATCGCAGTCGGCGTTCCAATTCATCCCAAAGGTGTTCGATGGGGTTGAGGTCAGGGCTCTGTGCAGGCCAGTCAAGTTCTTCCACACCGATCTCGACAAACAATTTCTGTATGGACCTCGCTTTGTGCATTGGGGCATTGTCATGCTGAAACAGGAAAGGGCTTTCCCCAAACTGTTGCCACAAAGTTGGAAGCACAGAATCGTCTAGAATGTCATTGTATGCAGTAGCGTTAAGATTTAGCTTCACTGGAACTAAGGGGCCTAGCCCAAACCATGAGAAACAGCCCCAGACCATTATTCCTCCTCCACCAAACTTTACAGTTGGCACTATGCATTGGGGCAGGTAGCGTTCTCCTGGCATCCGCCAAACCCAGATTAGTCCGTCGGACTGCCGGATGGTGAAGTGTGATTCATCACTCCAGAGAACGTGTTTCCACTGCTCCAGAGTCCAATGGCGGCGAGCTTTACACCACTCCAGCCGACGCTTGGCATTGCGCATGGTGATCTTAGGCTTGTGTGCAGCTGCTTGGCCATGGAAACCCATTTCATGAAGCTCCCAACGAACAGTTCTTGTGCTGACGTTGCTTCCAGAGGCAGTTTGGAACTCTGTAGTGAATGTTGCAACCGAGGACAGACGATTAGGACTCCAAGGTTGTATTATGTGAGCTTGTGTGGCCTACCACTTCGCGGCTGAGCCGTTGTTGCTCCTAGACGTTTCCACTTCACAATAACAGCACTTACAGTTGACCGGGGCAGCTCTAGCAGGGCAGAAATTTCACGAACTTACTTGTTGGAAAGGTGGCATTCTATGACGGTGCAACGTTGAAAGTAAAATCAAATCAAATTGGTCACATGCGCCGAATACAACAGGTGCAGACATTACAGTGAAATGCTTACTTACTGAGCTCTTCTACTGCCAATGTTTGTCTATGGAGATTGCATGGCTGTGTCCTCGATTTTTATACACCTGTCAGCAACGGGTGTGGCTGAAATAGCAGAATCCACTAATTTGAAGGGGTGTCCACATACATTTGTATATATACTGTACCTGCTGCTACCTACCTACCACGAGAATGGATGGGGGATGGTAGTGTGTGTGTGTGTGTATGTATGTGTGTGTGTGTGTGTGTGTGTGTGTGTATGTGTGTGTGTGTGTGTGTGTGTGTGTATGTATGTATGTATGTATGTATGTGTGTGTGTGTGTGTGTGTGTGTGTGTGTGTGTGTGTGTGTGTGTGTGTGTGAGTGAAGGGGGGAGGTTCCTCTATCCCAGGACAAAGGGGCAGGTATACCTGGCCTGGAGCTAGTTGTCCCCCACGATGGAATTGGGGAGGGGACTATGGATCTGTCTCCGTACGTGCGTGGATGCGTGCGTCCATGATATCTCAGACACCACTGGCACGATTTTGACGAAACTTGGGTGAATGATGCGGCTTGCCATAGAAGATTTACAAAATTACAAAATGGCCAGATGGTGGCTCTATAACAAGGTATTGAAAATGCTAACTTTGAAAGGTCACACCCCTCACCCCGTTTGACCTAGAGTCATGAAATTTGGTATATAGGTTCCTCTCCTCACAAGGAAAAAATTTGACTCAGGGACCCATAAGGTCCGCCATTATGGATTTTTCGCCATTTTGAATTTTGTGACAAAAACTTAATATGCTATTCCTCTGGGACCAAATGACCGATCTGCACGAAACTTGATATGAGGCATCCATGGACAAAAGCATCTCAACACAATATTTTCCAGACTAGTACCTAAAAACAACAATAAACATTCACGTGGGCGTGGTCTGGCACATAAATGCATATAAATCAGTCGTGGATATTTGTTTTGAAACAACATTTGGTACACATGTTGCAAACACTTGTCAAGACTCAACATATGGAAGAACATTTATATCGACCACACGGTGGCGCTATAACGGTTACATGTTGTTGTCAAGTGGGGCGCTGCATCATTCGTGGGGAACGACATGTTTACTGTTCCCTTATTTTGTGAAATTTGGAATAACTGGTACTAGTCTTCTATCCTCTTTCCCCTCCCCCATGGATGGACACACACCAGCCAGGTCCCCACCAGATTCAATGCAGTGTT
>NC_139988.1:90066267-90142379 GCF_964263955.1 Coregonus lavaretus | reverse complement strand
ACACTAGTTGAGACAGACAAAACATTCGGACAGGTGAATCTTAGATCTTGATGTTATGAGCTTTGGAGACACTAGTTGAGACAGACAAAACATTCGGACAGGTGAATCTTAGATCTTGATGTTATGAGCTTTGGAGACACTAGTTGAGACAGACAAAACATTCGGACAGGTGAATCTTAGATCTTGATGTTATGAGCTTGGAGACACTAGTTGAGACAGACAAAACATTCGGACAGGTGAATCTTAGATCTTGATGTTATGAGCTTTGGAGACACTAGTTGAGACAGACAAAACATTCGGACAGGTGAATCTTAGATCTTGATGTTATGAGCTTTGGAGACACTAGTTGAGACAGACAAAACATTCGGACAGGTGAATCTTAGATCTTGATGTTATGAGCTTTGGAGACACTAGTTGAGACAGACAAAACATTCGGACAGGTGAATCTTAGATCTTGATGTTATGAGCTTTGGAGACACTAGTTGAGACAGACAAAACATTCGGACAGGTGAATCTTAGATCTTGATGTTATGAGCTTTGGAGACACTAGTTGAGACAGACAAAACATTCGGACAGGTGAATCTTAGATCTTGATGTTATGAGCTTTGAGACACTAGTTGAGACAGACAAAACATTCGGACAGGTGAATCTTAGATCTTGATGTTATGAGCTTTGGAGACACTAGTTGAGACAGACAAAACATTCGGACAGGTGAATCTTAGATCTTGATGTTATGAGCTTTGGAGACACTAGTTGAGACAGACAAAACATTCGGACAGGTGAATCTTAGATCTTGATGTTATGAGCTTTGGAGACACTAGTTGAGACAGACAAAACATTCGGACAGGTGAATCTTAGATCTTGATGTTATGAGCTTTGGAGACACTAGTTGAGACAGACAAAACATTCGGACAGGTGAATCTTAGATCTTGATGTTATGAGCTTTGGAGACACTAGTTGAGACAGACAAAACATTCGGACAGGTGAATCTTAGATCTTGATGTTATGAGCTTTGGAGACACTAGTTGAGACAGACAAAACATTCGGACAGGTGAATCTTAGATCTTGATGTTATGAGCTTTGGAGACGCTAGTTGAGACAGACAAAACATTCGGACAGGTGAATCTTAGATCTTGATGTTATGAGCTTTGGAGACGCTAGTTGAGACAGACAAAACATTCGGACAGGTGAATCTTAGATCTTGATGTTATGAGCTTTGGAGACGCTAGTTGAGACAGACAAAACATTCGGACAGGTGAATCTTAGATCTTGATGTTATGAGCTTTGGAGACGCTAGTTGAGACAGACAAAACATTCGGGACAGGTGAATCTTAGATCTTGATGTTATGAGCTTTGGAGACGCTAGTTGAGACAGACAAAACATTCGGACAGGTGAATCTTAGATCTTGATGTTATGAGCTTTGGAGACACTAGTTGAGACAGACAAAACATTCGGACAGGTGAATCTTAGATCTTGATGTTATGAGCTTTGGAGACACTAGTTGAGACAGACAAAACATTCGGACAGGTGAATCTTAGATCTTGATGTTATGAGCTTTGGAGACGCTAGTTGAGACAGACAAAACATTCGGACAGGTGAATCTTAGATCTTGATGTTATGAGCTTTGGAGACACTAGTTGAGACAGACAAAACATTCGGACAGGTGAATCTTAGATCTTGATGTTATGAGCTTTGGAGACACTAGTTGAGACAGACAAAACATTCGGACAGGTGAATCTTAGATCTTGATGTTATGAGCTTTGGAGACACTAGTTGAGACAGACAAAACATTCGGACAGGTGAATCTTAGATCTTGATGTTATGAGCTTTGGAGACACTAGTTGAGACAGACAAAACATTCGGACAGGTGAATCTTAGATCTTGATGTTATGAGCTTTGGAGACACTAGTTGAGACAGACAAAACATTCGGACAGGTGAATCTTAGATCTTGATGTTATGAGCTTTGGAGACACTAGTTGAGACAGACAAAACATTCGGACAGGTGAATCTTAGATCTTGATGTTATGAGCTTTGGAGACACTAGTTGAGACAGACAAAACATTCGGACAGGTGAATCTTAGATCTTGATGTTATGAGCTTTGGAGACACTAGTTGAGACAGACAAAACATTCGGACAGGTGAATCTTAGATCTTGATGTTATGAGCTTTGGAGACACTAGTTGAGACAGACAAAACATTCGGACAGGTGAATCTTAGATCTTGATGTTATGAGCTTTGGAGACACTAGTTGAGACAGACAAAACATTCGGACAGGTGAATCTTAGATCTTGATGTTATGAGCTTTGGAGACACTAGTTGAGACAGACAAAACATTCGGACAGGTGAATCTTAGATCTTGATGTTATGAGCTTTGGAGACACTAGTTGAGACAGACAAAACATTCGGACAGGTGAATCTTAGATCTTGATGTTATGAGCTTTGGAGACACTAGTTGAGACAGACAAAACATTCGGACAGGTGAATCTTAGATCTTGATGTTATGAGCTTTGGAGACACTAGTTGAGACAGACAAAACATTCGGACAGGTGAATCTTAGATCTTGATGTTATGAGCTTTGGAGACACTAGTTGAGACAGACAAAACATTCGGACAGGTGAATCTTAGATCTTGATGTTATGAGCTTTGGAGACACTAGTTGAGACAGACAAAACATTCGGACAGGTGAATCTTAGATCTTGATGTTATGAGCTTTGGAGACACTAGTTGAGACAGACAAAACATTCGGACAGGTGAATCTTAGATCTTGATGTTATGAGCTTTGGAGACACTAGTTGAGACAGACAAAACATTCGGACAGGTGAATCTTAGATCTTGATGTTATGAGCTTTGGAGACGCTAGTTGAGACAGACAAAACATTCGGACAGGTGAATCTTAGATCTTGATGTTATGAGCTTTGGAGACGCTAGTTGAGACAGACAAAACATTCGGACAGGTGAATCTTAGATCTTGATGTTATGAGCTTTGGAGACGCTAGTTGAGACAGACAAAACATTCGGACAGGTGAATCTTAGATCTTGATGTTATGAGCTTTGGAGACGCTAGTTGAGACAGACAAAACATTCGGACAGGTGAATCTTAGATCTTGATGTTATGAGCTTTGGAGACGCTAGTTGAGACAGACAAAACATTCGGACAGGTGAATCTTAGATCTTGATGTTATGAGCTTTGGAGACGCTAGTTGAGACAGACAAAACATTCGGACAGGTGAATCTTAGATCTTGATGTTATGAGCTTTGGAGACGCTAGTTGAGACAGACAAAACATTCGGACAGGTGAATCTTAGATCTTGATGTTATGAGCTTTGGAGACGCTAGTTGAGACAGACAAAACATTCGGACAGGTGAATCTTAGATCTTGATGTTATGAGCTTTGGAGACACTAGTTGAGACGGACAAAACATTCGGACAGGTGAATCTTAGATCTTGATGTTATGAGCTTTGGAGACACTAGTTGAGACAGACAAAACATTCGGACAGGTGAATCTTAGATCTTGATGTTATGAGCTTTGGAGACACTAGTTGAGACAGACAAAACATTCGGACAGGTGAATCTTAGATCTTGATGTTATGAGCTTTGGAGACACTAGTTGAGACAGACAAAACATTCGGACAGGTGAATCTTAGATCTTGATGTTATGAGCTTTGGAGACACTAGTTGAGACAGACAAAACATTCGGACAGGTGAATCTTAGATCTTGATGTTATGAGCTTTGGAGACACTAGTTGAGACAGACAAAACATTCGGACAGGTGAATCTTAGATCTTGATGTTATGAGCTTTGGAGACACTAGTTGAGACAGACAAAACATTCGGACAGGTGAATCTTAGATCTTGATGTTATGAGCTTTGGAGACACTAGTTGAGACAGACAAAACATTCGGACAGGTGAATCTTAGATCTTGATGTTATGAGCTTTGGAGACACTAGTTGAGACAGACAAAACATTCGGACAGGTGAATCTTAGATCTTGATGTTATGAGCTTTGGAGACACTAGTTGAGACAGACAAAACATTCGGACAGGTGAATCTTAGATCTTGATGTTATGAGCTTTGGAGACACTAGTTGAGACAGACAAAACATTCGGACAGGTGAATCTTAGATCTTGATGTTATGAGCTTTGGAGACACTAGTTGAGACAGACAAAACATTCGGACAGGTGAATCTTAGATCTTGATGTTATGAGCTTTGGAGACGCTAGTTGAGACAGACAAAACATTCGGACAGGTGAATCTTAGATCTTGATGTTATGAGCTTTGGAGACGCTAGTTGAGACAGACAAAACATTCGGACAGGTGAATCTTAGATCTTGATGTTATGAGCTTTGGAGACACTAGTTGAGACAGACAAAACATTCGGACAGGTGAATCTTAGATCTTGATGTTATGAGCTTTGGAGACACTAGTTGAGACAGACAAAACATTCGGACAGGTGAATCTTAGATCTTGATGTTATGAGCTTTGGAGACACTAGTTGAGACAGACAAAACATTCGGACAGGTGAATCTTAGATCTTGATGTTATGAGCTTTGGAGACACTAGTTGAGACAGACAAAACATTCGGACAGGTGAATCTTAGATCTTGATGTTATGAGCTTTGGAGACGCTAGTTGAGACAGACAAAACATTCGGACAGGTGAATCTTAGATCTTGATGTTATGAGCTTTGGAGACGCTAGTTGAGACAGACAAAACATTCGGACAGGTGAATCTTAGATCTTGATGTTATGAGCTTTGGAGACGCTAGTTGAGACAGACAAAACATTCGGACAGGTGAATCTTAGATCTTGATGTTATGAGCTTTGGAGACGCTAGTTGAGACAGACAAAACATTCGGACAGGTGAATCTTAGATCTTGATGTTATGAGCTTTGGAGACGCTAGTTGAGACAGGACAAAACATTCGGACAGGTGAATCTTAGATCTTGATGTTATGAGCTTTGGAGACACTAGTTGAGACAGACAAAACATTCGGACAGGTGAATCTTAGATCTTGATGTTATGAGCTTTGGAGACACTAGTTGAGACAGACAAAACATTCGGACAGGTGAATCTTAGATCTTGATGTTATGAGCTTTGGAGACACTAGTTGAGACAGACAAAACATTCGGACAGGTGAATCTTAGATCTTGATGTTATGAGCTTTGGAGACACTAGTTGAGACAGACAAAACATTCGGACAGGTGAATCTTAGATCTTGATGTTATGAGCTTTGGAGACACTAGTTGAGACAGACAAAACATTCGGACAGGTGAATCTTAGATCTTGATGTTATGAGCTTTGGAGACGCTAGTTGAGACAGACAAAACATTCGGACAGGTGAATCTTAGATCTTGATGTTATGAGCTTTGGAGACACTAGTTGAGACAGACAAAACATTCGGACAGGTGAATCTTAGATCTTGATGTTATGAGCTTTGGAGACACTAGTTGAGACAGACAAAACATTCGGACAGGTGAATCTTAGATCTTGATGTTATGAGCTTTGGAGACACTAGTTGAGACAGACAAAACATTCGGACAGGTGAATCTTAGATCTTGATGTTATGAGCTTTGGAGACACTAGTTGAGACAGACAAAACATTCGGACAGGTGAATCTTAGATCTTGATGTTATGAGCTTTGGAGACGCTAGTTGAGACAGACAAAACATTCGGACAGGTGAATCTTAGATCTTGATGTTATGAGCTTTGGAGACGCTAGTTGAGACAGACAAAACATTCGGACAGGTGAATCTTAGATCTTGATGTTATGAGCTTTGGAGACGCTAGTTGAGACAGACAAAACATTCGGACAGGTGAATCTTAGATCTTGATGTTATGAGCTTTGGAGACGCTAGTTGAGACAGACAAAACATTCGGACAGGTGAATCTTAGATCTTGATGTTATGAGCTTTGGAGACGCTAGTTGAGAAGGTGAATCTTAGATCCTTCGAATGTTATGAGCTTTGGAGAACACTAGCTTTGAAGACAGACAAAACCATTCGGACAGGTGAATCTTAGACTCTTGATGTTATGAGCTTTGGAGACACTAGTCTGAGACAGACAAAACATTCGGACAGGTGAATCTTAGATCTTGACTGTTATGAGCTTTGGAGACACTAGTGAGACAGACAAAACAATCTCGGACAGGTGAATCTTAGATCTTCGATGTTATGAGCTTTGGAGACACTAGTTGAGACAGACAAAACATTCGGACAGAGTGAATCTTAGATCTTGATGTTATGAGCTTTGGAGAACACTAGTTGAGACAGACAAAAACATTCGGACAGAGTGAATCTTAGATCTTGATGTTATGAGCTTTGAGACACTAGTTGAGACAGACAAAACATTCGGACAGGTGAATCTTAGATCTTGATGTTATGAGCTTTGGAGACACTAGTTGAGACAGACAAAACATTCGGACAGGTGAATCTTAGATCTTGATGTTATGAGCTTTGGAGACACTAGTTGAGACAGACAAAACATTCGGACAGGTGAATCTTAGATCTTGATGTTATGAGCTTTGGAGACACTAGTTGAGACAGACAAAACATTCGGACAGGTGAATCTTAGATCTTGATGTTATGAGCTTTGGAGACACTAGTTGAGACAGACAAAACATTCGGACAGGTGAATCTTAGATCTTGATGTTATGAGCTTTGGAGACACTAGTTGAGACAGACAAAACATTCGGACAGGTGAATCTTAGATCTTGATGTTATGAGCTTTGGAGACACTAGTTGAGACAGACAAAACATTCGGACAGGTGAATCTTAGATCTTGATGTTTATGAGCTTTGGAGACAGCTAGTTGAGACAGACAAAACATTCGGACAGGTGAATCTTAGATCTTGATGTTATGAGCTTTGGAGACACTAGTTGAGACAGACAAAACATTCGGACAGGTGAATCTTAGATCTTGATGTTATGAGCTTTGGAGACACTAGTTGAGACAGACAAAACATTCGGACAGGTGAATCTTAGATCTTGATGTTATGAGCTTTTGGAGACCTAGTTGAGACAGACAAACATTCGGACAGGTGAATCTTAGATCTTGATGTTATGAGCTTTGGAGACCTAGTTGAGACAGACAAAACATTCGGACAGGTGAATCTTAGATCTTGATGTTATGAGCTTTGGAGACGCTAGTTGAGACAGACAAAACATTCGGACAGGTGAATCTTAGATCTTGATGTTATGAGCTTTGGAGACAGCTAGTTGAGACAGACAAAACATTCGGACAGGTGAATCTTAGATCTTGATGTTATGAGCTTTGGAGACGCTAGTTGAGACAGACAAAACATTCGGACAGGTGAATCTTAGATCTTGATGTTATGAGCTTTGGAGACGCTAGTTGAGACAGACAAAACATTCGGACAGGTGAATCTTAGATCTTGATGTTATGAGCTTTGGAGACACTAGTTGAGACAGGACAAAACATTCGGACAGGTGAATCTTAGATCTTGATGTATGAGCTTTGGAGACACTAGTTGAGACAGGACAAAACATTCGGACAGGTGAATCTTAGATCTTGATGTTATGAGCTTTGGAGACACTAGTTGAGACAGACAAAAACATTCGGACAGGTGAATCTTAGATCTTGATGTTATGAGCTTTGGAGACACTAGTTGAGACAGACAAAACATTCGGACAGGTGAATCTTAGATCTTGATGTTATGAGCTTTGGAGACACTAGTTGAGACAGACAAAACATTCGGACAGGTGAATCTTAGATCTTGATGTTATGAGCTTTGGAGACACTAGTTGAGACAGACAAAACATTCGGACAGGTGAATCTTAGATCTTGATGTTATGAGCTTTGGAGACGCTAGTTGAGACAGACAAAACATTCGGACAGGTGAATCTTAGATCTTGATGTTATGAGCTTTGGAGACACTAGTTGAGACAGACAAAACATTCGGACAGGTGAATCTTAGATCTTGATGTTATGAGCTTTGGAGACACTAGTTGAGACAGACAAAACATTCGGACAGGTGAATCTTAGATCTTGATGTTATGAGCTTTGGAGACAATAGTTGAGACAGACAAAACATTCGGACAGGTGAATCTTAGATCTTGATGTTATGAGCTTTGGAGACACTAGTTGAGACAGACAAAACATTCGGACAGGTGAATCTTAGATCTTGATGTTATGAGCTTTGGAGACGCTAGTTTGAGACAGACAAAACATTCGGACAGGTGAATCTTAGATCTTGATGTTATGAGCTTTGGAGACGCTAGTTGAGACAGACAAAACATTCGGACAGGTGAATCTTAGATCTTGATGTTATGAGCTTTGGAGACACTAGTTGAGACAGACAAAACATTCGGACAGGTGAATCTTAGATCTTGATGTTATGAGCTTTGGAGACACTAGTTGAGACAGACAAAACATTCGGACAGGTGAATCTTAGATCTTGATGTTATGAGCTTTGGAGACACTAGTTGAGACAGACAAAACATTCGGACAGGTGAATCTTAGATCTTGATGTTATGAGCTTTGGAGACACTAGTTGAGACAGACAAAACATTCGGACAGGTGAATCTTAGATCTTGATGTTATGAGCTTTGGAGACGCTAGTTGAGACAGACAAAACATTCGGACAGGTGAATCTTAGATCTTGATGTTATGAGCTTTGGAGACACTAGTTGAGACAGACAAAACATTCGGACAGGTGAATCTTAGATCTTGATGTTATGTGCTTTGGAGACACTAGTTGAGACAGACAAAACATTCGGACAGGTGAATCTTAGATCTTGATGTTATGAGCTTTGGAGACACTAGTTGAGACAGACAAAACATTCGGACAGGTGAATCTTAGATCTTGATGTTATGAGCTTTGGAGACGCTAGTTGAGACAGACAAAACATTCGGACAGGTGAATCTTAGATCGTGATGTTATGAGCTTTGGAGACGCTAGTTGAGACAGACAAAACATTCGGACAGGTGAATCTTAGATCTTGATGTTATGTGCTTTGGAGACACTAGTTGAGACAGACAAAACATTCGGACAGGTGAATCTTAGATCTTGATGTTATGAGCTTTGGAGACACTAGTTGAGACAGACAAAACATTCGGACAGGTGAATCTTAGATCTTGATGTTATGAGCTTTGGAGACACTAGTTGAGACAGACAAAACATTCGGACAGGTGAATCTTAGATCTTGATGTTATGAGCTTTGGAGACACTAGTTGAGACAGACAAAACATTCGGACAGGTGAATCTTAGATCTTGATGTTATGTGCTTTGGAGACGCTAGTTGAGACAGACAAAACATTCGGACAGGTGAATCTTAGATCTTGATGTTATGAGCTTTGGAGACGCTAGTTGAGACAGACAAAACATTCGGACAGGTGAATCTTAGATCTTGATGTTATGAGCTTTGGAGACGCTAGTTGAGACAGACAAAACATTCGGACAGGTGAATCTTAGATCTTGATGTTATGAGCTTTGGAGACGCTAGTTGAGACAGACAAAACATTCGGACAGGTGAATCTTAGATCTTGATGTTATGAGCTTTGGAGACGCTAGTTGAGACAGACAAAACATTCGGACAGGTGAATCTTAGATCTTGATGTTATGAGCTTTGGAGGCACTAGTTGAGACAGACAAAACATTCGGACAGGTGAATCTTAGATCTTGATGTTATGAGCTTTGGAGACACTAGTTGAGACAGACAAAACATTCGGACAGGTGAATCTTAGATCTTGATGTTATGAGCTTTGGAGACACTAGTTGAGACAGACAAAACATTCGGACAGGTGAATCTTAGATCTTGATGTTATGAGCTTTGGAGACACTAGTTGAGACAGACAAAACATTCGGACAGGTGAATCTTAGATCTTGATGTTATGAGCTTTGGAGACACTAGTTGAGACAGACAAAACATTTGGACAGGTGAATCTTAGATCTTGATGTTATGAGCTTTGGAGACACTAGTTGAGACAGACAAAACATTCGGACAGGTGAATCTTAGATCTTGATGTTATGAGCTTTGGAGACACTAGTTGAGACAGACAAAACATTCGGACAGGTGAATCTTAGATCTTGATGTTATGTGCTTTGGAGACACTAGTTGAGACAGACAAAACATTCGGACAGGTGAATCTTAGATCTTGATGTTATGAGCTTTGGAGACACTAGTTGAGACAGACAAAACATTCGGACAGGTGAATCTTAGATCTTGATGTTATGAGCTTTGGAGACACTAGTTGAGACAGACAAAACATTCGGACAGGTGAATCTTAGATCTTGATGTTATGAGCTTTGGAGACGCTAGTTGAGACAGACAAAACATTCGGACAGGTGAATCTTAGATCTTGATGTTATGAGCTTTGGAGACACTAGTTGAGACAGACAAAACATTCGGACAGGTGAATCTTAGATCTTGATGTTATGTGCTTTGGAGACACTAGTTGAGACAGACAAAACATTCGGACAGGTGAATCTTAGATCTTGATGTTATGAGCTTTGGAGACACTAGTTGAGACAGACAAAACATTCGGACAGGTGAATCTTAGATCTTGATGTTATGAGCTTTGGAGACACTAGTTGAGACAGACAAAACATTCGGACAGGTGAATCTTAGATCTTGATGTTATGAGCTTTGGAGACACTAGTTGAGACAGACAAAACATTCGGACAGGTGAATCTTAGATCTTGATGTTATGTGCTTTGGAGACGCTAGTTGAGACAGACAAAACATTCGGACAGGTGAATCTTAGATCTTGATGTTATGAGCTTTGGAGACGCTAGTTGAGACAGACAAAACATTCGGACAGGTGAATCTTAGATCTTGATGTTATGAGCTTTGGAGACGCTAGTTGAGACAGACAAAACATTCGGACAGGTGAATCTTAGATCTTGATGTTATGAGCTTTGGAGACGCTAGTTGAGACAGACAAAACATTCGGACAGGTGAATCTTAGATCTTGATGTTATGAGCTTTGGAGACGCTAGTTGAGACAGACAAAACATTCGGACAGGTGAATCTTAGATCTTGATGTTATGAGCTTTGGAGGCACTAGTTGAGACAGACAAAACATTCGGACAGGTGAATCTTAGATCTTGATGTTATGAGCTTTGGAGACACTAGTTGAGACAGACAAAACATTCGGACAGGTGAATCTTAGATCTTGATGTTATGAGCTTTGGAGACACTAGTTGAGACAGACAAAACATTCGGACAGGTGAATCTTAGATCTTGATGTTATGAGCTTTGGAGACACTAGTTGAGACAGACAAAACATTCGGACAGGTGAATCTTAGATCTTGATGTTATGAGCTTTGGAGACACTAGTTGAGACAGACAAAACATTCGGACAGGTGAATCTTAGATCTTGATGTTATGAGCTTTGGAGACACTAGTTGAGACAGACAAAACATTCGGACAGGTGAATCTTAGATCTTGATGTTATGAGCTTTGGAGACACTAGTTGAGACAGACAAAACATTCGGACAGGTGAATCTTAGATCTTGATGTTATGTGCTTTGGAGACACTAGTTGAGACAGACAAAACATTCGGACAGGTGAATCTTAGATCTTGATGTTATGAGCTTTGGAGACACTAGTTGAGACAGACAAAACATTCGGACAGGTGAATCTTAGATCTTGATGTTATGAGCTTTGGAGACACTAGTTGAGACAGACAAAACATTCGGACAGGTGAATCTTAGATCTTGATGTTATGAGCTTTGGAGACGCTAGTTGAGACAGACAAAACATTCGGACAGGTGAATCTTAGATCTTGATGTTATGAGCTTTGGAGACACTAGTTGAGACAGACAAAACATTCGGACAGGTGAATCTTAGATCTTGATGTTATGTGCTTTGGAGACACTAGTTGAGACAGACAAAACATTCGGACAGGTGAATCTTAGATCTTGATGTTATGAGCTTTGGAGACACTAGTTGAGACAGACAAAACATTCGGACAGGTGAATCTTAGATCTTGATGTTATGAGCTTTGGAGACAATAGTTGAGACAGACAAAACATTCGGACAGGTGAATCTTAGATCTTGATGTTATGAGCTTTGGAGACACTAGTTGAGACAGACAAAACATTCGGACAGGTGAATCTTAGATCTTGATGTTATGAGCTTTGGAGACACTAGTTGAGACAGACAAAACATTCGGACAGGTGAATCTTAGATCTTGATGTTATGAGCTTTGGAGACACTAGTTGAGACAGACATGTGGGGAGTGGATCCTTAAAGGCTTAGGTCTAACTCTGTCCTACGGAGTTGTGAGTCAGGGAAATTAAATACTATTGTGTGAACCGAATGGCACACTATTCCCTCCATAGTAAACTACTTGTTTTTGTTACCCATAGGGTTCTGGTTAAAAGTAGTGCACTATGTAGGGTATAGGGTGCTATTTGAGCTGTCACACTACTGTCAAGCAGTCATTGGCCAGTCAGTCCTTGTAGTCTGTTGGCACATAAACAGAACTACAGTGGGGGAAAAAAGTATTTAGTCAGCCACCAATTGTGCAAGTTCTCCCACTTAAAAAGATGAGAGAGGCCTGTAATTTTCATCATAGGTACACGTCAACTATGACAGACAAAATGAGAAAAAAATATCCAGAAAATCACATTGTAGGATTTTTTATGAATATATTTGCAAATTATGGTGGAAAATAAGTATTTGGTCAATAACAAAAGTTTCTCAATACTTTGTTGTATGCCCTTTGTTGGCAATGACACAGGTCAAACGTTTTCTGTAAGTCTTCACAAGGTTTTCACACACTGTTGCTGGTATTTTGGCCCATTCCTCCATGCAGATCTCCTCTAAAGCAGTGTTGTTTTGGGGCTGTCGCTGGGAAACACGGACTTTCAACTCCCTCCAAAGATTTTCTATGGGGTTGAGATCTGGAGACTGGCTAGGCCACTCCAGGACCTTGAAATGCTTCTTACGAAGCCACTCTTTCGTTGCCCGGGCGGTGTGTTTGGGATCATTGTCATGCTGAAAGACCCAGCCACGTTTCATCTTCAATGCCCTTGCTGATGGAAGGAGGTTTTCACTCAAAATCTCACGATACATGGCCCCATTCATTCTTTCCTTTACACGGATCAGTCGTCCTGGTCCCTTTGCAGAAAAACAGCCCCAAAGCATGATGTTTCCACCCCCATGCTTCACAGTAGGTATGGTGTTCTTTGAATGCAACTCAGCATTCTTTGTCCTCCAAACACGACGAGTTGAGTTTTTACCAAAAAGTTCTATTTTGGTTTCATCTGACCATATGACATTCTCCCAATCCTCTTCTGGATCATCCAAATGCACTCTAGCAAACTTCAGACGGGCCTGGACATGTACTGGCTTAAGCAGGGGGACATGTTTGGCACTGCAGGATTTGAGTCCCTGGCGGCGTAGTGTGTTACTGATGGTAGGCTTTGTTACTTTGGTCCCAGCTCTCTGCAGGTCATTCACTAGGTCCCCCCGTGTGGTTCTGGGATTTTTGCTCACCGTTCTTGTGATCATTTTGACGGGGTGAGATCTTGCGTGGAGCCCCAGATCGAGGGAGATTATCAGTGGTCTTGTATGTCTTCCATTTCCTAATAATTGCTCCCACAGTTGATTTCTTCAAACCAAGCTGCTTACCTATTGCAGATTCAGTCTTCCCAGCCTGGTGCAGGTCTACAATTTTGTTTCTGGTGTCCTTTGACAGCTCTTTGGTCTTGGCCATAGTGGAGTTTGGAGTGTGACTGTTTGAGGTTGTGGACAGGTGTCTTTTATACTGATAACAAGTTCAAACAGGTGCCATTAATACAGGTAACGAGTGGAGGACAGAGGAGCCTCTTAAAGAAGAAGTTACAGGTCTGTGAGAGCCAGAAATCTTGCTTGTTTGTAGGTGACCAAATACTTATTTTCCACCATAATTTGCAAATAAATTCATTAAAAATCCTACAATGTGATTTTCTGGATTTTTATTTCTCATTTGGTCTGTCATAGTTGACGTGTACCTATGATGAAAATTACAGGCCTCTCTCATCTTTTTAAGTGGGAGAACTTGCACAATTGGTGGCTGACTAAATACTTTTTTCCCCCACTGTATATTTTCAGTTGTCAGCACACACACCTGTTTGGTTTGTCTTCAGTCTTCAGTGCGGCCCAATCCATGATTCATAAACTAAATTAGAGAGGGCTCCATGTTTCTAAATACATATCCTTGTTTGTCATGTGTTTAACATGGAGATTAGACTAGAGCAATGCCTGACTGGCCAATCACAGACCTTTCTGGTACAGGATGTTTGACATACAGGATAGGCTTAACCAGAAGACTAGTCTGTATCCTGCAGGCAAAACCAGACTTCCTCATTGGACCGGCCCTGTGAGATTAACGACATACTACACTAAAGACATGATACGCAACACCAACACAGGGCCTCATATTGTTGTTATTGGGTGGTATACTGTAAATACTCACAAAGAAGGGATTTAGACCCTTAGGAGGATTCAAATGAGGAAACGCCCCACTCTCTGTCTCCCTTGCGCTCTCTCTCTCTCTCTCTCTCTCTCTCTCTCTCTCTCTCTCTCTGTCTCCCTTGCGCTCGCTCTCTCTCTCTCTCTCTCTGTCTCCCTTGCGCTCTCTCTCTCTCTCTCTCTCTGTCTCCCTTGCGCTCTCTCTCTCTCTCTCTCTCTCTCTCTCTCTCTCTCTCTCTCTCTCTCTCTCTCTCTCTCTCTCTCTCTCTCTCTCTCTCTCTCTCTCTCTCTCTCTCTCTCTCTCTCTCTCTCTCTCTCTCTCTCAGGAAAGTAGGGCTGGGCAATATATCAAATATATGTTTTGGCGCGATGTTCCAAATGCCTGTATCTCAAGAATAGAATCAACTTGTTTTATTATAAGCTCTTTATGTCCTTTTGGTCTTGTCTCCTTTGCTCCTTCTGTGCTGTGTGACACCAAGCCCCTCCTCCCTCTGTGCTGTGTGACACCAAGCCCCTCCTCCTCCTGTGCTGTGTGACACCAAGCCCCTCCTCCTTCTGTGCTGTGTGACACCAAGCCCCTCCTCCTTCTGTGCTGTGTGACACCAAGCCCCTCCTCCTTCTGTGCTGTGTGACACCAAGCCCCTCCTCCTGCCAATCACAACAACAACGTCTCTCTCTGACAACAAGCAGTTTAAATTAGCTATTTCCATTTTAGATTTGGTCAAACAGAATCAGTCATATGGACACCGAAATGCTTAGAGATGTATTATTTATGTATTTATTATTTTACTGTAATAGAGTAGAACCTAACCTTTCTAACTCCCAAAATGTAGAACAGAGCAGACCCTACTAAAAAGAGAGTATCAATGAACATGATTGTGGAAAATGAATGCTCAGTTTTCTGTCGCGCGCAGCATTGCGGCACCACTAGCAGCAGTTTAGCCAGACTGTCATGTGCTAGCTGTGTTTTATAAAATGTGCAATGAGCATAAAAATCATAGGAACTGGTAGAAATAAGCATCTTCTCATCCAGGTAGGCCACTTGATTTCAATATCTAAACAAAGTGAACAGGTTATGTTGTTCAAACAGTTCGTGATGGACAGGAGGGTGTGTTCATAACATTTCAACTGTTCTACCTTGTTAGCTAGCAAATAGATCCAAGTTGGCTAAACTTTAAATATCAACATTAGCACTCAGTACTCAGTAGCATGTGGGCTTGTGCTTGAGACGTTGTTTGAGGCCATTATTAGTGGATGTGCTTTGTACATGGTTCTGGTTAGATTTTTATAAAAAATTGCAATTTCATAGACAGTTTGAAAGCCAGATCAGTGATTATACAGTGAGGGAAATAAGTATTTGATCCCCTGCTGATTTTGTATGTTTTCCCACTGACAAAGAAATGATCAGTCTATAATTTTAATGGTAGGTTTATTTGAACAGTGAGAGACAGAATAACAACAACAAAATCCAGAAAAACGCATGTCAAAAATGTTATAAATAGATTTGCATTTTAATGAGGGAAATAAGTATTTGACCCCTCTGCAAAACATGACTTAGTACTTGGTGGCAAAACCCTTGTTGGCAATCACAGAGGTCAGACGTTTCTTGTAGTTGGCCACCAGGTTTGCACACATCTCAGGAGGGATTCTGTCCCACTCCTCTTTGCAGATCTTCTCCAAGTCATTAAGGTTTCGAGGCTGTCGTTTGGCAACTCGAACCTTCAGCTCCCTCCACAGATTTTCTATGGGATTAAGGTCTGGAGACTGGCTAGGCCACTCCAGGACCTTAATGTGCTTCTTCTTAAGCCACTCCTTTGTTGCCTTGGCCGTGTGTTTTGGGTCATTGTCATGCTGGAATGCCCATCCACGACCCATTTTCAATGCCCTGGCTAAGGGAAGGAGGTTCTCACCCAAGATTTGATGGTACATGGCCCCGTCCATCGTCCCTTTGATGCGGTGAAGTTGTCCTGTCCCCTTAGCAGAAAAATACCCCCAAAGCATAATGTTTCCACCTCCATGTTTGACGGTGGGGATGGTGTTCTTGGGGTCATAGGCAGCATTCTTCCTCCTCCAAATACGGCGAGTTGAGTTGATGCCAAAGAGCTTGATTTTGGTCTCATCTGACCACAACACTTTCACCCAGTTCTCCTCTGAATCATTCAGATGTTCATTGGCAAACTTCAGACGGGCCTGTATATGTGCTTTCTTGAGCAGGGGGACCTTGCGGGCGCTGCAGGATTTCAGTTCTTCACGGCGTAGTGTGTTACCAATTGTTTTCTTGGTGACTATGGTCCCAGCTGCCTTGAGATCATTGACAAGATCCTCCCGTGTAGTTCTGGGCTGATTCCTCACCGTTCTCATGATCATTGCAACTCCACGAGGTGAGATCTTGCATGGAGCCCCAGGCCGAGGGAGATTGACAGTTCTTTTGTGTTTCTTCCATTTGCGAATAATCGCACCAACTGTTGTCACCTTCTCACCAAGCTGCTTGGCGATGGTATTGTAGCCCATTCCAGCCTTGTGTAGGTCTACAATCTTGTCCCTGACATCCTTGAAGAGCTCTTTAGTCTTGGCCATGGTGGAGAGTTTGGAATCTGATTGATTGATTGCTTCTGTGGACAGATGTCTTTTATACAGGTAACAAGCTGAGATTAGGAGCACTCCCTTTAAGAGTGTGCTTCTAATCTCAGCTCGTTACCTGTATAAAAGACACCTGGGAGCCAGAAATCTTTCCGATTGAGAGGGGGTCAAATACTTATTTCCCTCATTAAAATGCAAATCAATTTATAACATTTTTGACATGCATTTTTCTGGATTTTTTTGTTGTTATTCTGTCTCTCACTGTTCAAATAAACCTACCATTAAAATTATAGACTGATCATTTCTTTGTCAGTGGGCAAACGTACAAAATCAGCAGGGGATCAAATACTTTTTTCCCTCACTGTATATACAAAATAATAAAAATGTTAAACTATTTTGATAAAATAATTAAATTATTAGTGTGTCTTAGAGAATGGCGCCGGAGGAGATGGCTGTCGTTTTACGGGCTCCAATTGTGTTATTGTGTGTGTTTTTCGTGTTGTTTGTAACTTATTTTGTACATAATGTTTCTGCCACCATCTCTTATGACCGAAAAGAGCTTCTGGATATCAAGACAACAATTTTTTTTCTTTAACGAGTCGGAAGCGAAGGATTTACTTCAGACACCCGACAAGGTCCAAATTCCCGTCACTCGCATGAAGAAGAGACGGTGATATTGGGGACGTAGGTCGGGGCGCCTTGTAAGGATCCGACGGCGAGTGGGTAATCTGCCTCTACCATCAGTCCTATTAGCCAACGTACAATCATTGGATAATAAAATGGATGAGCTCCGATCAAGAATATACTACCAACGGGACATTAAAAACTGTAATATCTCATGTTTCACCGAGTCGTGGCTGAACGATGACATGAATAACATACAGCAAGATAGAACCGGTAAGACAAGGGGTGGCGGTCTGTGTATATTTGTAAACAGCTGGTGCACTTTAATGCAGGGAAACTTCAATCCGTTCTACCTCATTTCTACCAGCATGTTAAATGTGGTAGAAATTAAATGCTCACATCAACACCATTATTTTACATTTACGTCTACGTCATTTAGCAGACGCTCTTATCCAGAGCAACTTACAAATTGGTGCATTCAACTTACGATAGCCAGTGGGACAACCCCCCTTTTTTTTATGGGGGGGTGGGGGAGACGGGGGGGAGGGGGGTAGAATGATTACTTTTATCCTATCCCAGGTATTCCTTAAAGAGGTGGGGTTTCAAGTGTCTCTGGAAGGTGGTCAGTGACTCCGCTGTCCTGGCGTCATGGGGGAGCTTGTTCCACCATTGGGGTGCCAGAGCAGCGAATAGTTTTGACTGGGCTGAGCGGGAACTGTGCTTCCGTAGAGGTAGGGGGGCTAGCAGGCCAGAGGTGGATGAACGTAGTGCCCTCGTTTGGGTGTAGGGTCTGATCAGAGCCTGAAGGTAAGGAGGTGCCGTTCCCCTCACAGCTTCGTAGGCAAGCACCATGGTTTTGTAGTAGATGCGAGCTTCAACTGGAAGCCAGTGGAGTGTGTGGAGGAACGGGGTGACGTGAGAACTTGGGAAGGTTGAACACCAGACGGGCTGCAGTGTTCTGGATAAGTTGTAGGGGTTTAATGGCACAGGCAGGGAGCCCAGCCAACAGCGAGTTGCAGTAATCCAGACGGGAGATGACAAGTGCCTGGATTAGGACCTGTGCCGCTTTCTGTGTAAGGTAGGGTCGTATTCTGCGAATGTTGTAGAGCATGAACCTGCAGGATCGGGTCACCGCTTTGACGTTAGTGGAGAACGACAGGGTGTTGTCCAGGGTCATGCCAAGGCTCTTTGCACTCTGGGAGGAGGACACAATGGAGTTGTCAACCGTGATGGCGAGATCATGGAGCGTGCAGTCCTTCCCCGGGATGAAGAGCAGCTCTGTCTTGCCAAGGTTCAGCTTGAGGTGGTGATCCGACATCCACACTGATATGTCTGCCAGACATGCAGAGTTGCGATTCGCGACCTGGTTATCAGAAGGGGGAAAGGAGAAAATTAATTGTGTGTCGTCTGCGTAGCAATGATAGGAGAGACCATGTGAGGATATGACAGAGCCAAGTGACTTGGTGTATAGAGAGAATATGAGAGGGCCTAGAACTGAGCCCTGGGGGACACCAGTGGTGAGAGCACGTGGTGCGGAGACAGATTCTCGCCATGCCACCTGGTAGGAGCGACCTGTCAGGTAGGACACAATCCAAGAGTGAGCAGCGCCGGAGATGCCCAACTCGGAGAGGGTGGAGAGGAGGATCTGATGGTTCACAGTATCAAAGGCAGCAGATAGGTCTAGAAGGATAAGAGCAGAGGAGAGAGAGTTAGATTTAGCAGTGCGGAGAGCCTCCGTGACACAGAGAAGAGCAGTCTCAGTTGAATGACCAGTCTTGAAACCTGACTGGTTTGGATCAAGAAGGTCATTCTGAGAGAGATAGTAGGAGAGTTGGCTAGAGACGGCACGCTCAAGAGTTTTGGAGAGAAAAGAAAGAAGGGATACTGGTCTGTAGTTGTTGACATCTGAGGGATCGAGTGTAGGTTTTTCGAGGAGGGGTGCAACTCTCGCTCTCTTGAAGACGGAAGTGACATAGCCAGCGGTCAAGGATGAGTTGATGAGCGAGGTGAGGTAAGGGAGAAGGTCTCTGGAAATGGTCTGGAGAAGAGAGGAGGGGATAGAGTCAAGCGGGCAGGTTGTTGGGCGGCCGGCCGTCACAAGTCGCAAGATTTCATCTGGAGAGAGATTTATCCCAGAAACCCTAGATCTACTCCAATTTGCATACCACCCCAACAGATCCACAGATAATGCAATCTCTATTGCACTCCACACTGCCCTTTCCCACCTGGACAAAAGGAACACCCACGTGATAATTCTGTTCATTGCCTACAGCTCAGCGTTCAACACCATAGTGCCCTCAAAGCTCATCACTAAGCTAAGGACCCTTGGACTTAACATCTCCCTCTGCAACTGGATCGTGGACTTCCTGACGGGCCGCCCCAGGTGGTAGGGGTAGGTAACAAAACATCTGCCACGCTGATTCTCAACACAGGGGCCCCTCAGGGGTGTGTGCTCAGTCCCCTCCTGTACTCCCTGTTCACCCATGACTGCATGGCCAAGCACGACTCCAACACCATCATTTCATTTGCAGATGACACAACAGTGGTAGGCCTGATCACCGACAACGATGAGACAGCCTATAGGGAGGAGGCTTCTTAACAGCTTCTACCCCCAAGCCATAAGACTCCTGAACAGCTAATCAAATGGCTACCTGGACTATTTGCATTGTCGAGATACAAAACATTGAGATACAGTATATATTGTTAATTGCCCATACATTTAGAAAAAAAAAATGAAGATATGATTTTTAGGCCCTAAAGGAAATTATTTACCTCTCTTCCTCAGGTCATAAGGAAAGTCTCTACCCCTCTTCCTCAGGTCATAATGAAAGTCTCTACCTCTCTTCCTCAGGTCATAATGAAAGTCTCTACCGCTCTTCCTCAGGTCATAAGGAAAGTCTCTACCCCTCTTCCTCAGGTCATAATGAAAGTCTCTACCTCTCTTCCTCAGGTCATAATGAAAGTCTCTACCGCTCTTCCTCAGGTCATAAGGAAAGTCTCTACCCCTCTTCCTCAGGTCATAATGAAAGTCTCTACCTCTCTTCCTCAGGTCATAATGAAAGTCTCTACCGCTCTTCCTCAGGTCATAATGAAAGTCTCTACCTCTCTTCCTCAGGTCATAATGAAAGTCTCTACCTCTCTTCCTCAGGTCATAATGAAAGTCTCTACCTCTCTTCCTCAGGTCATAATGAAAGTCTCTACCGCTCTTCCTCAGGTCATAATGAAAGTCTCTACCTCTCTTCCTCAGGTCATAAGGAAAGTCTCTACCTCTCTTCCTCAGGTCATAATGAATGTCTCTACCTCTCTTCCTCAGGTCATAATGAATGTCTCTACCTCTCTTCCTCAGGTCATAATGAATGTCTCTACCTCTCTTCCTCAGGTCATAAGGAAAGGCCCTCAAAATTGTCAAAGACTCCAGCCACACTAGTCATAGACTGTTCTCTCTGCTACCGCACGGCAAGTGGTACCGGAGTGCCAAGTCTAGGTCCAAAAGACTTCTCAACAGCTTCTACCCCCAAGCCATAAGACTCCTGAACAGCTAATCATGGCTACCCAGACTATTTGCACTGCCCCCCCACCCCATCCTTTTTACGCTGCTGCTACTCTGTTAATTATTTATGCATAGTCACTTTAACTCTACCCACATGTACATATTACTTCAACTACCTCAACTAGCCGGTGCCCCTGCACGTTGACTCTGCACCGGTACCCCCCTGTATATATAGCCTCCCTACTGTTATTTTATTTTACTTCTGCTCTTTTTTTTTTGTTGTTGTTTTATTTTTACTTTTTTGTTAAAAATAAATGCACTGTTGGTTAAGGGCTGTAAGTAAGCATTTCACTGTAATGTCTGCACCTGTTGTGTTCGGCGCATGTGGCCAATAAAATTTGATTTGATTTGAAGTCTCTACCGCTCTTCCTCAGGTCATAATGAAAGTCTCTACCTCTCTTCCTCAGGTCATAAGGAAAGTCTCTACCTCTCTTCCTCTTGATATATTACTTCAATATGGACTGTAGCATCAAAAGACCATGAGCTTTGATATGGACTGTAGATGAGCTTTGATATGGACTGTAGATGAGCTTTGATATGGACTGTAGATGAGCTTTGATGTGGACTGTAGATGAGCTTTGATATGGACTGTAGATGAGCTTAGATATGGACTGTAGATGAGCTTTGATATGGACTGTCCATGAGCTTTGATATGGACTGTAGATGAGCTTTGATATGGACTGTAGATGAGCTTTGATATGGACTGTAGATGAGCTTTGATATGGACTGTCCATGAGCTTTGATATGGACTGTATATGAGCTTTGATATGGACTGTAGATGAGCTTTGATATGGACTGTAGATGAGCTTTGATATGGACTGTAGATGAGCTTTGATATGGACTGTCCATGAGCTTTGATATGGACTGTAGATGAGCTTTGATATGGACTGTAGATGAGCTTTGATATGGACTGTAGATGAGCTTTGATATGGACTGTAGATGAGCTTTGATATGGACTGTCCATGAGCTTTGATATGGACTGTAGATGAGCTTTGATATGGACTGTAGATGAGCTTTGATATGGACTGTAGATGAGCTTTCTGCATTAAAAGACCGTGAGCTTTGTATTCACCCTTCAATTCTTAAAAACTCAAACTCTGTCCCTCTCTGTTTAGTGGTCTCTGTGGATCGTCTGATCATTTAAATTACTGCATGAGAAGCACACGGGAATCACGTGTGTCTACAGTAATCTCAGAACCCAGAACCAAATCCTGTCAGGAGAGACTAGTACACACTGATTCCTCCTGAGAGACTCATTATGCTAAGGTTTTCCACCACAACAGCCCCATATCTCTCTCTGCCTGACCTGGCCTGGCCTGTGGGCTTGGAGGAAGGCGGGGCTATTATGAAACCTTGAATGGCATGATGACAGACACCACAAGGCAATTTGTTTTTCAATCCTGTTTACAATGCTTGTTTGTGTTGACAGCAAAATCAGTCTTCGTGGCCAATGTATTAGGCTATTGTCACAAATACTGCCGAGGCTGCTCCTCCTCCTTGTTCGGGCAGGCTTCGGCGTTCGTCGTCCCCGGAGTACTAGCTGCCACCGTTTGATGTTTCGATGTTTGTTTGGTCATGTCTAGTTTAGTGCACCTGTTTCGTATTCTGTCCTGATTATGTCACCTATAAGTTTCCCTGTGTTATGTTTTGGAGTTGTGTGTTGTTGTCCGCATTGTCGTTTGTCTTTTTTCGGTATATGTTGTGCTTAGTGTAGTTTACGCGTTGCGCGTATTCTTTGCCTCCTGTGTGTTCGAGGCCATTTATTTTGGATTGTCTTTGAGTCTCAGTAAAGTCGTTTTGACTTATCCGCTGTGTCCTGTGCCTGACTTCACCACCACATCCACAAATATACCGTGACAGAATAACACACCTTTACAATGGAGTCAGCAGGAGCAGCGGCGGGAACCGAGTCGCTGGAGGATCGGGTCAGCTACCAGGACGCCAGGATCCAGCAACTCGGATCCTCCATGCAGGAGGTTTGCCCACACCTCCTCCTACCTTACCACCACCATCGGCCAGCCCCACCATACCAGCTCCGGAGTCCAGTGGCATTCGGCTCTCGCTCCCGAGGGCATATGATGGCACCGTAGCCGGGTGTCAGGGGTTCCTCCTTCAAGTGGAGCTCTACCTGGCAACCATACACCCGGCGCCCTCGGGATACGAGAGCGTTTCCGCCCTCATCTCCTGTCTCTCCGGCAAGGCGTTGGAGTGGGCCAATGCCGAATGGAGGGTAATAGACGCCGCCACCATCAGCTACGCGGAGTTCTCCCGCCGCTTCAGGGCTGTGTTCGATCATCCCCCTGAGGGTAAAGCGGCGGGAGAGCGTCTGTTCCACCTTCGACAGGGGAAGAGGAGCGCACAGGAGTTTGCCCTGGATTTCCGGTCTCTAGCGGCGGATGCGGGGTGGAATGAGAGGGCCCTCATCGACCACTATCGGTGTAGCCTGCGTGAGGACGTTCGACGAGAGTTGGCCTGCAGGGACACCAATCTCACCTTCGACCAGCTGGTGGACATGTCAATCCGTCTGGATACCCTGCTGGCCACCCGCGGACGTCCAGTGTTGGGGCCGTCCATTCCATCCCCCAGCACCTCCGAGCCGAGCCCTATGGAGCTCGGGGGTGCTGGCGCTAGAGAGAGGAGGAGGGAGATACCGAGGGAGGCCGTCCCCTGCACCAACTGTGGCCGTAGAGGACACACTGCGGCTAGGTGCTGGGGAGGGTCTCCAGGGGTTCGAGGCAGCAGGTCGCGCACTGGGGAGTCATTCCAGGTGAGTAGGCGCCCACCTCACCCAGAGCTCTCTGTTGTTCACTTTTGTATACCTGTAGTATTTCCTCAGGTTGCATCTCAGTCCCAGCATAAGGCGCTAGTCGATTCAGGCGCAGCTGGGAATTTCATTGATCGTAATTTATGTGTGAAGTTAGGGATTTCCCTCCTGCCCGTTGATGCACCCTTCCCTATCCATGCCCTAGATAGCCGTCCGTTGGGATCTGGGTTGATTAGGGAGGTCACAGCGCCACTTAAGATGAGGACGCAGGGGGTCATGAAGAGATTATTCAGTTGTATCTGATCGACTCTCCTGCGTATCCCGTGGTACTGGGGCTTCCTTGGTTAATCGCCCATGATCCCACCATTTCGTGGCAACAGAGGGCTCTCAAGGAGTGGTCTAACCAGTGTGTCGGGCGATGTTTAGGTGTTTCCGTAGGGGCGACCACGGTGGAGAGTCCGAACCAGGTGCCCGCAATGCACATTCCCCCCGAGTATGAGGATTTGGCACTCGTGTTCAGCAAAACTAGGGCGACGCGTTTGCCACCTCATAGACGGGGGGGATTGTGCGATAGATCTCCTGGCGGGTGTGGCACTTCCGCGGAGCCATGTGTATCCCTTGTCTCAAGAGGAGACGGCGGCTATGGAGACATACATAGCCGAGTCTCTGAGACAGGGATACATACGGCCCTCCACTTCCCCTGTGTCCTCAAGTTTCTTTTTTGTGAAGAAAAAGGATGGAGGGTTGCGCCCGTGTATTGATTACCGTAATCTCAATCAGATCACAGTTAAATACAGTTATCCTCTTCCTCTGGTTGCGAGTATGACGGAATCATTACGCGGAGCGCGTTTCTTCACAAAACTGGATCTTAGGAGCGCTTACAACTTGGTGCGCATTAGGGAGGGAGATGAATGGAAGACAGCATTTAGTACCACCTCGGGTCATTATGAGTATCTCGTCATGCCATATGGGTTAATGAATGCTCCTTCAGTCTTCCAATCCTTTGTGGACGAGATCTTCCGGGACTTGCATGGGCAGGGTGTGGTCGTGTACATTGACGACATTCTAGTGTACTCGTCTACACGAGCCGAGCATGTAGCCCTGGTGCGCCGAGTGTTGGGGAGGCTGTTGGAGCATGACTTGTATGTCAAGGCAGAGAAATTTCTGTTTTTCCAGGAGTCCATCTCCTTCTTGGGTCATCGGTTGTCCGCGTCAGGGGTGGAGATGGAGATTGACCATGTGTCAGCCGTGCGTAATTGGCAGACTCCAACCACTGTTAAAGAGGTGCAACGGTTTTTGGGTTTTGCCAATTACTACCGGAGGGTTATCCGGGGTTTTGGACAGGTGGCAGCTCCCATCACTTCCCTGCTGAAGGGGGGCCCGGTGCGTTTGCAGTGGTCGGCTGAGGCGGACAGGGCGTTTGATAAACTGAAGAACCTGTTCACCTCGGCTCCGGTGCTGGCGCATCCGGACCCCGCTTTAGCGTTCCAAGTGGAGGTGGACGCGTCAGAGGCTGGTATTGGGGCAGTATTGTCTCAACGCTCAGGCACGCCTCCTAAACTCCGGCCCTGCGCTTTTTATTCTAAAAAGCTCAGCCCGGCGGAACGAAATTATGACGTAGTAAACAGGGAGCTACTAGCCGTAGTGTGGAGGCATTGGCTTGAGGGGGCTCAACACCCTTTTCTCATTCTGACTGACCATTGTAACCTGGAGTACATCCGGGCAGCTAGGAGACTGAACCCTCATCAGGCTAGGTGGAACATGTTTCTGACCCGGTTTGTCTTTAAGCTTACGTACATCCCAGGGTCCCAGAACGGTAAGGCAGACGCCCTGTCCCGGCGGTATGACACAGAGGAGAGGTCCATTGAGCCCACTCCCATACTGCCGGAGTCTTGTCTGGTGGCACCGGTGGTGTGGGAGATCGATGCGGAAATCGAGCGGGCGTTACGCACCGACCCTACTCCTCCGGAGTGCCCAGTGGGGCGGACGTACGTGCCGCTCGAGATCCGTGATCGTCTCATATATTGGGCTCACACGTCACCCTCCTCTGGACATCCAGGTATTGGCCGGACAGTGCACTGCCTTAGTGTTAAGTACTGGTGGCCAACATTGGCTAGGGACGTGAGGGTTTATGTCTCCTCCTGCTCAGTGTGCGCCCAGTGTAAGGCGCCTAGACACCTGCCCAGGGGGAAGTTACACCACCTGCCCGTTCCACAACGGCCGTGGTCTCACCTCTTGGTAGACTTTGTCACTGACCTACCTCCCTCCCAGGGGAATACCACCATTCTGGTCGTTGTGGATCGGTTCTCTAAGGCCTGTCGTCTCATCCCAATGCCGGGTCTCCCTACTGCCCTACAGACCGCAGAGGCTTTGTTTACCCACGACTTCCGGCACTACGGGCTTCCCGAGGATATAGTGTCCGATCGTGGTCCCCAATTCACCTCTAGAGTCTGGAGGGCGTTTCATGGAACGTTTGGGGGTCTCGGTTAGCCTTACCTCGGGTTTTCACCCTGAGAGTAATGGGCAGGTGGAGAGAGTGAACCAGGATGTGGGCAGGTTTCTGAGATCGTACTGCCAGGACCGGCAGGAGGAGTGGTCGGGTTATATCCCTTGGGCAGAGATTGATCAGAACTCTCTTCGCCACTCCTCTACTAACCTGACCCCTTTCCAGTGTGTGTTAGGGTATCAGCCGGTTCTGGCACCTTGGCATCAGAGCCAGATCGAGGCTCCTGCGGTGGATGAGTGGTTTCGGCGCTCGGAGGAGACGTGGAACGCTGCACACGTCCATCTGCAGCGGGCTATCCGTAGACAGAAGGCGAGCGCCGATCTCCACCGCAGTGAGGGTCCAGTATACGCCCCTGGAGATCGAGTCTGGCTCTTGACTCGAAACCTGCCCCTTCGCCTGCCCTGCCGGAAGCTGGGTCGGCAGTTTGTGGGGCCATTTAAAGTCCTGAGGAGATTGAACGAGGTATGCTACAAGTTACAACTGCCTAATGATTATCACATTAACCCCTCATGTGTCTCTCCTCAGGCCGGTGGTAGCTGGTCCACTCCAGGACAGTGAGATAAGAGAGACTCCTCCGCCCCCACTGGACATCGAGGGGGCTCCGGGGTACTCAGTCCGGTCCATCGTGGATTCGAGACGTCGGATGGGGGGTCTACAATATCTCGTGGAGTGGGAGGGGTACGGTCCGGAGGAACGGTGCTGGGTGCCTAGGAGGGATATCTTAGATCCCTCCCTCCTGACGGAGTTCCATCGTAACCATCCCACGCGCCCTGCTCCGCGTCCTCCTGGCCGTCCCCGAGGCCGGGGTCGGCGCACGGCTGGAGCCGCGCGTCAAGGGGGGGGTACTGTCACGAATACTGCCGAGGCTGCTCCTCCTCCTTGTTCGGGCAGGCTTCGGCGTTCGTCGTCCCCGGAGTACTAGCTGCCACCGTTTGATGTTTCGATGTTTGTTTGGTCATGTCTAGTTTAGTGCACCTGTTTCGTATTCTGTCCTGATTATGTCACCTATAAGTTTCCCTGTGTTATGTTTTGGAGTTGTGTGTTATTGTCCGCATTGTCGTTTGTCTTTTTTCGGTATATGTTGTGCTTAGTGTAGTTTACGCGTTGCGCGTATTCTTTGCCTCCTGTGTGTTCGAGGCCATTTATTTTGGATTGTCTTTGAGTCTCAGTAAAGTCGTTTTGACTTATCCGCTGTGTCCTGCGCCTGACTTCACCACCACATCCACAAATATACCGTGACAGCTATACTGTTCAGATCAATGCATATAAGTAAAATATGGCCTAAAGTAGGCCTAGTGTTTTCCAAGAAGATTTAATATGTTTTGAATTCTGGTAAGTTTACAGCAATGGGTTGATTGACCCCTAGTCCTTACATTTGGTAACCTACTACATCAAGAAGTGTTTCATTAGGAGTAAGTGCAGATTAAAAGGAGAATGGAAACGCTTTAGGACGTAAATCTAAACAAAGAGATGCATTCAATCCACTAATACTAAACGTGCGTTTAACTTAAAAACATCTCTGTATTTAGTATTTTTGATCGTCGACAAGGTTTATTTGAGCTATGGTCTGCGCCATTTTAAATAGCCATAGTAACGACTGACGCCAGCGCGTCACTGGCAGGAAGCAGCAAATTGTCTGTGGTATTGAGTTTTCGCACGCAGAGTGAATCGAACAGTGAGGTTAGGTGCGGACAACAAAGATGGCAACAACAAGTACTAATTAAAACGTGAACTGTATAGAGCCAGGCTGTAGGAATTGGCTCCAAAAGAATCCCTCGATTAGCTACCATCGGCTGCCCAAGGACCCACAACTTTTGAAGAAGTGGCTCCATGTCCTGAAGAGGAAGGACGTGACAGCTCGAGCTAGCAGTATCTGCAGCCAGCACTACGCGGAGGAAGACTTTGCGACGAAGGGCACTTTCGATGAGGCAACCGGGTGTTTACGAATGGAAAGGAGTCATAGGCCTACGTTGAAGCCCTCTGCTTGCCCCCCTCCATTTTCAGGGTTATGAGGGTTATGGAGTAGGGGTTACCGACCGACCATCATCAACATCGCTGACTTCGGAGTCAAGCAAAAGCCAGGCTGAACGGAGGAGTCAATGGAGCCTGAAGTAACGTTAACCGGTCATGAGTCTGTTGTTGTTGACGTTAGACACTGGACAACTTTGTTGCAACTCTAGTTGAAGGTAACTAGCTAATGTGTAACACCTCCCAGCAACTAACGTTAGCAAGTGACTCAACTGCAACTAAAATTGCAACACAGTTTCTCTGTGTACCCCTGTTATTAGGTAGTTACAGTAGCTAGCTTCCACCTCAGATAGTCAAGTACTGTAACACATTTTGTTGACAGTTTTGTTTTTGGAATGTTTTGTTAGCTCCACCTTATTTAGCTAGACTGAAGTTGACATGGCTAATGTTTGCTGAAAAATAAATGTCCCTGTATTTGCTGTATGTGTGTGTGTGTGTGTGTGTGTGTTGACATAGCATACAAGACAGTTAGCTTATTAACGCCAACTGTCACGATCGTTCATGAACAAGAAGGACCAAGGCGCAGCGTGATATGCATTCATATTTATTAACGACTAAACACACGACAAAACAACAAACGTAACGTGACGTCCAAGGTAGCATACAAACAACATACCTTTACGGAACAAGATCCCACCACTAACTCGTGCCAAAAGGCTGCCTAAGTATGGTCCCCAATCAGAGACAACGAGCTACAGCTGCCTCTGATTGGGAACCACACCCGACCAAACATAGATCTACACATCATAGATTCTTTAACAATGAACAAACACAACACGGAATATACACATCCTGACTCAACAAATAAACGTCCCTTGAGTCAGGGCGTGACACCAACTGATATATTTGGGTTTTAGTTGTCTTAACAAAACGTTTGTTTGCCTTTAGGATGACATCTTCATCCCTGAAAAGGTTTTTTAATCTTGGAGGGAGACTTTGCCGGAGGAGGCAGAGGAGGTACATGTTATTTCTAAGGCTATTGTTTATTTCAAGACAATCTGTCATACCTTGGACAGCTTCCGACAGCTTTATGGAGGCCCTAACAGTTTGTGGGCACCGTTTGTCACCAGCTATAGTGCAATTAATGTATTGTTTAGTGATTTGTTGTGTAGTGGTTTTGCTAGCATGCATCCCCCAAATGTACATGCTAAACTCGCCACTGGATTAGTTACACGTCCAATACATCGCCGTCCAGACAGACTGACAGGAACCTCTGACCGGATGTAATGCAGCCACCATCCCGCTGGGATTTTGTGCTGTATCGCCACCATCTCTCTACAACACACACACTCATACTCCCCAGCCATCATTACCTGACAGCATCCGCACTCACACCAGCCTCTAGCTGAGGTGTTTCAAGCAGCATATCTGTGTTGTTACTGCTACGAGAACTAACTCTCTGATCTGGGGGCAACGATCGGCTCAAACATGAACGGCTTCAGTAGGTTTATTGGCTCCCTAACTAGCGTTATTTCATCCTCTGTTATAAACTCATTCTCAGACTCGGAGCTACTCTCTGTAAATTCAGCCATTTTTGGAAGTTCCAGACTTTTCTCTCCTGCCAGTGATGCAACAATGCCAATATGGTGATTTACAGTTACAGTTTGCTGGAGTTCTAAATCCTAGTGTTTCCATTCCCCTTTAAGTAGGCCTAAGTCATTTGGCTCCGTTTTGGCAATAATTGGCATTTTCACTCATGTAGGATATCTGGCTGAATTCCATGGTGTACCCATAGTTGATTTCAACCAGGGCTGAATTTTGTGGATGACAACTTCGGTATTGTGATGCAGATGACCCCTGTTGGTAGACATGGTTATTGCAACAGGTCGGTTTCCTATTTCACAACAAAGCCTCCTTCAATCATGCTGCTAAACATGCCCTAAAAAAACGGACTATCCTACCGATCCTTGACTTCGGCGATGTCATTTACAAAATAGCTTCCAACACTCTACTCAGCAAATTGGATGTAGTCTATCACAGTGCCATCCGTTGTGTCACCAAAGCCCCATTTACTACCCACCATTGTGACCTGTACACTCTCGTTGTCTGGCCCTCATTACATCTATAAATCACTTCTAGGCAAATCCCCGCCTTATCTTAGATCATTGGTCACCATAGCAACACCCACCCGTAGTATGCGTTTCAGCAGGTATATCTCACTGGTCATCCCCAAAGCCAACACCTCCTTTGGCCGCCATTCCTTCCAGTTCTCTGCTGCAAATGACTGGAACGAACTGCAAAAATCTCTGAAGCTGGAGACACTTATCTCCCTCACTAACTTTAAGCATCAGTTGTCAGAGCAGCTTACCGATCACTGCGGCTGTACACAGCCCATCTGTAATTAGCCCATCCAACTACCTCATCCCTATATTGTTATTTATTTTGCTCATTTGCTCCCCAGTATCTCTATTTGCACATCATCTTCTGCACATCTATCACTCCAGTGTTAATACTAAATTGTAATTATTTTTGCACTATGGCCTATTTATTGCCTTACCTCCATAACGTGCTACATTTGCACACACAGTATATACATTTTCTATTGTGTTATTGACTGTACGTTTTGTTTATTCCATATGTAACTCTGTGTTGTTTTTGTTTTTAATCGCACTGCTTTGCTTTATCTTGGCCAGGTCTCAGTTGTAAATGAGAACCTGTTCTCAACTGGCTTACCTGGTTAAATAAAGGTGAAAAAATAAAATATATATATTATTTTTTAAACATGGTTATTGCAGCAGGTTGGTGTAACAAGCGTTGAATTTCATGTTGTATAAAAAAAATCTGAATAGTTCCAGACCTGATATTACTGTTCCTTTGTTGGTGTTAGTGCCCTTATTAATGTCGCACACTTCCTATTCCTTCTGTATTCCCTCTCATAGCCATCCCCCGCCCCGCTTGCCTCTTCCCTGGATACTGTTGCTACTCACGTGGAAGAGCTAGTTACAGACAAAGGTGTCACAATATCAATATGTAAAAACACTGATAATTAGTTTATATGGTCCCTGACATTGTAATATTATGGTCTCCTA
This sequence comes from Coregonus lavaretus, assembly GCF_964263955.1. Classification (NCBI taxonomy): domain Eukaryota; kingdom Metazoa; phylum Chordata; class Actinopteri; order Salmoniformes; family Salmonidae; genus Coregonus; species Coregonus lavaretus. The sequence continues at coordinate 90,110,878 of NC_139988.1, read as the reverse complement.
CCAGTATATTGGGATTTCAATGCATTTATGAACTTTTTATTTGTTAATTTATGCATACTGTACTTGCTAGCTACTATGCTTTCTTCTGTACACGTTGTCATTGGGCTAGCATGGCCATTCAGCTCCCCTTTCATAATTAATTATACCTTACCCAAAGAAGTTGGACTATAGAGCCTCAACGTGGACATGTCACAATACCCATAAAACCTAGCGGTCAAAACACAGAAATGGTTCCAATCGTTTTCAGGTGTGTATTTCATGCAGGCTTCTCCTTGTGTGACATTTTGATAACAGTGCAAATCTCTCTCGGACCAGGTGACTTTTATTAACATATTGGGTTCTATTTACTGTCAGATTCAAAAATGCTAATTAGCATCAACGCAGACATCACGCAAGACTACAAATCCCTGCAAGCTCCTGCACATGATCTCTATCTGACACCTTTGCTGTCAGCTAGCTACTAGCTACCTTGATCAAAAACAAAAGATATAGTGAACATTTTCATTTACTGTTCCATATTTTATTTAACTATTTGTTGGCTTTATTTATGCATTTGGTCTTGTTGTCTTGTGCAGAATACTATCGTAGTAGCAGTCAGATATTTACAATGTACCATGAATACTAGGCTAGTTAATATCTACCTACCTATCTAGATGATATTAGCATCATACCTTATTTTGCCAGTTCCTCTTCTCCTTCAGTCAGAGTATTTAATCTCTTATATTGGAAACCATGTGTTCATAATAATGTCTGGAACGGAGTAAATGGAATGGCATCAAACACACGTGTTTAATGTATTTGATACCGTTCCACTGATTCTGTTCCAGCCATTACCACGAGCCCCGTTCCTCCCAAACTAAGGAGCCACCAACCTCCTGTGGATGAAATCTATTTAAAATTCACGGTGTCAGAATGCACTGCTGTATTTAAGCAATTCAGAATTAAAACTTGTTGACATGTTCCGTTGCAGATTCCAAACCAGATTAACTCATTGCAGAATGCATCCATAATCATGGATGAATAAACATATTTATTTGACAAGAAAGCACCTAGTCACCCATCAAACACCTGAACTCCAACCATTACATTGTTTTTAAAGAAATCAAAATAGTAAAAAAAAAGCATACAGTGGGGAAAAAAAGTATTTAGTCAGCCACCAATTGTGCAAGTTCTCCCACTTAAAAAGATGAGAGAGGCCTGTAATTTTCATCATAGGTAGACGTCAACGATGACAGACAAATTGAGAAAAAGAAATCCAGAAAATCACATTGTAGGATTTTTTATGAATTTATTTGCAAATTATGGTGGAAAATAAGTATTTGGTCACCTACAAACAAGCAAGATTTCTGGCTCTCACAGACCTGTAACTTCTTCTTTAAGAGGCTCCTCTGTCCTCCACTCGTTACCTGTATTAATGGCACCTGTTTGAACTTGTTATCAGTATAAAAGACACCTGTCCACAACCTCAAACAGTCACACTCCAAACTCCACTATGGCCAAGACCAAAGAGCTGTCAAAGGACACCAGAAACAAAATTGTAGACCTGCACCAGGCTGGGAAGACTGAATCTGCAATAGGTAAGCAGCTTGGTTTGAAGAAATCAACTGTGGGAGCAATTATTAGGAAATGGAAGACATACAAGACCACTGATAATCTCCCTCGATCTGGGGCTCCACGCAAGATCTCACCCCGTGGGGTCAAAATGATCACAAGAACGGTGAGCAAAAATCCCAGAACCACATGGGGGGACCTAGTGAATGACCTGCAGAGAGCTGGGACCAAAGTAACAAAGCCTACCATCAGTAACACACTACGCCGCCAGGGACTCAACTCCTGCAGTGCCAGACGTGTCCCCCTGCTTAAGCCAGTACATGTCCAGGCCCGTCTGAAGTTTGCTAGAGTGCATTTGGATGATCCAGAAGAGGATTGGGAGAATGTCATATGGTCAGATGAAACCAAAATATAACTTTTTGGTAAAAACTCAACTCGTCGTGTTTGGAGGACAAAGAATGCTGAGTTGCATCCAAAGAACACAATACCTACTGTGAAGCATGGGGGTGGAAACATCATGCTTTGGGGCTGTTTTTCTGCAAAGGGACCAGGACGACTGATCCGTGTAAAGGAAAGAATGAATGGGGCCATGTATCGTGAGACTTTGAGTGAAAACCTCCTTCCATCAGCAAGGGCATTGAAGATGAAACGTGGCTGGGTCTTTCAGCATGACAATGATCCCAAACACACCGCCCGGGCAACGAAGGAGTGGCGTCGTAAGAAGCATTTCAAGGTCCTGGAGTGCCCTAGCCAGTCTCCAGATCTCAACCCCATAGAAAATCTTTGGAGGGAGTTGAAAGTCCGTGTTGCCCAGCGACAGCCCCAAAACATCACTGCTCTAGAGGAGATCTGCATGGAGGAATGGGCCAAAATACCAGCAACAGTGTGTGAAAACTTTGTGAAGACTTACAGAAAACGTTTGACCTGTGTCATTGCCAACAAAGGGTATATAACAAAGTATTGAGAAACTTTTGTTATTGACCAAATACTTATTTTCCACCATAATTTGCAAATAAATTCATTAAAAATCCTACAATGTGATTTTCTGGATATTTTTTTCTCATTTTGTCTGTCATAGTTGACGTGTACCTATGATGAAAATTACAGGCCTCTCTCATCTTTTTAAGTGGGAGAACTTGCACAATTGGTGGCTGACTAAATACTTTTTTCCCCCACTGTACATATGCCTTTCATACATAACATAAACATCTGACTTGAAGTAAAGATGAAATAATTTATTCATCAAATGCCACAAACCTGGGACATCGAAGATCACCATATTAACTATTGTCACTATCAGAGAGGGCACAGATTTTTCTGCTTTTCCATTTGAGGAATTAGACCAGCACAAATAACACAACATGTAAATTGACATATTGTGATTTTTGGTGGGTGAGTTATAAAAATGTAGAAAACAACTGGAGATAGGTTTAATATAAAATACCAGGTCAACTCCAGCAGAATGAGAAACACACGTAACACAGACTCAAAATCCATGTTGGCTGCTATCAGTTGTGAGCAGCACATTTAACACAGCATTCAATCTAAACCCCCAGAATAAGCAGGAGGACAGCATTACACGGGTGAAGAAAAGGTCGCAAAAAAAACAGTACGCCACAACACCGTAAACGTGTTACTGAGTCTAGATGTTATCACGTCAGGAGAAGGAACAAGCGAAGGAAGCAGCAATTGGGGGAAATGGGTGAAGTTAGGGTGGGTTTATAGAGATAAGATGGAGAGGTCTGAAGTTGAGGGAACATGGGGCATTATAAAGGCATAGTGTGGAATAAGGGGTTGCTACAGGGATGGTTTCCCCGTGGAATCAACATAAAACCGGGGTGCTGGTGTGCTTCTGCACCCCTTTTAGGTCGTTGTCACAAATATCCGGCCCCATGTCCACAAGAGGTGCAAAAAGTACTCAAATGTCACACTTGAGTAAATGCAAAAGAAGAAAATCTCAATAGAAAATGACTTAAGTAAAAGTGAAAGTCACTCAGTAAAATACTACTTGAGTAAAATTCTAAAAGTATTTGGTTTTAAATATACTTGTGTATCACAAATGGTATTGCTAAAATATACTTAAGTATCACATAAGTCAAAGTATAGCCAGGGGAACACTCCAACACTCAGACATAAACAAAGCATTACTCGCTGTTTATAATGTATACAGTCACTTTACCCCTATCTACATGTACAAATTACCTCGACTAACCTGTACCCTCGCACATTGACTCGGTACCGGTACCCCCTGTATATAGCTTTGTTATTGTTGTGTAATTTTCTTGTGTTACTTTTTATTTTATATTTTACTTACTGTATTTAGTACATATTTTCTTAACTCTATTTTCCTAAAACTGCACTGTTGGTTAAGGGCTTGTAAGTAAGCATTTCACTGTAAGGTCTACACCTGTTGTATTCGGAGCATGTGACAAATAACATTTTGATTTGATTTGTGTTTAGTGAGTCTGCCAGATCAGAGGCAGTAGGGATGACCAGGGATGTTCTCTTGATAAGTGTGTGAATTGGACCATTTTCCTGTCCTGCTAAGCATTCAGAATGTAACGAGTACTTTTGGGTGACAGGGAAAATGTATGGAGTAAAAAGTACATTATTTTCTTTAGGAATGTAGTGAAGTAAAAGTAAAAGTAGTCAAAAATATAAATAGTAAAGTACAGAGCCCAAAAAACGACTTAAGTAGTACTTTAAAGTATTTTTACTTATATACTTTACAACACTGCATGTCCAGTCATACTCGGGGTCTCAGCGTCTCTCGAAGTCATTCCGTCTCAGTGGCAGCATTCAAATCGTGGTCATCGTGTGTCTGTGAATCGCAACATTAACGACGATGAGTGATCACAGCGTTTCCACAAATTGAGCCATACACAATACAACTCAAGCATTCAGGACACCATTTTGTTGACAACATGGTGGTTTACACCATGTCTACTGTGTGTGAATGATGGAAGAATCTTACCGCAGCTGTAGGTCCATTTGTGTTTGTGGTTACTTAGGCCTGAACATCAACCAGTACTGGGACCATTTGGAGACATGGGATGCTTGCTCTCAAAATGCTGCTTGAATGTCTTTGGGTCTGCATCTATAAAGGTCAAGTACAACATGGAGGAAGTTAACATTCTGTGGCTTAGATTGAATTCAAAGTTGACACAAATGGTAAAACTAAGCAATACGATGCAACAAAATACTACACATATGAAACCACACAGGCCAGTCCTATAGCCTACACACAGAGAGGAACCTAAAGGCCCATACAGTACCAACCAATACTACTCACCTGACTGACAGGGCAGCTGTGGACCAGTGCTGCCTTGGCTGCAGTCTACCATCGAAATGAATCCTTCCCCAACACTACCCATAGTACAGAATAATTACATTTTAGTCATTTAGCAGACGCTCTTATCTTAAACAGCTGACCTAGTTGAGAGGTGAGGAGACTCAGAATAGTGTTCCAGGTTGAAACAGCTGACCTAGTTGAGAGGTGAGGAGACTCCGAATAGTGTTCCAGGTTGAAACAGCTGACCTAGTTGAGAGGTGATGAGACTCAGAATAGTGTTCCAGGTTGAAACAGCTGACCTAGTTGAGAGGTGAGGAGACTCAGAATAGTGTTCCAGGTTGAAACAGCTAACTGAGAGGTAAGAAGACTCAGGTACACCCATTGGTTCTGGACTAGACAAAGTGCAAATCACAGGAGGCTGGTGAGAGGAGGACGGCTCATAATAATGGCTGGAATGGCGTGAATGGAATGGTATCAAACACCTGGTAAACAAGTATGTGATGTGTTTGATACCATTCCATTCACTCCGTCCCAGCCATTATTATGAACCTGTCCTCCCCAATTAAGGTGCCACCCTGTGTTGCAAATAAGGTTTGCAATTTGGCATCAATAATGTGACAGTAATTCTACCTCAAAAACAAACGTGTGAATACTAATTCATTTAAAACCCACCATAGCAGGTAGGACTAAATATGGTTCCATAACCTTGCCTATTATCTATACTAATGATCGGATGTCCAGAGGGTAACAGCAAACAGATCAATGTCTTCCCGCAGTAAAGTAAGCACACTGTTGACTCAAGAGATGCTAATCAGTCCATCTATGAATTTCTCATGCATTTAAATGGGAAGACAAATAGCCAGCTCATCTAGCCAGGCTAATGTTGCTAACTAGCTAGCTAACCATGAGCTAGCTAGCTAGATAACAGGTATTCTGTCAATTAAAAACTTGCGTAAGACAGTACACAGAATTGTCAATTTAAACAAATGTAGCCAATTTATTCTTTACTAAATTTAGCTAACATTAGATTTGCCTCGATTCGGCAGTCTCATCCAGATCATGGCTCATTAGCAGCTAATTTGCATTTCATTTTCGGGGGGGGGGGGACAGGCAAATATATTGATAAAAGTTACCTTGTCCGAGAGAGATTTACACGGTTATCAAAACGTCACGCCAGGGTAAGCCTACGCGAAACACAGCCCTTATTTGAAGTGTTTCTAAAATCCCCTATGGGGAAAACTGAATGGTGGAAAAACGATTGGAACCATTTCTGTATCTGACCGCTAGGTTTTATGGGTATTATGACTCATACTGTGGTAGCGTAACTTTTCATTTATGGAAGTTGTTCCTTTCTTTATCAGGCATGTCATGTGTTTTTATATTTGTTGAGTTGAATATTTTGACAATATTTGAATGTTTGGAAGTGGAAGTCACTGGTGGTCACTCCTGTAACGCCTGGCTGTCATTGAGGCCTAGTAATGGTTGATGGCTAATGACCCCTGCTGGTAGACGTTTGTTACTGCAACAGGTTGGCCAGATGTGGCATGAACGTCCACAAGTCGTAGGGGTAGAGCGCCATCTATCGGCCATCAACCGCTCGCCTGTGGCTGTCTACCTGTTTGTTCATATAGCATAGAATAGATTAGAGAATGGACTCAAGACTTTATATTCATCCACCCATATGATGATCAAAGAGATTAGTGTACATCTGGAGTAGGTGATCTTCGCCCCTTAGGTATAGGCCTAAACAGTTTACACTAAATACTTTTGAACTGGTAAATGTTGACTGAAAGGAACAGTTCCTGATTTGTTCCTGTTACAGAAATCTATGTAAACATTGTTTCAACAACAAAAAAACGTGCACTGACATGCACACCACGCCTGAAAATCCAGGGGCGGAGGAGAAGGATTTAATTTGACTTTTTCACCAGTGAAACGCAGCCTAAAGCTTTTCCTCTTCACCGTGTCAACGCAGACTTACACAATGGCTGGGGTGGCATCTACGTTGGCCAAGAAGAGGGCATTGGCCGCTGGGTTTGGCACTAATGCCAACGCGTCAAAGTACCTAAACCAAGACTTCCAGTCTCTCAGGAGCGAGTGTCTGAAAAGAGGTTCACTATTTACGGATTCCACTTTTCCAGCTGCACCTGAGTCGCTCGGATTCAAAGAGCTTGGCCCGAACACTTCCAAAACCAGAGGTGTGCAATGGAAGCGACCTGGGGTAAGTTACTGCGCCTCTTATACTCACTGATTTTACGCATGATTGAAGTTCACTGCACTAAACCAAAGTGTTATTAAAAAGTGCATTTCCTTTCACTGGAAAAAAAATCGCTATAGCCAATGTCAGTAGTTTTTAGATGGGCGTGTCCGGATGCTGTCCTTTTTTGGTGTCCCTAATCGGTGTAAATCCATCACATTCTTATTTTCTACCCAAAACAACTCACATGTTGGATTAAATCAATGTTAGTCATCTGATCCGATCCTAAAGGTTTTGGCTGTGGTAGTGTTGGCAATAGATCAACTCATGTCTAGGCTAACTCATGTGAACTGACATTAGCTCCCTGAATAAAGCAAGTGTATCACTTTATTGAAGTTCTCAGGGTATCTTTCTTACTTGTGTTTTGATCCCTCCCTGAATAGGAACTGGTGTCCAGCCCAGAGTTCATCATTGGTGGAGCAACGAGAACCGACATCTGCCAAGGAGGCCTGGGTAAGTCTGCCTTTATATTAGGAGGTCTGGGTAAGTCTGCCTTTATATTAGGAGGTCTGAATAAGTCTGCCTTTATATTAGGAGGTCTGGGTAAGTCTACCCATACATTAGGAACCAAAACAGGAACAGGAACCATATCAAAGCCACGGGGCCAGTTAGCAACAGCATCCATGTTTTCATCTTTGAGGAAGAGATGGTATAGTAGTCAAAGTGAATATGATTGATGTAATAACATAAACAGTTATTTCTTTAACCAATTATTACAGAGGGGATTTGTTTTCCTAGACTACCAACGAATAGCCTCCATGTCAGGTTGTTATCGTTCTAACGAGGTATAGTATTATAAAACATCAACAACAGGAATAGATTTCTATGGAAACCAATCCAGTAACCATGCTGGGAGGAAGTCCGGTCACTTTGATTGGATAGTCCATCTGGAGATGCTCTGCAGATGGTCATACTATCAACAAACTATCTGTTGATAAGCAACTGCTAGCTAAGGTTAGGGTTAGGATAAGGTTTAGAATAAGGGCTAGGGTTAAGGTTAGGGTTAGGATAAGGTTTAGAATAAGGGTTAAGGTTAGGGTTAGGATAAGGTTTAGAATAAGGGTTAGGGCTAGGGTTAGAGTTAAGTTTAGGATAAGGGTTAAGGTTAGGGTAAGGGCTAGGGTTAAGGTTAGGGTTAGGATAAGGTTTAGGATAAGGGCTAGGGTTAAGTTTAGGCTTAGGATAAGGGTTAAGGTTAGGGTAAGGGCTAGGGTTAGGGTTAAGTTTAGGCTTAGGATAAGGGTTAAGGTTAGGGTAAGGGTTAGGGTTAGTAGATAGTGAAAATGTCACTGATGGTCTGTAGAGCATCTACAAATCAAATCAAATGTTATTGGCCACATGCGCCGAATACAACAGGTGCAGACATTACAGTGAAATGCTTACTTACAGCCCTTAACCAACAGTGCATTAATTTTTTTATAAAAAAGTAAAATAAAACGACAACAAAAAAGTGTTGAGAAAAAAAGAGCAGAAGTAAAATAAAATAACAGTAGGGAGGCTATATATACAGGGGGGTACCGGTGCAGAGTCAATGTGCGGGGGCACCGGCTAGTTGAGGTAGTTGAAGTAATATGTACATGTGGGTAGAGTTAAAGTGACTATGCATAAATAATTAACAGAGTAGCAGCAGCGTAAAAAGATGTGGTGGGGGGTGGGGGTGGGGGTGGGGGGGTGCAGTGCAAATAGTCCGGGTAGCCATGATTAGCTGTTCAGGAGTCTTATGGCCTGGGGGTAGAAGCTGGACTATCCCAAGTAAAGTGTTACCTGAAGTCCCAGTAAAACCAGTTACTGGAAAGCTCAGCTGTTCCTTTGAAATGTCCATTTAGTCTTCATGGGAGGTGTAGTCTCTGACCCTAGCCCCGCCCTCAACCGTTAAGTCATCTTCTCCTTCTCCTCGGTGTTGATGAGCTGTATCCTCCCGTGGTACCTTTTAAACACGGAGAATAAAGGACATTTTTATTCACAGAATGCTTTGCGTTTTCAGTCACCACAGGAGCGGAGTGAGTGAGTGAGCTGTGAGGGTGTGGCTGGTACAAAGCAAAACAGTCGCCCAGAGCAGTGTAGACTAGTGCACTGTGCTCTAACCAGTCATGTGTTAGCTGACAGTAAATAGCGGCGCCCTGGTGTGTATGTCAAACTGCATATTCTAAAGCGTGAGTCAGAAAGAGCAATGGCCGTGGTCGACTAAACCAGTTAAACCCGAATGAACACCTCACTCGCTCACCATAAACACGGCAGTTACGTCTGGTTTAACCGGGGTAGGGATGGGGCCCGCCCAGAGGGAGATGTTTTGATCAGTTGACTCATTTTTTTCATAACTCATCTTTAGAGACACACACACACACACGCACAACAAACATGTGTCTCTTCTCTGTTCTCTCCAGGTGACTGCTGGCTCCTGGCAGCCATCGCCTCTCTGACCCTGAATGAAGATGTGATGGCCCGGGTCGTTCCTGAAGGACAAGGCTTTGGACCTGGAGAGTACGCTGGGATCTTTCACTTCCAGGTAGAGATAGGCTCACGTTCTAGAGTCACAGGCCGGATCATAAAATGGCAGCCTGTGCACTAATTTTGATTAGGCTCTGGTCCAAAGTAGTTCACGATAAAGCAGTCGTATTCAAACTTTGTCAGCGGGGATCCACCAGAATGCCTGGGGACCCCATTTTTCCCCCATGAACTTCTCGTGACCCCACCCCACCCCAAATCTAATGACACAACCTTAAAATCCAAACATTTTTTACATCAACAAATAACCTTAAATTCATTGCATTTTCATCTCTTATCATAATGAAAATAAACCAATAAATGCATTTACTCCATATATATTTATTTATTATGATCTTTCTCAAAATTATCTTTCCCAAACAATAATATATACTCTGAATTTTCTGTTCCTAAAATGTGAAGTTACAAATTTTTTTATTTTTTTTTTACAATGTTGGCAACCCCACTGCAGTTTCCCCCGACTTTGAATACCACTGCTATGAAATAAATAGTGCCATTCGGAGCGCAGACATATTGTATATAGTCCAAGTATACAGTATATAATGTGACTATACAGGTTAAATTAACCCTGCCAGATGTCACACCTTATTCTCCTTCTGGAGAAAACGTAGAACGGCTGGGGTCGAGGCTACCATAACTCAAGCCCTTATTGTTGTCTCGTGTCTGTGGCGTTAGAATAACAACTAGTATGAACAACACCCACATGAAGTGGTCATGGTTAGCGCGCAACACAATGCGGTACCTCTGTCAAAGCCACAATTAGGAGGCCGTATCTTCTCTCAGACATGTAATACGCCCCCCTGTATGTGAGACAACCAGTAACGTCATTTTTTTGGATTATCCAAACTCGGCAACGTAATCTGATAAAGTTCAGTCACTTTTGATTGAATTATCTGTAATCTGATTAAAATATTTTTGCTGGTAACATAACTGATTACAGGTTACGCTACCAGCAACCCTGTATAAAGGATGCACAGTTCTGGAAGTTTTTTCCCCCATCCAGATGGGCCATTGTGTTAAACTGAGAGAAGGGCTACCTACCAACTCTGCCCAGAGTGGGCGAAAACGCACTTTGGTGATGACATTTCACTTCCTTATGTTACAAAATACATTTTACCAAGACCAATATGAATCTTCATGTTCTGAATCATTCAGTGGGGTCTTTGTCTAACATTTAATTAACATTTATATCCAAAAAGTAGGATTTCATAACCTAAGGGACAGATCTAAATTAACTAGGGGAGAGGGGCTGGTTCAACTCAAGGTGTCATTTTAAAAAATGCAGCTCCCTCCCCAACATTACAAATATTTCCACATGACCCTCCCCTTGTATTGTAAAATTAATTGAACCCCCTCCCCCTCAGAATTAACTGAGAATAATGTTTACCACCAAACATTACAATAACTGTAGTGAGTGTGTTTATAGATGTTGATATGGACTTCGTCACTTCAGCATGTTTTTGTGGCAACAGTCAATGTCACACGGGGCTACGAGCCAGAAGAGTTGAGGGTTCTCCGACCTCTTCCCGAGAAGAGTTGAGGGTTCTCCGACCTCTTCCCGAAGAGTTGAGGGTTCTCCGACCTCTTCCCGAAAAGAGTTGAGGGTTCTCCGACCTCTTCCCGAGAAGAGTTGAGGGTTCTCCGACCTCTTCCCGAGAAGAGTTGAGGGTTCTCCGACCTCTTCCCGAGAAGAGTTGAGGGTTCTCCGACCTCTTCCCGAGAAGAGTTGAGGGTTCTCCGACCTCTTCCCGAGAAGAGTTGAGGGTTCTCCGACCTCTTCCCGAGAAGAGTTGAGGGTTCTCCGACCTCTTCCCGAGAAGAGTTGAGGGTTCTCCGACCTCTTCCCGAGAAGAGTTGAGGGTTCTCCGACCTCTTCCCGAGAAGAGTTGAGGGTTCTCCGACCTCTTCCCGAGAAGAGTTGAGGGTTCTCCGACCTCTTCCCGAGAAGAGTTGAGGGTTCTCCGACCTCTTCCCGAGAAGAGTTGAGGGTTCTCCGACCTCTTCCCGAGAAGAGTTGAGGGTTCTCCGACCTCTTCCCGAGAAGAGTTGAGGGTTCTCCGACCTCTTCCCGAGAAGAGTTGAGGGTTCTCCGACCTCTTCCCGAGAAGAGTTGAGGGTTCTCCGACCTCTTCCCGAGAAGAGTTGAGGGTTCTCCGACCTCTTCCCGAGAAGAGTTGAGGGTTCTCCGACCTCTTCCCGAGAAGAGTTGAGGGTTCTCCGACCTCTTCCCGAGAAGAGTTGAGGGTTCTCCGACCTCTTCCCGAGAAGAGTTGAGGGTTCTCCGACCTCTTCCCGAGAAGAGTTGAGGGTTCTCCGAGAGTTGAGGGTTCTCCGACCTCTTCCCGAGAAGAGTTGAGGGTTCTCCGACCTCTTCCCGAGAAGAGTTGAGGGTTCTCCGACCTCTTCCCGAGAAGAGTTGAGGGTTCTCCGACCTCTTCCCGAGAAGAGTTGAGGGTTCTCCGACCTCTTCCCGAGAAGAGTTGAGGGTTCTCCGACCTCTTCCCGAGAAGAGTTGAGGGTTCTCCGACCTCTTCCCGAGAAGTGTTGAGGGTTCTCCGACCTCTTCCCGAGAAGAGTTGAGGGTTCTCCGACCTCTTCCCGAGAAGTGTTGAGGGTTCTCCGACCTCTTCCCGAGAAGAGTTGAGGGTTCTCCGACCTCTTCCCGAGAAGAGTTGAGGGTTCTCCGACCTCTTCACGAGAAGAGTTGAGGGTTCTCCGACCTCTTCACGAGAAGAGTTGCGGGTTCTCCGACCTCTTCCCGAGAAGAGTTGAGGGTTCTCCGACCTCTTCCCGCATGTTTTATTACACTATGATCAATGATCAGCTAGGGCGAAATCAGAATTTCTACATTTTGATACCATATTTATAATTATATAAAATACACGCAACGAATTTTCCACCGACAGGTTTCTGTGCCAATGCACCACACAACCAATGAACAAAGCATACCAACTTCAGGCACTTCAATATCATGGCTTGTATTCAACACCACAATAATAGACTGTGTTAGTCTCGACAAACAGAACACGCATCCCTACTAGAGCTGTTCCTATGTTGGTCCAGTAAACAAAGTCACGTCCTCTGCGTCCATTATACCGTGTAGCGGTGTTGGAGTTGGTTATAACCAATTTATTGACGTGATTATGATATGCTACAGGTCATGTGCATGCGATGCATACGTGTGTCACGTAAAGAGAGCGAGGGGTTGAGGGAATAGGGAATGTTTTTCCTAAACAAATGAGGGATTTCAAGTAAGAAACTAGAAGAGTCTAATTATTTTTGCCGCTTCAGCACCACGGACAGCGCGGTAAACACTGTTGCTGTGCTCATGAGGATTTCAAATGTTGTGGTGGCTTTCTGCAAAGTTATTTTCCGCTGGTTGCAAAAAGCAAAAGTAACATGACATCAGCTGAATTAAATGTAAAAGGTTTTGAAAATTAAAAAGCTTGCGGTATGCTCAGTGCTCGGTTGAAATTTCACAGAGATACACTTGTTCTTCTGAGAAATCTTTAAAAAATATCAGAATTTTGCATTAATATAAAAAGCATATATCCATCTTTCCTCTATATTGTTTTATGTCCTCCTGATTGGAGAAGAAAGATGACGAGTTCAACAGTGAGCCTGTCAGGTAGCCTTAAATCTCTCACAGCATCCAGTCTAGCTGACGCCATGCTATGTTCCAGATTGTTCCAGATTCTTGACCACTTTCTTTTCTCTTACACATATCAGCCTTGTCTAGAAACAATCCCTAAACCCCTACCACCCTAGACACTAGAAACAATCCCTTAACCCCTACCACCCTAGACACTAGAAACAATCCCTTAACCCCTACCACCCTAGACACTAGAAACAATCCCTAAACCCCTACCACCCTAGACACTAGAAACAATCCCTAAACCCCTACCACCCTAGACACTAGAAACAATCCCTAAACCCCTACCACCTTAGACACTAGAAACAATCCCTAAACCCCTACCACCCTAGACACTAGAAACAATCCCTAAACCCCTACCACCCTAGACACTAGAAACAATCCCTAAACCCCTACCACACTAGACACTAGAAACAATCCCTAAACCCCTACCACCCTAGACACTAGAAACAATCCCTTAACCCCTACCACCCTAGACACTAGAAACAATCCCTAAACCCCTACCACCCTAGACACTAGTGGATATCAAGGTTGATTCTGGACACGACCATTCCTTATCAGGTATGTAAGCTAAGGGATGTACCATTAAGTTCTGGAGGTTTCCATTGTGTTAGGGTGGGAGGCCCTAGTGAGAGGTGTGCTGTGGGAAACTTTGGGTTACCACAGAGGAGAGGAGGACACCACAGTCATTCAGAATGAGGAACAGAGGGATCTGGTTTTAATGCACTCACACATTCCCCATCATGAATCTAACAGAAACTGCCTCCAACCAATTCTTACGCCAATCGTTGACAGGGATGTACCTGTCACTTTAGAAGAAAAAAAATGTGAGAATCCGTTTGCAGCTTCAGGTTTCAACAACTGGTGCTGCTCAGTATGGAACTGGCTGTATTTGGATATGTGCCTATTCACACTAACACGAGTTGTCATTTTAGGAGGATCATTTCCACTTATGTTTTAATTATGATCAGTCAGGGCAATCAGCCAAAGAGTTCAATCTTGGTTTCATCAGACCAGAGAATCTTGTTTAAAGATGCACAATGCAGAAAACGCTCTGTCATTTCCTGGTTGCTAAAATTCTAATAGTTTGCCTAGTTTCAGTTTATGTGACAAAACAAGCCAGTATAGCTTAGAGAATCATTGTACCATCTAAACCGCTGTGGAATATATTTTCCATAACCAAAAATATTGTATTTTCAGGTGTTTGAAGCTGGTGTACAAAACTTTAAAGTAAAAGACGCAAAAATGAAACATAAGAATGGGAAACATAAAAATAGCGCACATAGAACAGATCTACTGCTTCTTAGACTTGCTTTCAATGAGAATTACAGATCTATAACTCACATTTCTATGTGAATTTGGTCAGGTCGCCCGAAAAGTTATATATTGCAGCTTTATCTATTTAACCAACTATTTAGTAGTCTTATGGCTTGGGGTAGAAGCTGTTCAGGGTCCTGTTGATTCCAAACTTGGTGCATCGGTACCACTTGCCGTGCGGTAGCAGAGAGAACAGTCTATGACTTGGGTGGCTGGAGTCTTTGACAATTTTTAGGGCCTTCCTCTGACACCGCCTGGTATAGAGGTCCTGGATGGCAGGAAGCTTGGCCCCATTGATGTACTGGGCCGTAAGCACTACCCTCTGTAGGGCATTGCGGTCAGATTCCAAGCAGTTGCCATACCAAGCAGTGATGTAGCCAGTCAAGATACTCTCAATGGTGCAGCTGTATAACTGTTTGAGGATCTGAGGACCCATGCCGAATCTTTTCAGCCTCCTGAGGGGAAGAGGCATTGTCGTGCCCTCTTCACGACTGTGTTGGTGTGTGTGGACCATGTTAATTCCTTAGTGATGTGGACACAGAGGAATTTGAAACTCTCGACCTGCACCACTACAGCCCCGTCGATGTGGGTGAGGGGTGCTCAGCCTTCCGTTTCCTGTAGTCCTCGATCAGCTCCTTTGTCTTGCTGACGTTGAGGGAGAGGTTGTTGTCCTGGAATCACACGGCCAGGTCTCTGACCTCCTCCCTATAGGCTGTCTCATCGTTGTCAGTGATCAGGCCTACCACTGTTGTGTCGTCAGCAAACTTCATGTTGGTGTTGGAGTCGTGCGCAGCATCGCAGTCGTGGGTGAACAGGGAGTACAAGAGCGGACTAAGCACGCATCCCTGAGGGGCCCCCGTGTTGAGGATCAGCGTGGCGGAAAGTGTTGATGCCTACCCTCACCACCTGGGGCAGCCCATCAGGAAGTCCAGGATCCAGTTGCAGAGGGAGGTGTTTATTCCCAGGGTCCTTAGCTTAGTGATGAGCTTGGAGGGGACTATGGTGTTGAACGCTGAGCTGTAGTCAATAAACAATCATTCACACGTGGGTGTTCCATTTGTCCAGGTGGGAAAGGGCAGTGTGGAGTGCAATAGAGATTGGGTCATCTGTGGATCTGTTGGGGCAGTATGTGAATTGGAGTGGGTCCAGGGTGTCTGGGATGATGGTGTTGATGTGAGCCATGACCAGCCTTTCAAAGCATTTCATGGCTACAGATGTGAGTGCTACGGGGCTGTAGTTATTTAGACAGGTTACCTTGGCCTTCTTGGGCACAGGGACTATGGTGGTCTGCTTGAAACATGTTGGTATTACAGACTGGGTCAGGGAGAGGTTGAAAATGTCAGTGAAGTCACTTGCCAGCTGGTCAGCACATGCTCTGAGTACGCTTCCTGGTAATCTGTCTGGCCCTGCGGCCTTGTGAAGGTTAACCTGTTTAAAGGTCTTACTTACATCGACAACGGAGAGCGTGATCACACAGTCGTTCGGAACAGCTGGTGATCTCATGCATGGTTCAGTGTTGCTAGCCTTGAAGCGAGCATAGAAGGTATTTAGCTCGTCTGGTAGGCTCGCGTCACTTGGCAGCTCACGGCTGGGTTTCCCTTTGTAATCCGTGATAGTTTGCAAGCCCTGCCACATCGGACAAGCATCAGAGCCGGTGTAGTAGGATTCAATCTTGGTCCTGTATTGACTCTTTGCATGTTTGATGGTTCGTCTGAGGGCATAGCGGGATTTCTTTATAAGCGTCCAAATTAGTGTCCTGCTCCTTGAAAGCGGTAGCTCTAATCTTTAGCTCGGTGCGGATGTTGCCCGTAATCCATGGCTTCTATTTTGGATATGTACGTACGATACACTTTTTAATGAAGCCAGTGACTGATGTGGTAAACTCCTCAATGCCATCAGAAGAATCCCGGAACATATTCCAGTCTGTGCTAGAGAAACAGTCCTGTAGCGTAGCATCCGCTTCATCGGACCACTTCCGTATTGAGTGCATCACTGGTACTTCCTGTTTGACTTTTTGCTTGTAAGCAGGAATCAGGAGGATGGGAGTTATGGTCAGATTTGCCAAATGGAGGGTGAGGGAGAGCTTTGTATGCATTTCTGTGTTTGGAGTAAAGGTGATCTCGAGTTTTTTCGCCACTAGTTGCACAGGTGAGATGCTGGTAGAAATTAGATCAAACGGATTTCAGTTTTCCTGCATTAAAGTCACCGGCTACTAGGAGCGCCACCTCTGGGTGAGCATTTTCTTGTTTACTTATGGCCCTATACAACTGTGTGGTCTTAGTGTAAGCATTGGTTTGTGGTGGTAAATAGACATCTACGAAAAATATAGAGCCGTCTTCTCCTTCTTCAAGTGTCTGGGATTTGGACCTGGTCCAGGATAATCCATATGTCTTTCGCCTCTGACTCATTGAAGTAGTCCTTGTCCAAATCGAGGTTAATGATCGCTGTTCTGATGTCCAGAAGCTCTTTTCGGGTCATTGGAAACGATGGCGGAAACATTATGTACTAAAAAAGTTATGATCAGTGCAAGAACATATACAAAATAGCACAATTGGTCAGGAGCCTGTAAAACAGCCACTATTCCCTCCAGCACCATTCTCTGCAAAGAGTTCTGGAATGTAACCATTCTCATGTTCTGGAATGCAATGTTGAATGTTGTCTGTTGTGGTCCTCTTCAGTTCTGGCAGTTTGGTGAGTGGGTGGATGTGGTGATTGATGACCGGCTGCCAACGAAGGATGGAAAGCTGCTGTTTGTTCACTCAGCCGAGGGCAATGAGTTCTGGAGCGCCCTGCTGGAGAAGGCCTACGCCAAGTAAGATACAGCACCATAATACATACATGGTTTATGCTAAGATACAGCACCATAATACATGGTTTATGCTAAGATACAGCACCATAATACATGGTTTATGCTACGATACAGCACCATAATACATGGTTTATGCTAAGATACAGCACCATAATACATGGTTTATGCTACGATACAGCACCATAATACATACATGGTTTATGCTACGCTACAGCACCATAATACATACATGGTTTATGCTAAGCTACAGCACCATAATACATACATGGTTTATGCTAAGATACAGCACCATAGTACATACATGGTTTATGCTAAGATACAGCACCATAGTACATACATGGTTTATGCTAAGATACAGCACCATAATACATGGTTTATGCTAAGATACAGCACCATAATACATACATGGTTTATGCTAAGATACAGCACCATAATACATACATGGTTTATGCTAAGCTACAGCACCATAGTACATACATGGTTTATGCTAAGATACAGCACCATAATACATACATGGTTTATGCTAAGCTACAGCACCATAATACATACATGGTTTATGCTAAGATACAGCACCATAATACATACATGGTTTATGCTAAGATACAGCACCATAATACATACATGGTTTATGCTAAGATACAGCACCATAATACATACATGGTTTATGCTAAGATACAGCACCATAATACATGGTTTATGCTAAGATACAGCACCATAATACATGGTTTATGCTAAGATACAGCACCATAATACATGGTTTATGCTAAGATACAGCACCATAATACATGGTTTATGCTAAGATACAGCACCATAATACATACATGGTTTATGCTAAGATACAGCACCATAATACATGGTTTATGCTAAGATACAGCACCATAATACATGGTTTATGCTACGATACAGCACCATAATACATACATGGTTTATGCTACGCTACAGCACCATAATACATACATGGTTTATGCTAAGCTACAGCACCATAATACATACATGGTTTATGCTAAGATACAGCACCATAGTACATACATGGTTTATGCTAAGATACAGCACCATAGTACATACATGGTTTATGCTAAGATACAGCACCATAATACATGGTTTATGCTAAGATACAGCACCATAATACATACATGGTTTATGCTAAGATACAGCACCATAATACATACATGGTTTATGCTAAGCTACAGCACCATAGTACATACATGGTTTATGCTAAGATACAGCACCATAATACATACATGGTTTATGCTAAGCTACAGCACCATAATACATACATGGTTTATGCTAAGATACAGCACCATAATACATACATGGTTTATGCTAAGATACAGCACCATAATACATACATGGTTTATGCTAAGATACAGCACCATAATACATACATGGTTTATGCTAAGATACAGCACCATAATACATACATGGTTTATGCTAAGATACAGCACCATAATACATGGTTTATGCTAAGATACAGCACCATAATACATACATGGTTTATGCTAAGATACAGCACCATAATACATGGTTTATGCTAAGATACAGCACCATAATACATACATGGTTTATGCTAAGATACAGCACCATAATACATACATGGTTTATGCTAAGCTACAGCACCATAATACATACATGGTTTATGCTACGATACAGCACCATAATACATGGTTTATGCTAAGATACAGCACCATAATACATACATGGTTTATGCTAAGATACAGCACCATAATACATACATGGTTTATGCTAAGCTACAGCACCATAATACATGGTTTATGCTAAGATACAGCACCATAATACATACATGGTTTATGCTAAGATACAGCACCATAATACATGGTTTATGCTAAGCTACAGCACCATAATACATACATGGTTTATGCTACGATACAGCACCATAATACATGGTTTATGCTAAGCTACAGCACCATAATACATGGTTTATGCTAAGATACAGCACCATAATACATACATGGTTTATGCTACGATACAGCACCATAATACATACATGGTTTATGCTACGATACAGCACCATAATACATACATGGTTTATGCTAAGATACAGCACCATAATACATACATGGGTTATGCTAAGATACAGCACCATAATACATGGTTTATGCTATGATACAGCACCATAATACATACATGGTTTATGCTAAGATACAGCACCATAATACATACATGGTTTATGCTACGATACAGCACCATAATACATACATGGTTTATGCTAAGATACAGCAACATAATACATACATGGTTTATGCTAAGCTACAGCACCATAGTACATACATGGTTTATGCTAAGATACAGCACCATAATACATACATGGTTTATGCTAAGCTACAGCACCATAATACATACATGGTTTATGCTAAGATACAGCACCATAATACATACATGGTTTATGCTAAGCTACAGCACCATAATACATACATGGTTTATGCTAAGATACAGCACCATAATACATACATGGTTTATGCTAAGCTACAGCACCATAATACATACATGGTTTATGCTAAGATACAGCACCATAATACATACATGGTTTATGCTAAGATACAGCACCATAATACATACATGGTTTATGCTAAGATACAGCACCATAATACATACATGGTTTATGCTAAGATACAGCACCATAATACATGGTTTATGCTAAGATACAGCACCATAATACATGGTTTATGCTAAGATACAGCACCATAATACATGGTTTATGCTAAGATACAGCACCATAATACATGGTTTATGCTAAGATACAGCACCATAATACATGGTTTATGCTAAGATACAGCACCATAATACATACATGGTTTATGCTAAGATACAGCACCATAATACATACATGGTTTATGCTAAGATACAGCACCATAATACATACATGGTTTATGCTAAGCTACAGCACCATAATACATACATGGTTTATGCTAAGCTACAGCACCATAGTACATACATGGTTTATGCTAAGATACAGCACCATAATACATACATGGTTTATGCTAAGCTACAGCACCATAATACATACATGGTTTATGCTACGATACAGCACCATAATACATGGTTTATGCTAAGATACAGCACCATAATACATACATGGTTTATGCTAAGATACAGCACCATAATACATACATGGTTTATGCTAAGCTACAGCACCATAATACATGGTTTATGCTAAGATACAGCACCATAATACATACATGGTTTATGCTAAGATACAGCACCATAATACATGGTTTATGCTAAGCTACAGCACCATAATACATACATGGTTTATGCTACGATACAGCACCATAATACATGGTTTATGCTAAGCTACAGCACCATAATACATGGTTTATGCTAAGATACAGCACCATAATACATACATGGTTTATGCTACGATACAGCACCATAATACATACATGGTTTATGCTACGATACAGCACCATAATACATACATGGTTTATGCTACGATACAGCACCATAATACATACATGGGTTATGCTAAGATACAGCACCATAATACATGGTTTATGCTATGATACAGCACCATAATACATGGTTTATGCTACGATACAGCACCATAATACATACATGGTTTATGCTAAGATACAGCACCATAATACATACATGGTTTATGCTAAGATACAGCACCATAATACATACATGTGTTATGCTAAGATACAGCACCATAATACATGGTTTATGCTATGATACAGCACCATAATACATACATGGTTTATGCTAAGATACAGCACCATAATACATACATGGTTTATGCTACGATACAGCACCATAATACATACATGGTTTATGCTAAGATACAGCAACATAATACATGGTTTATGCTAAGATACAGCACCATAATACATGGTTTATGCTAAGATACAGCACCATAATACATGGTTTATGCTACGATACAGCACCATAATACATGGTTTATGCTACGATACAGCACCATAATACATGGTTTATGCTACGATACAGCACCATAATACATACATGGTTTATGCTAAGATACAGCACCATAATACATACATGGTTTATGCTAAGATACAGCACCATAATACATACATGGTTTATGCTACGATACAGCACCATAATACATGGTTTATGCTAAGATACAGCACCATAATACATACATGGTTTATGCTACGATACAGCACCATAATACATACATGGTTTATGCTACGATACAGCACCATAATACATGGTTTATGCTAAGATACAGCACCATAATACATACATGGTTTATGCTAAGCTACAGCACCATAATACATGGTTTATGCTACGATACAGCACCATAATACATACATGGTTTATGCTACGATACAGCACCATAATACATGGTTTATGCTAAGATACAGCACCATAGTACATACATGGTTTATGCTAAGATACAGCACCATAATACATACATGGCTTATGCTAAGCTACAGCACCATAGTACATACATGGTTTATGCTACGATACAGCACCATAATACATGGTTTATGCTAAGATACAGCACCATAGTACATACATGGTTTATGCTAAGATACAGCACCATAATACATGGTTTATGCTAAGATACAGCACCATAATACATACATGGTTTATGCTAAGATACAGCACCATAATACATACATGGTTTATGCTAAGTAAGATACAATATTAACGCAACATATACAGTACATGGTGTAACGTTGTTCTGTCATTCCCTGTTCAGTATTACCTGATTCCCAGAGGATTTGCGGTGTTGCCTGAAAAAAAGAATTGGGCAATGTATATATGATCTCCTTTCAAACAGCCAGATTTCTACCACATTCTTGTCGCGATTCACCATTTATATCTCCCGTGCAAATACAAGTTTAGGAGTGGGCCGATATGGGTGGGTGTCTATTTTAATAAATCCATTGAACATACACCATCACAAAGAAATCCATTATTAATTCATTTAGGCAGGTCCTAAGAAAACATTATAAGACTATTAAAATGTATTTTCAAAACAATAGAATGGAATAATTTGAGTTAAATTATGTTACTGGTCTGTGCAGTCATAGGTGGTTATTTTGTTAATTAAACAGACAACACACACATACCCCGATTACAGTCAACACATATATATTTTATAGTAATTATATAATGGAGTATAACAGAATATCTTTTCCACACAACTTGTGTCACGGGAACGTGTGGAACTGCTGTCATATAAACAAACAAAAAATAGCGATATTTTGAA
Organism: Coregonus lavaretus; assembly: GCF_964263955.1. Taxonomy (NCBI): domain Eukaryota; kingdom Metazoa; phylum Chordata; class Actinopteri; order Salmoniformes; family Salmonidae; genus Coregonus; species Coregonus lavaretus. Next base: position 90,088,295 of record NC_139988.1, on the reverse strand, counting down.
ACAGAGCCCAAGGCAAGCCCATCTTTCATATCTTTCCTGTACCCTCAATCCACTTTGTTAGGGGAACAGGCGTATGGTCTTACATTGAGAGTATCTTCATCATGACACCAATAGAAAATAATAACAGTCTATATTTATTCAAAAGCATGTGAGTCTAGTGATCATATTTCACAACCTCCGCGGGCTTTTGGAGTTGCCTGTACGCGAGCAAAAATAATAGCCCTACACTTGATTTAGGCTACATTATAGCATGCTAAATGTTCCTGATCAGTGATAAATTAGCAAACGAATAGATGAGAAACACCACCTCCACTTATTTGCCCAGCCAGGGAATTAACCAAATATACACAAGGAGATTCAGTGAAACAAAAATCACATTGATTGATTAAGACAAGTCACAGGTTTTTGGTCGGGCCTAGGCTACTAAGCGACTGCAAGTGAATCTTAACTGGCTAAATGTTCCGATCAGTGCTAATTAATGAGCCAAATAGCCTAACCAATAGCAAATGGAGATTCAGTGAAAACAAAAATCTGACATCTTGACTTATCAAGACGAGTCCCCCACGCTTGTCTCAAAGCAGCGCAATGGCGCTGTCCCAATCAAAACGGTGCTAAAACTATCATCTAAATAGTTGACCACACGCGGGTTGGCTATTGCTTCAAATGTATTGTACTGATTGGATGACTTCGGGAGTTTCAGGAAGCAACTATTTGATACATGCCGTCAAATGCATTAGACGACTTTATTGCAATATGTTCGTCATCCAGTGATATTTATTCCCACAGTAATTCTTTATGGATCCATCCAGTTGTGGTTTAGAAACGGTACATGCTTAGTGGTGGGCTATGCGAAGAGATGCGAGAGGTAACATGCCTAACAAAGTTTAGAACTGCCTGGAGGATGGTAACGGCCTATAACGGGCGCTGCTTAGCAACCATCAAGAGTTTAGGAGCGTAGTGCGTGCCAAGGCCTATGGAGCATTATGGCTTCACAGGCAGAACTTTACCGCAATCATGACTAGGTCGGTTCGCGGAAATAAAAGTTTATGCTTTGATGTTGGCAACACCTTTCAGATATAAAGAAAAGGTGTTAAAAAAAAGTTGGCGGCATTCTAAAGTTGCCAGAAAAACTTTTTGGTTTGAAAGGTGTATTTGTCTGTTCATATTTTTTTCTGTCTGTCTGTGTCTCTCTCTTTCTCTCTCTCTCTTTCTCTCTCTCTCTCTCTCTCTCTCTCTCTCTCTCTCTCTCTCTCTCTCTCTCTCTCTCTCTCTCTCGCTCTCTCTGTCTCTCTATCTCTCTCTCTCTCTTTCTCTCTCTCTCTCTCTCTCGCTCTCTATCTCTCTCCCTCTCTCCCTCTCTCCCTCTCTCTCTCTCTCTCTCTCTCTCTCTCTCTCTCTCTCTCTCTCTCTCTCTCTCTCTGTGTCGCTCAGGGTGAATGGATGCTATGAGGCTCTGTCAGGTGGCTCCACCACTGAGGGCTTTGAGGACTTCACAGGAGGGATAGCAGAGAACTATGACCTGAAGAAGGCTCCCTCTAACCTGTTCCAGATCATCAGGAAAGCCCTGGCCTCTGGAGCTCTGCTGGGCTGCTCCATCGACGTGTGTACAACTTCAGAATATAACAATATATTATTATCAAGTTGAAGTTTCAGGTTTTATTTGCCACGTGTAATGAAAACATTGTAGGACTTCACATGATTGTGATATGTGGTTGTTTTACTGGATAAGAGCATCTGCTATATGGCTAAAATGTAAATGAGACAGTCAATGTTACATGCAGATATTATCAAAGAGAAGGTTTTATTTGCGATGATAGTGTTTTTTTTCCTTCACTTTAGTTGAATGCACTGTGCCACGGAATGTAAGTCGCTCTGGATAAAAACTTATGTTATGAGACAGTGTGGTCCTCTGTAGCTCAGCTGTTAGAGCACGGCGCCTGTAACGCCAAGGTAGTGGGTTCGATCCCCGGGACCACCCATACACAAATGTATGCACGCATGACTGTAAGTCGCTTTGGATAAAAGCGTCTGCTAAATGGCTTATTATTATTATTATTATATTTTTACAGTCACTGTTAAATGCAGTAAACGTTTGGGGGCGGTTTCCTGGCCACAGATTAAGCCTAGTCCTAGACTAAAAAGCAAGCTGAATGAACAGCCTCCATGGATAATTATTTTAGTCCAGGTTCTGTGAGCTGTTTGGTTGTGGTTTTATCAGGTTTTTAATCATAGTTTGTTCATGGTGTGTTTATGATTTAGTTACGGTTTGGTCCCTGTCTCTCCAGATCACCAGCCAGGCGGACTCAGAGGCCATCACCTATCAGAAGCTGGTGAAAGGACACGCCTACTCTCTGACCGGGGCTATGGAGGTAACGTCAGACAGACTCATACAGTAGGGTTCCCCAACTGGCAGGCCGAATTTGGCCCGTGGGTGGTTTCATTTAATTTTTATTGTTGGACAGACAAGACTGTAAAAACACCAGGAAATCAGCTCCGAGTGATCGTAATTTAAAATGAATCTGTTCCCAAGTATTCCTATCCTACGGATAATAGAGAGACACTTGATCATATACAGTTGAAGTCGGAAGTTTACATACACTTAGGTTGGAGTCATTAAAACTTGTTTTTGAACCACACACACACTTTGTGCTTTATGGCCAACTCCTATGTACGACGTATGCATTATGTTGAGTGTGTAATGGGTCTATGTTGTAAACAGCATTACTGTGTGACTGAGACAAGTTCATCCAATCCTATCATATTGACAAGGACCATATGAGTTGGCTACTCAGGCTAACAAAGACCTTCATAGTGTGTGACAGTGGTCGCCAACCGGTCGATCGCGATCTTACAGGTCGATGTTCAAGGCATTCCGAGTCTATCACCAAACATTTCCGTAGAAAATCCAACCGTAAAGGCTTAAAGGCTTGCGCACCGTTTTTTTTTTTTATTCGTGTTGCGCTGTTGGCGGTAGGTGCGCTTGATTCAGAAGCCCTGCCCACCGGGTAAGCAAAGTCTTCCCATTTTGAACCATTTTTAATTTGTCTGAAAAGACAATCTCCGCCTACCCGGGAGATCTGTGGTAAATCGAGTGCGCTTACTGCGCTGGCCAATCGGATAGCTGAAATCGCCGTGCTTACAGAGCTTCCTGGCCAATCGGATAGCTGAAATCACCGTGCTTACAGAGCTTCCTGGCCAATCGGATAGCTGAAATCACCGTGCTTTCAGAGCTTCCTGGCCAATCGGATAGCTGAAATCACCGTGCTTACAGAGCTTCCTGGCCAATCGGATAGCTGAAATCACCGTGCTTACAGAGCTTCCTGGCCAATCGGATAGCTGAAATCACCGTGCTTTCAGAGCTTCCTGGCCAATCGGATAGCTGAAATCACCGTGCTTACAGAGCTTCCTGGCCAATCGGATAGCTGAAATCACCGTGCTTACAGAGCTTCCTGGCCAATCGGATAGCTGAAATCACCGTGCTTTCAGAGCTTCCTGGCCAATCGGATAGCTGAAATCGCCGTGCTTTCAGAGCTTCCTGGCCAATCGGATAGCTGAAATCGCCGTGCTTACAGAGCTTCCTGGCCAATCGGATAGCTGAAATCACCGTGCTTACAGAGCTTCCTGGCCAATCGGATAGCTGAAATCACCGTGCTTACAGAGCTTCCTGGCCAATCGGATAGCTGAAATCACCGTGCTTACAGAGCTTCCTGGCCAATCGGATAGCTGAAATCACCGTGCTTACAGAGCTTCCTGGCCAATCGGATAGCTGAAATCACCGTGCTTACAGAGCTTCCTGGCCAATCGGATAGCTGAAATCACCGTGCTTTGGAACTAGCCTAAGTAAGATGAAATAACTTTTAAAACCATGACCACAGAGAGACTGTCCAAGAAAACAGCAAAGAGCTGCAGTTTAAATGAGTGAGTTCATGTTTAAGTTTTTATTCAGCACTGTCAACACTGTTTTTATTCAACACAAAACATAAAACGCGCCTCTCCGTACCCACTTCCGCTGCAGCTGCAATGAATGAGTAGCCAAGCGTATCCATAGCCCTGCGTTTTTATTATTATTAGCAGCTCGTCGTGTTTATTTTAATATCGAGGAATATTTCACATTCTCTGGTCATAGGAACAACATGCATTTGTGCATTAGGCAGATGCGGTGCGACTCGAGTTACGCCACCAGGTGGAAGACTGTGGTCCCTCTGGTCAGTCTCACCGGAGGAAAGGAAGGAGAGCGCAGGGAAGGTGGACGGCGGTCCCTCTGCTGCTCTCTCCCTCCCTCTGCTGAGACTAACGCCGTGTTCAAAACAATCTCCTACTTCCGACTTCAATGTGTTCCAGACAACTGGTAACTCGCGGGGAAAAAATGAGATCCGACTATGAAAAATCAATCAAGTAGGAAACTCAGGTATCTTTCTAGAGCGACGTTCCGACCTGAAGATCACTGACGTCATGATTTGACAAAAAAATAATAATCCAGAGTTCCCAATTGTCTTGAAAGCACCATGACCATCAGATACAGATACAATACCATCAGTCCAGTAAAATAAAAAAAGCAAATTATTTCAATTTATGCTCTGCAGTGCCTCGCAAGTGCTACACCAACTGATCTATATTTATTTTTATGTGATCAAAGCTCGAGTTTTTTGTGTACCTTTTTTTTCTGACTTTTTTAATAATTATTTTTTGCAAATATTTACTTACTTTTTTTTTTTTAATTCTGCATTGTTGGTTAAGGGCTTGTAAGTAAGCATTTCACTGTAAAGTCTACACCTGTTGTATTCGGCGCATGTGACAAATAAAATGTGATTTGATTGGAGTTTAGAAATATAATATGGTCTGAGATTAACAATATTGGCATGCCAGGCAGATAGCCAATATGCTGTGATAATGTATTAGGTCTACTGCCCAAACCTCATTCCTACAGAACTTTCTTTATTAGGTTAATGTTATTTATTTTTTTATTTTTTTATCTGAGTGGTAGATCTCGGCTTTCTTTTTGACTGCAAAAGTGACCTTGACTCAGAAAAGGTTGGTGACCGCTGGTGTATGAGATCTGTCTGAACCCAAAGCAGGACCTAACTACTGTATGGTGATCTTTACTAAACCAGGTGAACTACCGTGGCCGCAAGGAGAAGCTGGTCAGAGTGCGTAACCCTTGGGGAACAGTGGAGTGGACTGGGGCCTGGAGTGACAAGTAAGAGAGAACCTCAGAGCACTGGGTGGGGTCAATTCCATTTCAGTTCAGTTCATTTTTGGAAGTAAACTGAGGAAAATGGAATTGGAATTTCAACTTGCTTGATTGAAATGAATCAACCCTGGTGGTTACCACACACTTGCTAAATAAACGGTGGTTCTTCTCTCTCTCTCTCTCTCTCTCTCTCTCTCTCTCTCTCTCTCTCTCTCTCTCTCTCTCTCTCTCTCTCTCTCTCTCTCTCTCTCTCTCTCTCTGTCTCTCTCTCTCTCTCTCTCTCTGTGTCTGTCTCTCTCTCTCTCTGTCTCTGTCTCTCTCTCTCTCTCTCTCTCTCTGTGTCTCTCTCTGTCTCTCTCTCTCTCTCTCTCTCTCTCTCTGTCTCTGTCTCTGTCTCTGTCTCTGTCTCTCTCTCTCTCTCTCTCTCTCTCTCTCTCTCTGTCTCTCTCTCTCTCTCTCTCTCTCTCTAGCTCCTCTGAATGGAACAGTGTAGATGATTCTGAGCGGGACGTTGTGAAGGCAGACGATGGAGAGTTCTGGTAAAGTGGCTTCTACAGCACTCAAAAGGCCAGCCCATAATTATATCCCAAGTACTTGTTCTATTTGAATGATTTTTTATTACAGTCACTTAAGCAATACAAGTTGTAATCTCATTATCTTAAGTATCTGTTTGATCAAGGTTGTGTGGGTTTAAGCCAAGGCGTGCCCGGGTTTAACCATGTGAACCATGTCAGAACAGATTACCTGTGTTGCTTTATGTTGTGAAATACATACATTTTTACAGACAGCCAAATCCTGTTATGGCTTGGAGAATATTTAAATGCCAATGTCATTTCTGTTTTGTGGTGTGTTTATGATCTGTTCCAACTGTGTTCTGTTTCACAGGTTGTATTTCACAGACTGTGTGTTAATACAGTTGAAGTCGGAAGTTTACATACACTTAGGTTGGAGTCATTAAAACTAGTTTTTCAACCACTCCACACATTTCTTGTTAACAAACTATAGTTTTGGCAAGTCGGTTAGGACATCTACTTTGTGCATGACACAAGTAATTTTTCCAACAATTGTTTACAGACAGATTATTTCACTTATAATTCACTGTATCACAATTTCAGTGGGTCAGAAGTTTACATACACTAAGTTGACTGTGCCTTTAAACAGCTTGGAAAATTCCAGAAAATGATGTCATGGCTTTAGAAGCTTCTGATAGGCTAATTTACATAATTTGTGTCAATTGGAGGTGTACCTGTGGATGTATTTCAAGGCCTACCTTCAAACTCAGTGCCTCTTTGCTTGACATCATGGGAAAATCAAAAGAAATCAACCAAGACCTCAGAAAAACAATTGTAGACCTCCACAAGTCTGGTTCATCCTTGGGAGCAATTTCCAAATGCCTGAAGGTACCACGTTCATCTGTACAAACAATAGTACGCAAGTATAAACACCATGGGACCACGCAGCCGTCATACCGCTCAGGAAGGAGACGCGTTCTGTCTCCTAGAGATGAACGTACTTTGGTGCGAAAAGTGCAAATCAATCCCAGAACAACAGCAAAGGACCTTGTGAAGATGCTGGAGGAAACAGGTTCAAAAGTATCTATATCCACAGTAAAACGAGTCCTATATCGACATAACCTGAAAGGCCGCTTAGCAAGGAAGAAGCCACTGCTCCAAAACCGCCATCAAAAAGCCAGACTACGGTTTGCAATTGCACATGGGGTCAAAGATTGTACTTTTTGGAGAAATGTCCTCTGGTCTGATGAAACAAAAATAGAACTGTTTGGCCATAATGACCATCGTTATGTTTGGAGGAAAAAGGGGGTCGCTTGCAAGCCGAAGATCACTATCCCAACCGTGAAACACGGGGGTGGCAGCATCGTGCTGTGGGGGTGCTTTGCTGCAGGAGGGACTGGTGGACTTCACAAAATAGATGGCATCATGAGGAAGGAAAATTATGTGGATATATTGAAGCAACATCTCAAGACATCAGTCAGGAAGTTAAAGCTTGGTCGAAAATGGGTCTTGCAAATGGACAATGACCCCAAGCATACTTCCAAAGTTGTGGCAAAATGGCTTAAGGACAACAATGTCAAGGTATTGGAGTGGCCATCACAAAACCCTGACCTCAATCCTATAGAAAATGTGTGGGCAGAACTGAAAAAGCGTGTGCGAGCAAGGAGGCCTACAAACCTGACTCAGTTACACCATCTCTATATTTATATATTTTTTTACTCATTTAGCAGACGCTCTTATCCAGAGCGACTTACAGGAGCAATTAGGGTTAAGTGCCTTGCTCAAGGGCACATCAACAGATTTTTCACCTAGTCGGCTCGAGGATTAGAACCAGCGACCTTTCGGTTACTGGCACAACGCTCTTAATCACTAAGCTACCTGCCGCCCAGCTACCTGGCCAAAATTCACCCCGACTTATTGTGGGAAGCTCGTGGTAGGCTACCCGAAACGTTTGACCCAAGTTAAACAATTTAAAGGCAATGCTACCAAAATACTAATTGAGTGTATGTAAACTTCTGACCCCACTGGGAATGTGATGAAAGAAATAAAAGCTTAAATAAATCATTCTCTCTACTATCATTCTGACATTTTCACATTCTTAAAATAAAGTGGTGAGCCTAACTGACCTAAGACAGGGAATTTTTACCTGGAAAAACTGAGTTTAAATGCATTTGGCCAAGGTGTATGTAAACTTCCGACTTCAACTGTATATACAATATAATATAAATGGCGTTTTGCTGATGTGTCCCCAGGCTATTGCGCACGGTGGCCTCAGTGGGAGGGACTAAAGAATTCTACCTTGGAATTCTATGGTCACTCCCACCTCACTAAGTAAAGTATTTGTCATCATTTAATTTAGCGAATCACACGACTGCGAGGCGTCGCTCCAAATGGAGGCGAGACACAACACGTATGGGGGAGGGTTAGGGGGAAGGTGTTGTGGGAAATGATTGGTTGGTAGATTAAGCTGATTTTAAGACAATGCAAATGACTCTGTCTGTTTGCTAACGAAGGCCAAGTTTCAAATGAAACACCAGTGAAATGCTGGTACCAAGTCAATGTGCAGGGATACCAGGTAGTAACGAGGCTATATACAAGGAGTACCAGTACTAGGTCAATGTGCATGGGTACGAGGTAGTTGAGGTAATTGACGTAACATGTACATGTAGGTCGGGGTAAAAGTGACTAGTCAATCAGGATAGAAAATAAACAGAGTAGCAGCAGTGTTGGTAGTTGAGGTAATATGTACATGTAGGTCGGGGTAAAAGTGACTAGTCAATCAGGATAGAAAATAAACAGAGTAGCAGCAGTGTTGGTAGTTGAGGTAATATGTACATGTAGGTCGGGGTAAAAGTGACTGTAATCAGGATAGATAATAAACAGAGTAGCAGCAGTGTTGGTAGTTGAGGTAATATGTACATGTAGGTAGGGGTAAAAGTGACTGTAATCAGGATAGAAAATAAACAGAGTAGCAGCAGTGTTGGTAGTTGAGGTAATATGTACATGTAGGTAGGGGTAAAAGTGACTAGTCAATCAGGATAGATAATAAACAGAGTAGCAGCAGTGTTGGTAGTTGAGGTAATATGTACATGTAGGTAGGGGTAAAAGTGACTAGTCAATCAGGATAGATAATAAACAGAGTAGCAGCAGCATATATGATGAGTGTGAAAGTGTGTGTGTGTGTGGCATTAGTATTCATGTGTATGTGTGTGTGAGCGTATGTAGTGTGTGTGGTTTGACCCGTTGGTCCACCAGGCTCTTCGTGCATATGGGTGTCGGAAGTGTCTGGGAATGAGATGACCATTTAGAACATACTTTTATCCAAAGAGACTTATCGAACCCACTATCCTGGCATTACAAGTGCCATGCTTTATCAACTGAGTTTGATTTGTGTGTTAAAGAATAAAAGTTTACCCACTTTGCTTTCATGTCTTTACAGGATGTCCTTCTCTGACTTGGTGTTGCTTCCTGTCTTTACAGGATGTCCTTCTCTGACTTGGTGTTGCTTCCTGTCTTTACAGGATGTCCTTCTCTGACTTGGTGTTGCTTCATGTTTTTACAGGATGTCCTTCTCTGACTTGGTGTTGCTTCCTGTCTTTACAGGATGTCCTTCTCTGACTTGGTGTTGCTTCCTGTCTTTACAGGATGTCCTTCTCTGACTTGGTGTTTCTTCATGTTTTTACAGGATGTCCTTCTCTGACTTGGTGTTGCTTCCTGTCTTTACAGGATGTCCTTCTCTGACTTGGTGTTGCTTCCTGTCTTTACAGGATGTCCTTCTCTGACTTGGTGTTGCTTCATGTCTTTACAGGATGTCCTTCTCTGACTTGGTGTTGCTTCCTGTCTTTACAGGATGTCCTTCTCTGACTTGGTGTTGTTTCATGTCTTTACAGGATGTCCTTCTCTGACTTGGTGTTGCTTCATGTCTTTACAGGATGTTCTTCTCTGACTTGGTGTTGCTTCATGTCTTTACAGGATGTCCTTCTCTGACTTGGTGTTGCTTCCTGTTTTTACAGGATGTCCTTCTCTGACTTGGTGTTGCTTCATGTCTTTACAGGATGTCCTTCTCTGACTTGGTGTTGCTTCATGTCTTTACAGGATGTCCTTCTCTGACTTGGTGTTGCTTCATGTTTTTACAGGATGTCCTTCTCTGACTTGGTGTTTCTTCATGTCTTTACAGGATGTCCTTCTCTGACTTGGTGTTTCTTCATGTCTTTACAGGATGTCCTTCTCTGACTTGGTGTTTCTTCATGTTTTTACAGGATGTCCTTCTCTGACTTGGTGTTGCTTCCTGTCTTTACAGGATGTTCTTCTCTGACTTGGTGTTGCTTCCTGTCTTTACAGGATGTCGTTCACAGACTTCATGAAGAATTACCAACGTCTGGAGATCTGCACTCTGACACCTGACACCCTGACCTCAGATGATACCAAACAATGGAGTGTGTCCAACTACAACGGGGCCTGGAGGAAAGGGTCGACCGCTGGAGGATGCAGGAATAATCCCTGTAACGCATGCCCCCCCCCCCCCACACACACACACACACACACACACACACACACACCACAGGCGGCCGCTAAGGGAGGACAGTTCATAATAATGTCTGGAATGGAGTAAATGGAATGGCATCAAACACCTGGAAACCATTCCATTAATTCCGTTCCAGCCATTACTATGAGCCCGTCCTCCCCAATTATGGTGCCATCAACCTCCTGTGACACACAAAGGCAGCTTCCTCAGCCAATGGAAATTGAGTCTTTATGTCAATCATCAGGCTAAATCCATGCAGTGGATTCTAACCTCTCCCTCAACCCAACCCTCATATTGACCCTGGTCAATCTCAACTCCCACAGATACCTTTTTAAAAAAGACCACAAACACACCTCAACCATACACTACTACTCTCCTTCATAATAACCCTGGCCAATCCCCCCCTTCCCCCACAGACACGTTCTGGATGAATCCCCAGTTCAAGATCAAGCTGGAGGAAGAGGATGACGACCCAGGGGATGATGTGGTCGGCTGTAGCTTTGTGGTGGGACTCATCCAGAAGAACAGGAGACGGATGAGGAAAGCAGGAGAGGACATGCTCACCATCGGGTTCGCCATCTATGAGGTGGGGCTTGGTGCATCACCCACAATATACTGGACATAGTCTGCTCTCAGATCTGTTGACTCCTTCTATGGTCTGGTCCCAGATCTGTTGTCTCCTTCTATGGTCTGGTCCCAGATCTGTTGTCTCCTTCTATAGCCTGGTCCCAGATCTGTTGTCTCCTTCTATAGCCTGGTCCCAGATCTGTTGTCTCCTTCTATGGTCTGGTCCCAGATCTGTTGACTCCTTCTATAGCCTGGTCCCAGATCTGTTGTCTCCTTCTATGGTCTGCTCTCAGATCTGTTGTCTCCTTCTATGGTCTGCTCTCAGATCTGTTGTCTCCTTCTATAGCCTGGTCCCAGATATGTTGTCTCCTTCTATGGTCTGCTCCCAGATCTGTTTGTGCTCTTGCCAATCAATCAATCAAATACATTTTATGACGTCCTGTTTACATCAGCAGTTGTCACAAAGTGCATTGCAGAAACCCAGCCTAAAACCCCAGAGAGCAAGCAATGCAGAGGCAGAAGTTAACTCCATTGCTGTCCATGTCAAGCCTTGTCAGGATAAACAGACCAGCAGACCGGCTATATTAAACCCACTACTGTCAGATGAATCCATAGCTGATACCAGTCCAGTTTATTATATAAGTTTATACCTGTTACTTTTATGTGATTTATACTTTATTAAAATATATGCCATTTAGCAAACACTTTTATCCAAAGTGTCTTAGTCATGTGTGCATATATTTTAAGTATTGGTGGTCCCCGGAATCAAATTCTGGCATTGCAAGCACCATGCTCTACCAACTGAGCTACAGAAAATCACCATCTGGTTGTGGCTGATGTAACATTAACATTATATATGATGTGGCTGATGTAACATTATATATGATGTGGCTGATGTAACATTATATATGATGTGGCTGATGTAATGTTAACATGATATATGATGTGGCTGATGTAACATAAACATTATATATGATGTGGCTGATGTAACATTATATATGATGTGGCTGATGTAACATTATATATGATGTGGCTGATGTAACGTTAACATGATATATGATGTGGCTGATGTAACATTAACATTATATATGATGTGGCTGATGTAACGTTAACATTATATATGATGTGGCTGATGTAACATTAACATTATATATGATGTGGCTGATGTAACATTAACATTATATATGATGTGGCTGATGTAACATTAACATTATATATGATGTGGCTGATGTAACATTATATGTGATGTGGCTGATGTAACATTAACATTATATGTGATGTGGCTGATGTAACGTTAACATTATATGTGATGTGGCTGATGTAACATTATATATGATGTGGCTGATGTAACATTAACATTATATATGATGTGGCTGATGTAACATTATATATGATGTGGCTGATGTAACATTAACATTATATATGATGTGACTGATGTAAAATTATATATGATGTGGCTGATGTAACATTAACATTATATGTGATGTGGCTGATGTAACATTAACATTATATATGATGTGGCTGATGTAACATTAACATTATATATGATGTGGCTGATGTAACATTAACATTATATATGATGTGGCTGATGTAACATTATATGTGATGTGGCTGATGTAACATTAACATTATATGTGATGTGGCTGATGTAACATTAACATTATATATGATGTGGCTGATGTAACATTAACATTATATATGATGTGGCTGATGTAACATTAACATTATATATGATGTGGCTGATGTAACATTATATGTGATGTGGCTGATGTAACATTAACATTATATGTGATGTGGCTGATGTAACGTTAACATTATATGTGATGTGGCTGATGTAACATTATATGTGATGTGGCTGATGTAACATTAACATTATATATGATGTGGCTGATGTAACATTATATATGATGTGGCTGATGTAACATTAACATTATATGTGATGTGGCTGATGTAACATTAACATTATATATGAAATGACTGATGTAACATTATATATGATGTGGCTGATGTAACATTAACATTATATGTGATGTGGCTGATGTAACATTAACATTATATATGATGTGGCTGATGTAACAATAACATTATATATGATGTGGCTGATGTAACATTATATATGATGTGGCTGATGTAACATTAACATTATATATGATGTGGCTGATGTAACGTTAACATTATATGTGATGTGGCTGCTGTAACATTAACATTATAATGTGATGTGGCTGATGTAACATTAACATTATATATGATGTGGCTGCTGTAACATTAACATTATAATGTGATGTGGCTGATGTAACATTAACATGATATATGATGTGGCTGATGTAACATTAACATTATATGTGATGTGATGTGGCTGATGTAATGTTAACATTATATATGATGTGGCTGATGTAACGTTAACATTATATATGATGTGGCTGATGTAATGTTAAAATTATATATGATGTGGCTGATGTAACATTAACATTATATATGATGTGGCTGATGTAATATTAACATGATATATGATGTGGCTGATGTAACATTAATATTATATATGATGTGGCTGATGTAACCTTAACATTATATATGATGTGGCTGATGTAACATTAACATTATATATGATGTGGCTGATGTAACATTAACATTATATATGATGTGGCTGATGTAACATTATATATGATGTGGCTGATGTAACGTTAACATTATATGTGATGTGGCTGATGTAACATTATATGTGATGTGGCTGATGTAACATTAACATTATATATGTGATGTGGCTGATGTAACGTTAACATTATATGTGATGTGGCTGATGTAACATTATATATGATGTGGCTGATGTAACATTAACATTATATATGATGTGGCTGATTTAACATTATATATGATGTGGCTGATGTAACAATAACATTATATATGATGTGGCTGATGTAACATTAACATTATATGTGATGTGGCTGATGTAACAATAACATTATATATGATGTGGTTGATGTAACGTTAACAGTATATGTGATGTGGCTGCTGTAACATTAACATTATAATGTGATGTGGCTGATGTAACATTAACATGATATATGATGTGGCTGATGTAACATTAACATTATATGTGATGTGATGTGGCTGATGTAACGTTAACATTATATATGATGTGGCTGATGTAACGTTAACATTATATATGATGTGGCTGATGTAATGTTAACATTATATATGATGTGGCTGATGTAACATTAACATTATATATGATGTGGCTGATGTAATATTAACATGATATATGATGTGGCTGATGTAACATTAACATTATATATGATGTGGCTGATGTAACCTTAACATTATATATGATGTGGCTGATGTAACATTAACATTATATATGATGTGGCTGATGTAACATTAACATTATATATGATGTGGCTGATGTAACATTATATATGATGTGGCTGATGTAACGTTAACATTATATGTGATGTGGCTGATGTAACGTTAACATGATATATGATGTGGCTGATGTAACATTAACATTATATATGATGTGGCTGATGTAACATTATATGTGATGTGGCTGATGTAACATTAACATTATATATGATGTGGCTGATGTAACAATAACATTATATATGATGTGGCTGATGTAACATTAACATTATATATGATGTGGCTGATGTAACGTTAACATTATATGTGATGTGGCTGATGTAACGTTAACATTATATATGATGTGGCTGATGTAACGTTAACATTATATGTGATGTGGCTGATGTAACGTTAACATTATATATGATGTGGCTGATGTAACATTAACATTATATATGATGTGGCTGATGTAACATTAACATGATATATGATGTGGCTGATGTAACATTAACATTATATGATGTGGCTGATGTAACATTAACATGATATATGATGTGGCTGATGTAACATTAACATTATGTGATGTGGCTGATGTAACATTAACATTATGTGATGTGGCTGATGTAACATTAACATTATGTGATGTGGCTGATGTAACATTAACATTATGTGATGTGTGTCTACTCCAAGGTACCAGAACAGTTCCACGGTCAGAGGGAGGTCCATCTGGATAAGAACTATTTTCTGACTCACGCCCAGAAGGCTCATTCTGAGACCTTCATCAACCTGAGAGAGGTCAGCAACCGCTTCAAACTGCCCCCTGGAGAATACCTCATCGTCCCCTCCACCTTCGACGCCGACCTGAACGCTGACTTCTGCCTTAGGGTGTTCTCCGAGAAACAGGCCCAGTTACGGTAAGGAGTGTGGGTGTAGGTGTGTACATGTACGTGTGTGTTTGTAATGTTTTTATTTCTCTGTTCCTCAGTCCCTGTGACGACCGTGTAGAGGCTAAACTAGACAATGTAAGGAACCAAATCACACTATTCTATCACTACTATACAATACCATGTGACTTATCAAGGTGCTAAATGTGACTTATCAAGGTGCTAAATGTGACTTATCAAGGTGCTAAATGTGACTTATCAAGGTGCTAAATGTGACTTATCAAGGTGCTAAATGTGACTTATCAAGGTGCTAAATGTGACTTATCAAGGTGCTAAATGTGACTTATCAAGGTGCTAAATGTGACTTATCAAGGTGCTAAATGTGACTTATCATGGTGCTAAATGTGTTTTTCCACTCATATTTCCCCAGGACACTGTGTCTGAAGCGGAGGTTGATGCTGGGTTCAGAAGTCTGTTCACAAAGCTAGCTGGAAAAGTACGTTTTACTAACTATTAGCACTGAGGGGAATAGGTTACAGTAGTGAGTATATGTCACGTGGAGTATTTCCAAATCTCATTCCTGTAGTCGTACTATGCCACCTTTTAAATACAGGAGGGGAGGTCCTCAGGTCTAAAATAAGGGGTGGCGCATGGGACAAAAAATATAAAGATTTTATCAACAGTTTATTTTGCCGGCTGACTTACATAATTCAACAACGATATTTTGACTTCAGGTACTTAAATCCCCAGCAGCTCACGTACATATCCTTATCACGGGACAGATTCAAAACATTAGATACAGATCAACAATTCAATACGTCAACAAATGTAACTGGTATACAGAAGTATTGCGTAAACACTCATATTTACAGAAGGTGCGTGGCCAGGGAGGAGGGTGGGTGGATGATACCTATTCACACCGCAGAAACAACACACTGTGCTTGCAATCACAACGCTGCTTCTCTCACCGCTCTTGTCCTCCCTGTGCACGCCAACCCTACACACAACAATCTGCTGAATAGCAGCAAACGGCCAGGTTAAATACAGAAAGCCACACCCTTAATTTACGCCTTACACCTGGCAACGAGAAAGAAGCTCTGTGTTCACAACTCAACAGTTCCACCCTGTGACATATACCTCATCACGGAGTGACGTGGATCCTACTGGGGGTACAGATGTAAAAATCCCTAAAAAACCTGCCGTTGGCGCCCATTTAAATTAGCCCCAAGGTTACCTTGTTAAATCTAGTTTGTTTTCTTAAACTAAATACCATGACTGTTTTCACCTTAGCTGGAAATGTTGTTTGAAATGTCCAATACAACATACTTTGGTGATATCGTTATCAACCTACTGCCTACCCCTTAGAAATATAAACGTTTGTGTGCAGGGTGCGCTATTTGCATGCTAACACTCTTTAAGACAGGCTGAATATGTCTCCCGAGTGGCACAGTGGTCTAAGGCACTGCATCGCAGTGCTAGCTGTGCCACTAGAGATCCTGATTCGTAGCCGGCCGCGACCGGGAGACGCATGGGGCGGCGCACAATTGGCCCAGGGTAGGGGAGGGAATGGCTGGCAGGGATGTAGCTCAGTTGGTAGAGCATGGCGTTTGCAACGCCAGGGTTGTGGGTTCGAATCCCATGGGGGGCCAGTATAAAAAAAAAATGATGTATGCACTCACTAACTGTAAGTCGCTCTGGATAAGAGCGTCTGCTAAATGACTAAAATGTAAATGTAAATGAATAGCTAGCATAGCTAGCCATCGCAAGCATTCACTGGTTGAAGTTGAAGTCAATTTTGAGTGTAATGCAGTTGACTGGTGACTTTGACATGAATATATATCATTCACAACATTTGGACGGGAGCTATAATCCAGTTTTAATTAAAAAAAAACATTTTTATTGGGTTGCTTGAATACAAGCTTGGCTGAACTGCTTTCAATGGGGAAAGATTGCTTCCATACCCTGCTTCCGTTATTTTGTTGAAAAAAAACGTCACTTTCCCGTGTGGGGAAACCTACGAAAGTCATAATTTTGTGACTGTCATTTTGTTTCTAGGACATGGAGATTTCAGCAGCTGAGCTCCAGTCTATTCTCAACAAAATCATTGCTAAACGTGAGTGAAGTGCTTTCTGCTTTCTTTCGAGTCATGATTCGTATTTGTACTGTACGTACTGCGTACTGTTAACGAGCACGTGATTTTAAGGTAGAGTGGAGTCTTCAGAAATCCGTAACTCTTTGTGATGTCTACTCTACAGGAACTGACATAAAGACGGACGGCTTCAGCCTAGACACAGCCAGAGTCATGGTCAACCTCATGGATGTATCCTTTACATGCCTTTACAGCCGCCGTTACGTTCAGACCTGGGTTCAAATACTATTCGCACAATGTCTCAGTTACTTTCACATACATTCAAAGTAAGTATTCAGATGTATTTTTATTTGAAAAGACAAAGTTGTTGAATATTTGAATGTATTTGGAAATATACTTGGAAAGTATTTGAAAAAATACAGTGACTCAAATAAACTCCCATGCATTTAACCCAGGTATTTGAAAATGGTATTTGAAAAAACGTTTTAGAAAATCATTTTAAATACAATTTGGTCGACTGTTTTTTTTTTTTACAAATTAACCTTTAAAATACTCAAATAAAAGTACTTGTTTTGGGCTGTGTACTTAAAGTATTTTAAGTACCAGATTCTCAAATACACATGTATTTGAACCCAGGCCTGACTACATCACAATGACTATATTGCTGTTTCCCATTGACCTCAATGGATGACTTAGGCGCACTCATCTCAACACTAAATCGGGCCCTAGGTGACCTGATGAAAGTATTTCGTTTGGAATGTTCTGGCGTCTTGGGCTTGCTGTGTCCAGATACTTGCTTGAACCTTAACCGTCATACAGGACAACGGGAACGGCCAACTGGGGCTGGGAGAATTTGCAACGCTGTGGAAGAAGATTCAGAAATATCTGGTGAGGTTCTACTGATTGTGTTACTGCTGTGGTAGCTCTGGTCCATGGCGTTACGTACGACTTCAGCATCATCAGCAAGCTGCACGGTAACCCCTTGGACCAGAGCTAATGCAGTATTATCTCCGTTGTGTAAGACTGGACAGCCTATATATATGAGTGTTTACTTTACACCATGTTTTACAGTGTAGTGTGTGTTTTACAGTGTTTTACAGTGTAGTGTGTGTTTTACAGTGTTCAGTGTAGTCTGTTTTAGTGTTTTACAGTGTAGTGTGTGTTTTACAGTGTTCAGTGTAGTCTGTTTTACAGTGTTCACAGTGTAATGTGTGTTTTACAGTGTTCAGTGTAGTCTGTTTTACAGTGTTCAGTGTAGTGTGTGTTTTACAGTGTTCAGTGTAGTGTGTGTTTTACAGTGTTCAGTGTAGTGTGTGTTTTACAGTGTTTTACAGTGTAGTGTGTGTGTTTTACAGTGTTCAGTGTAGTCTGTTTTACAGTGTTCAGTGTAGTGTGTGTTTTACAGTGTTCAGTGTAGTCTGTTTTACAGTGTTCAGTGTAGTGTGTGTTTTACAGTTTTCAGTGTAGTCTGTTTTACAGTGTTTTACAGTGTAGTGTGTGTGTTTTACAGTGTTCAGTGTAGTGTGTGTTTTACAGTGTTCAGTGTAGTCTGTTTTACAGTGTTCAGTGTAGTCTGTTTTACAGTGTTCAGTGTAGTCTGTTTTACAGTGTTCAGTGTAGTCTGTTTTACAGTGTTCAGTGTAGTCTGTTTTACAGTGTTCAGTGTAGTGTGTGTTTTACAGTGTTCAGTGTAGTGTGTGTTTTACAGTGTTCAGTGTAGTCTGTTTTACAGTGTTCAGTGTAGTGTGTGTTTTACAGTGTTCAGTGTAGTCTGTTTTACAGTGTTCACAGTGTAATGTGTGTTTTACAGCGTTCAGTGTAGTCTGTTTTACAGTATTCCGTGTAGTGTGTGTTTTACAGTGTTCAGTGTAGTCTGTTTTACAGTGTTCAGTGTAGTGTGTGTTTTACAGTGTTCAGTGTAGTCTGTTTTACAGTGTTCAGTGTAGTGTGTGTTTTACAGTTTTCAGTGTAGTCTGTTTTACAGTGTTTTACAGTGTAGTGTGTGTGTTTTACAGTGTTCAGTGTAGTGTGTGTTTTACAGTGTTCAGTGTAGTCTGTTTTACAGTGTTCAGTGTAGTCTGTTTTACAGTGTTCAGTGTAGTCTGTTTTACAGTGTTCAGTGTAGTGTCTGTTTTACAGTGTTCAGTGTAATGTGTGTTTTACAGTGCTCAGTGTAGTCTGTTTTACAGTGTTCAGTGTAGTGTGTTTTACAGTGTTCAGTGTAGTCTGTTTTACAGTGTTCAGTGTAGTCTGTTTTACAGTGTTCAGTGTAATGTGTGTTTTACAGTGTTCAGTGTAGTGTGTTTTACAGTGTTCAGTGTAATGTGTGTTTTACAGTGTTCAGTGTAGTCTGTTTTACAGTGTTCAGTGTAGTGTGTTTTACAGTGTTCAGTGTAGTCTGTTTTACAGTGTTCAGTGTAGTGTGTTTTACAGTGTTCAGTGTAATGTGTGTTTTACAGTGTTCAGTGTAGTCTGTTTTACAGTGTTCAGTGTAGTGTGTGTTTTACAGTGTTCAGTGTAATCTGTTTTACAGTGTTTTACAGTGTAGTGTGTCTGTTTTACAGTGTTTTACAGTGTAGTGTGTGTGTTTTACAGTGTTCAGTGTAGTGTGTGTTTTACAGTGTTCAGTGTAGTCTGTTTTACAGTGTTCAGTGTAGTCTGTTTTACAGTGTTCAGTGTAGTCTGTTTTACAGTGTTCAGTGTAATGTGTGTTTTACAGTGTTCAGTGTAGTCTGTTTTACAGTGTTCAGTGTAGTCTGTTTTACAGTGTTCAGTGTAGTCTGTTTTACAGTGTTCAGTGTAGTCTGTTTTACAGTGTTCAGTGTAGTGTGTGTTTTACAGTGTTCAGTGTAGTCTGTTTTACAGTGTTCAGTGTAGTGTGTTTTACAGTGTTCAGTGTAGTCTGTTTTACAGTGTTCAGTGTAGTCTGTTTTACAGTGTTCAGTGTAGTCTGTTTTACAGTGTTCAGTGTAGTCTGTTTTACAGTGTTCAGTGTAGTGTGTGTTTTACAGTGTTCAGTGTAGTGTGTTTTACAGTGTTCAGTGTAGTGTGTTTTACAGTGTTCAGTGTAGTGTGTTTTACACAGTGCAATCTCATTATAACCCTTACCTATTCCCCCTCCCTCCCTCCCTCCCTCCCTCTAGGGCATTTATAAGAAGAATGACACTGATAACTCTGGTACCATGAGTACCCCAGAAATGAGGATGGCCTTGAATGATGCAGGTTTGTGGACATAAAATTAACATAATTTACTGGTTACTCTATTTTACATTTACATCACATTCATAATGTATGAACTCGGTCTACTGTAAGTCACTGGATAAGAGTGTCTGCTAAGTGACACACATACAGTGCATTCAGAAAGTATTCAGACCCCTTCCCTTTTTCCACATTTTGTGTTACAACCTTATTCTAAAATGTATAAAAAATAAAATAAAAAAAAGCCTCATCAATCTACACACAATACCCCATAATGACAAAGCGGAAACAGGTTTTTTAGAAATGTTCGCAAATGTATATAAAAACAACAACAGAAATACCTTATTTACATAAGTATTCAGACCCTTTGCTATGAGACTTGAAATTGAGCTCAGGTGCATCCTGTTTCCATTGATCATCCTTGAGATGTTTTTACAACTTGATTGGAGTCCACCTGTCGTAAATTCAATTGATATATAAGGTCCCACAGTTGACAGTGCATGTCAGAGCAAAAACCAAGTCATGAGGTCAAAGGAGTTTTCCGTAGAGCTCCGAGACAGTATTGTGTCGAGGCACAGATCTGGGGAAAGGTACCCAAAAAAATGAAGACGTTTGGAACCGTCCAAGACTCTTCCTAGAGCTGCCCGCCCGGCCAAACTGAGCAATCGGGGGAGAAGGGCCTTGGTCAGGGAGGTGACCAAGAACCCAATGGTCACTCTGACAGAGCTCCAGAGTTCCTCTGTGGAGATGGGAGAACCTTACAGAAGGACAACCATCTCTGCAGCACTCCACCAATCAGGCCTTTATGGTAGTGGCCAGATGAAAGCCACTCCTCAGTAAAAGGCACATGACAGCCTGCTTGGAGTTTGCCAAAAGGCACCTAAATGACTCTCAGACCATGAGAAACAAGATTCTCTGGTCTGATGATACCAAGATTGAACTCTTTGGCCTGAATGCCAAGGTTCACATCTGGAGGAAACCTGGCACCATGCCTACGGTGAAGCATGGTGTGGCAGCATCATGCTGTGGGGATGTTTTTCTGCGGCTGGGACTGGGAGACTAGTCAGGATCGAGGAAAAGATGAACGGAGCAAAGTACAGAGAGTTCCTTGATGAAAACCTGCTCCAGAGCACTCAGGACCTCAGACTAGGGCGAAGGTTCACCCTCCAACAGGACAACGACCCTAAGCACACAGCCAAGACAATGCAGGACTGGCTTTGAGACAAGTCTCAAAAGTTTCCCACAGAGAGCCAGTATGAAAAATGGATGCACTCACTAACTGTAAGTCGCTCTGGATAAGAGCGTCTGCTAAATGACTAAAATGTACATGTAAAATGTAAGTCTGAATGTCCTTGAGTGGCACAGCCAGAACCCGGACTTGAACCCGATCGAACATCTCTGGAGGGACCTGAAAATAGCTGTGTAGCAACGCTCCCCGTCCAACCTGACAGAGTTTGAGAGGATCTGCAGAGAAGAATGGGAGAAACTCCCCAAATACAGGTGTGCCAAGCTTGTAGCGTCATACCCAAGAAGACTTGAGGCTGTAATCGCTGCCAAAGCTGCTACAACAAAGTACTGAGTAAAAAAACAATTTAATCAATTTTAGAATAAGGCTGTAACGTAACAGAATGTGGAAAAAGTCAAGGGTTCTGAATACTTTCCGAATGCACTGTATGTAGGATGAATACACTCATTGGCAAAAGATGACAAGAATAGGATGTGGTTG
>NC_139988.1:89995600-90066067 GCF_964263955.1 Coregonus lavaretus | reverse complement strand
CACTCCCTCTCTCCCTCCCCCTCTTTCTCCCTTCTCTCCGTCCCTCCCTCCCTCCCTCCCCTTCCTTCTCCCCATACTCCCTCTCTCCCTCCCCCTCTTTCTCCCTTCTCTCCGTCCCTCCCTCCCTCCACCAGGTGATTGCTGGCTCCTAGCAGCCATAGCCTCTCTAACACTCAATGAGAGGCTGCTTCACCGAGTGGTCCCTCATGGTCAGTCCTTCCAAGAGGACTACGCTGGGATCTTCCACTTTCAGGTATACACACACACACACACACACACACACTCCATGTATCAATAGTCTATTCTTCCTGTCAGGTTAGATGTAAACAAAACATAATTGCTGGGTTAAAGCATCCTTTAGGGCAGGGGGGTCCAATCCGGCCCGCGGGTGGTTTGAGTAAATAATATAATATGTACTTTAAAATGCATAAAACCAAATCGAAACTGTGTAGAAATGATAATGGAACTATATTCATACAGTTTCTTGACTGTCCAGCTTGCTAATAATCACTAGACAGTCAGGGAGCATCGGAAATTCCAAAAATGATGGAGAGAGGACTATTTTTAGCAAATTTTGATGTCAAGGAAAAATAACCAATTTTCCCTCCCTGCTTTAGGGCCATCGGCAAGGCAATTCCTTTATATTAAATTCACAAACCTTTATTCATCCCTTAGTGGCTGAAATGATTGACCCGTAATGAACATCCTTCTTTTCCTTCTTAAGTGTCCCGAGTGGCGCAGTGGTCTAAGGCGCTGCATCGCAGTGCTAGCTGTGCCACTAGAGATCCTGGTTCGAATCCAGGCTCTGACGTAGCCGGCCGCGACCGGGAGACCCATGGGGCGGCGCGCAATTGGCCCGGCGTCGTCCAGGGTAGGGGAGGGAATGGCCGGCAGGGATGTAGCTCAGTTGGTAGAGCATGGCGTTTGCAACGCCAGGGTTGTGGGTTCGATTCCCACAGGGGGTAGGAAAAAATAAAATAAAAAATAATGTATGCATTCACTAACTGTAAGTCGCTCTGGATAAGAGCGTCTGCTAAATGACTAAAATGTAATGTAAATGTTTGTAGGAGTCAGTTGAACAGGGATCATTAATAATATTCAGTCAATATTTGAATCACTGCTTAGAGTATGAACATTGTGATGGAGCCAATCTTACTATAGATGGACATGTACATCAGGAGACTGATAATATATTATTACTAATCATGTGTATGAGGTCTACTGTGACTTGCGAGACTAAGGGTCTGTCTCAATCCACAAGAATGCTGCCTTTTTGAGTTAGCATTTCTCATTTATGCCATTTAGCAGACTCTTTTATCCAGTTACAGAGGACCTTGAAGGCAGGAAGTTAAGATCACCATTTTTGAATTGAGACAGCTGTGGTCAGTGTTTTTCTACCCAAATGAAGTTGGTTAATCCCTTAAAGCTTGATTGTGGTCCTCTTCAGTTCTGGCAGTTTGGTGAGTGGGTGGACGTGGTGATTGATGACCGGCTGCCAACGAAGGATGGAGAGCTCATGTTCGTTCACTCAGCCGAGGGCAATGAGTTCTGGAGCGCCCTGCTGGAGAAGGCCTACGCCAAGTAAGATGAAGCACCATGATACATACATGGTTTATGCTAAGATACAGCACCATAATACACTGCTCAAAAAAATAAAGGGAACACTTAAACAACACAATGTAACTCCAAGTCAATCACACTTCTGTGAAATCAAACTGTCCACTTAGGAAGCAACACTGATTGACAATAAATGTCAAATGCTGTTGTGCAAATGGAATAGACAACAGGTGGAAATGATAGGCAATTAGCAAGACACCCCCAATAAAGGACTGGTTTTGCAGGTGGTGACCACAGACCACTTCTCAGTTCCTATGCTTCCTGGCTGATGTTTTGGTCACTTTTGAATGCTGGCGGTGCTTTCACTCTAGTGGTAGCATGAGACGGAGTCTACAACCCACACAAGTGACTCAGGTAGTACAGCTCATCCAGGATGGCACATCAATGTGAGCTGTGGCAAGAAGGTTTGCTGTGTCTGTCAGCGTAGTGTCCAGAGCATGGAGGCGCTACCAGGAGACAGGCCAGTACATCAGGAGACGTGGAGGAGGCCGTAGGAGGGCAACAACCCAGCAGCAGGACTGCTACCTCCGCCTTTGTGCAAGGAGGAGCAGGAGGAGCACTGCCAGAGCCCTGCAAAATGACCTCCAGCAGGCTACAAATGTGCATGTGTCTGCTCAAACGGTCAGAAACAGACTCCATGAGGGTGGTATGAGGGCCCGACGTCCACAGGTGGGGGTTGTGCTTACAGCCCAACACCGTGCAGGACGTTTGGCATTTGCCAGAGAACACCAAGATTGGCAAATTCGCCACTGGCGCCCTGTGCTCTTCACAGATGAAAGCAGGTTCACACTGAGCACGTGACAGACGTGACAGAGTCTGGAGACGCCGTGGAGAACGTTCTGCTGCCTGCAACATCCTCCAGCATGACCGGTTTGGGGGTGGGTCAGTCATGGTGTGGGGTGGCATTTCTTTGGGGGGCCGCACAGCCCTCCATGTGCTCGCCAGAGGTAGCCTGACTGCCATTAGGTACCGAGATGAGATCCTCAGACCCCTTGTGAGACCATATTCTGGTGCGGTTGGCCCTGGGTTCCTCCTAATGCAAGACAATGCTAGACCTCATGTGGCTGGAGTGTGTCAGCAGTTCCTGCAAGAGGAAGGCATTGATGCTATGGACTGGCCCGCCCGTTCCCCAGACCTGAATCCAATTGAGCACATCTGGGACATCATGTCTCGCTCCATCCACCAACGCCACGTTGCACCACAGACTGTCCAGGAGTTGGCGGATGCTTTAGTCCAGGTCTGGGAGGAGATCCCTCAGGAGACCATCCGCCACCTCATCAGGAGCATGCCCAGGCGTTGTAGGGAGGTCATACAGGCACGTGGAGGCCACACACACTACTGAGCCTCATTTTGACTTGTTTTAAGGACATTACATCAAAGTTGGATCAGCCTGTAGTGTGGTTTTCCACTTTAATTTTGAGGGTGACTCCAAATCCAGACCTCCATGGGTTGATAAATTTGATTTCCATTGATAATTTTTGTGTGATTTTGTTGTCAGCACATTCAACTATGTAAAAAAAAAAGTATTTAATAAGATTATTTCATTCATTCAGATCTAGGATGTGTTATTTTAGTGTTCCCTTTATTTTTTTGAGCAGTGTACATACATGGTTTATGCTAAGATACAGCACCATAATACATGGTTTATGCTAAGATACAGCACCATAATACATACATGGTTTATGCTAAGATACAGCACCATAATACATACATGGTTTATGCTAAGATACAGCACCATAATACATACATGGTTTATGCTAAGATACAGCACCATAATACATACATGGTTTATGCTAAGATACAGCACCATAATACATGGTTTATGCTAAGATACAGCACCATAATACATCCATGGTTTATGCTAAGATACAGCACCATAATACATACATGGTTTATGCTAAGATACAGCACCATAATACATACATGGTTTATGCTAAGATACAGCACCATAATACATACATGGTTTATGCTAAGATACAGCACCATAATACATACATGGTTTATGCTAAGATACAGCACCATAATACATACATGGTTTATGCTAAGATACAGCACCATAATACATGGTTTATGCTAAGATACAGCACCATAATACATCCATGGTTTATGCTAAGATACAGCACCATAATACATACATGGTTTATGCTAAGATACAGCACCATAATACATACATGGTTTATGCTAAGATACAGCACCATAATACATACATGGTTTATGCTAAGCTACAGCACCATAATACATGGTTTATGCTACGATACAGCACCATAATACATACATGGTTTATGCTAAGATACAGCACCATAATACATACATGGTTTATGCTAAGATACAGCACCATAATACATGGTTTATGCTAAGCTACAGCACCATAATACATACATGGTTTATGCTACGATACAGCACCATAATACATGGTTTATGCTAAGCTACAGCACCATAATACATACATGGTTTATGCTACGATACAGCACCATAATACATGGTTTATGCTAAGATACAGCACCATAATACATACATGGTTTATGCTAAGATACAGCACCATAATACATACATGGTTTATGCTACGATACAGCACCATAATACATGGTTTATGCTAAGATACAGCACCATAATACATACATGGTTTATGCTAAGATACAGCACCATAATACATACATGGTTTATGCTAAGATACAGCACCATAATACATGGTTTATGCTAAGATACAGCACCATAATACTACATACATGGTTTATGCTACGATACAGCACCATAATACATACATGGTTTATGCTACGATACAGCACCATAATACATGGTTTATGCTAAGATACAGCACCATAATACATGGTTTATGCTAAGCTACAGCACCATAATACATGGTTTATGCTAAGATACAGCACCATAATACATACATGGTTTATGCTAAGATACAGCACCATAATACATACATGGTTTATGCTAAGATTCAGCACCATAATACATACATGGTTTATGCTAAGCTACAGCACCATAATACATACATGGTTTATGCTAAGATACAGCACCATAATACATACATGGTTTATGCTAAGATACAGCACCATAATACATACATGGTTTATGCTAAGATTCAGCACCATAATACATACATGGTTTATGCTAAGCTACAGCACCATAATACATACATGGTTTATGCTACGATACAGCACCATAATACATGGTTTATGCTAAGCTACAGCACCATAATACATACATGGTTTATGCTACGATACAGCACCATAATACATGGTTTATGCTAAGCTACCTATTGTTTGTTGCCTACGCCAAGTATGTCAACAAAGGCCTGGTCTGCGTCCCAAGTTCCACCTTATTCCCTATTTAGTGCTTTGAATCAGGACCCATATGTGTGTTGATCATATTAACACTCTCTCTGCCATATAGACTTCATCGTGTATACATCTACAGTGAGCTCCACAAGTATTGGGACAGTGACCCATTTTTTATTGTTTTGGCTCTGTACTCCAGCACTTTGGATTTTGAAATGATTCAATGACTATGAGGTTAAAGTGCAGACTGACTGCTTTAATTTGAGGGTATTTTCATCCATATCGGGTGAACCGTTTAGAAATGACAGCATATTTTGTACATAGTCCCCCCCCATTTTAGGGGAACAGAATGCCACAGATGTCTCAAGTTTTGAGGGAGCGTGCAATTGGCGTGCTGACTGCAGGAAGGTCCACCAGAGCTGTTGCCAGAGAATTTAATCTTAATTTCTCTACCATAAACCGCCTCCAACGTCGTTTTAGAGAATTTGACAGTACGTCCAACCAGCCTCACAACCGCAGACCACGTGTAACCACGCCAGCCCAGGACTTCCACATCTGGCTTCTTCACCTGCAGGATCATCTGAGACCAGCCACCCGGACAGCTGATGAAATTGAGGTGTATTTCTGTCTGTATAAAGCACTTTTGTGAGGAAAAACTCATTCTGATTGGCTGGGCCTTGCTCCCCAGTGGGTGGGCCTTGATCCCAAGTGGGTGGGCCTATGCCCTCCCAGTCCCACCCATGGCTGCGCCCCTTGCCCAGTCATGTGAAATCCATAGATTAGGGCCTAATGAATTTATTTCAATTGACTGATTTCCTTATATGAACTGTAACTCAGTAAAATCATTGAAATTGTTGCATGTTGCATTTATATTTTTGTTCAGTATAGTCAAAAGTTTAGTAGTTGGTCCCATATTCCCAGCACGCAATGATTACATCAAGCTTGTGACTCTACAAAGTTGTTGGATGCATTTGCTGTTTGTTTTGGTTGTGTTTCAGATAATTTTTTGCCCAATACAAATGACTGTATTGTGTATGGTAAATAATGTATTGTGTCATTTTGGAGTCACTTTTATTGTAAGTAATATAATATGTTTATAAACACTTCTACATTAATGTGGATGCTACCCTGATTAACAACGGATAATCCTGAATGGATTATCAGGATTATCCGTAATCATGGTAAAATCCACATTAATGTAATCATTGAGTGCTAGGATATGGGACCAAATACTAAACGTTTAACTACTTTAATACACATACAGTATGAGGGAATTTGTCCCAAAACTTTTGGACTATGTACAAAAAGTGCTGTCATTTCTAAACAGTTCACCCGATATGGATGAAAATACCCTCAAATTAAAGCCGACAGTCTGCACTTTAACCTCGTAGTCATTGTATCATTTCAAATCCAAAGAGCTGGAGTACAGAGCCAAAACAATACTTTTGGATCTCATTGTACGTTACGTGTGTATATCCATGCACTTATATATGTTCATAGATGATGATACTGACCTGATAAATGTGTTTCTACTGTCACCGTCTGGAGGCAGCATCAGAGGGTTTATAGTTGATACTGAACAGATAAATGTGTTTCTACTGTCACTCTCAGGCTGAATGGTTCATACGAGGCTCTGTCTGGAGGCAGCACCACAGAAGGCTTTGAGGACTTCACCGGTGGTGTGTCTGAGATGTACGAGCTCCGTAAGGCTCCACGGGACCTGTACAGGATCATCAGCAAAGCCCTGGACAGAGGCTCCTTGCTGGGCTGCTCCATCGACGTGAGTCCCCTCCTCCTCTGGTCCTGTCAAAAACACCAGGGTTTCATTCATTGGGGCACATCGATTTTAAAATGTTTTTCAACAGAAAAACAAATTCAAGCAGTTGTTTATTGGACATCTCCAGGTAGTCCCTCTCCAATTCTTCAGTTTTGGTGCCTTATGAATACGGCCCTGGGGGATAGTTTGATGTACCTACATTTTTGAACAACGTTATCATGAACTTACATCATTTATAACATTATAGTCAATACATCCTGATATCATGGGGGTCTTGTATTCTTCTGATTTATATATTTTGAAACTACAGATCACCAGTGCCTTTGACATGGAGTCTGTGACGTTCAAGAAGCTGGTGAAAGGTCATGCTTACTCAGTCACCGGCCTGAAGAAGGTAGGTTAAATAGACTAGACCAGGAAGCTTGGTTTTACCCGAGTCTAACTCCGGTGTATCTGGGTCTTCAGACCCTGCTTGGGAACCCTGGTCCAGAGGTAAGTCAGACCCTGGTCTCCCTGGTCAGACCCTGGTCTCCCTGGTCAGACCCTGGTCTCCCTGGTCAGACCCTGGTCTCCCTGGTCAGACCCTGGTCTCCCTGGTCTCCCTGGTCTCCCTGGTCAGACCCTGGTCTCCCTGGTCTCCCTGGTCAGACCCTGGTCTCCCTGGTCTCCCTGGTCTCCCTGGTCAGACCCTGGTCTCCCTGGTCAGACCCTGGTCTCCCTGGTCTCCCTGGTCTCCCTGGTCAGACCCTGGTCTCCCTGGTCTCCCTGGTCTCCCTGGTCAGACCCTGGTCTCCCTGGTCAGACCCTGGTCTCCCTGGTCAGACCCTGGTCTCCCTGGTCTCCCTGGTCAGACCCTGGTCTCCCTGGTCTCCCTGGTCAGACCCTGGTCTCCCTGGTCTGACCCTGGTCTCCCTGGTCAGACCCTGGTCTCCCTGGTCTCCCTGGTCAGACCCTGGTCTCCCTGGTCTCCCTGGTCAGACCCTGGTCTCCCTGGTCAGACCCTGGTCTCCCTGGTCTCCCTGGTCTCCCTGGTCAGACCCTGGTCTCCCTGGTCTCCCTGGTCAGACCCTGGTCTCCCTGGTCAGACCCTGGTCTCCCTGGTCTCCCTGGTCAGACCCTGGTCTCCCTGGTCTCCCTGGTCAGACCCTGGTCTCCTTGGTCTCCCTGGTCAGACCCTGGTCTCCCTGGTCTCCCTGGTCTCCCTGGTCTCCCTGGTCTCTGTCTCTAGTGTTTCTACTGTGTGTTTATTGTTGAACTGCATGTGTCTGATTCTGTCCCGCTCCAGGTAGATTACCAGGGTCAGACGGAGAGGTTGATCAGGGTGAGGAACCCCTGGGGACAGGTGGAGTGGACCGGCGCCTGGAGTGACAAGTGAGCTTAAAATAGAACCCCCTACTAGGTCCACATTCACATCAACATATTTACCACCTAACCTGGCACTAACCCCAGAGTTTCACCACAAACCTAATCTTTTGCTTACACATTCATGAAGTTTCTGTCGTAGATTGTAATAGATTCTGTTTCTCAGGATACTATTGGTCGGTTCTTGTCTCCCTATGTGTAGCTGATTGATTGTTTATTTAATTGGCTGATTGATTGTTTATTTAATTGGCTGATTGATTGTTTATTTAATTGGCTGATTGATTGTTTATTTAATTGGCTGATTGATTGTTTATTTAATTGATCGACTGCTCTGTTCTTAACTCCCTGTCTGTGTCCAGTTCTCCTGAGTGGGATGAGTTGGACCCATCTGAGAGAGAGGACCTGCATCTAAAGATGGAGGACGGAGAGTTCTGGTAAGATGGAGCATGATTACATGCAGAGTTCTCAGTTGTTTGAAATGACCCTGGAATTCTGTAATCTCAGAACCCAGAACCAACGTGTGCTGGTCAGCTTCTTCTACATGTATGTTTCAGAACCAGCGTGTGCTGGTCAGCTTCTTCTACATGTATGTTTCAGAACCAGCGTGTGCTGGTCAGCTTCTTCTACATGTATGTTACGAGAGACCAGGAAATCTGCATCTTCAGCTGCCATTGTGATGAAAATATCATATACACTATATATACAAAAGTATGTGGACACTCCTTCAAATTAGTGGATTCTGCTATTTCAGCCACTCCCGTTGCTGACAGGTGTATAAAATAGAGCACACAGCCATGCAATCTCCATAGACAAACATTTGCAGTAGAATGGCCTTACTGAAGAGCTCAGTAACTTTCAACATGGTACCGTCATAGGATGCCACCTTTCCAACAAGTCAGTTCATCAAATTTCTGCCCTGCAATAGCTGCCCCAATCAACTGTAAGTGCTGTTATTGTGAAGTGGAAACGTCTAGGAGCAACAACGGCTCAGCTGCGAAGTGGTAGGCCACACAAGCTCACAGAACGGGACCGCCGAGTACTGAAGCGCATAGCGCGTAATAATCGTCTGTCCTTTGTTGCAACACTCACTACCGAGTTCCAAACTGCCTCTGGAAGCAACGTCAGCACAATAACTTTTTGTCGGGAGCTTCATGAAATGGGTTTCCATGGCCGAGCAGCCGCACACAAGCCTAAGATCACCATGCGCAATGCCAAGCGTCGGCTGGAGTGGTGTAAAGCTCGCCGCCTTTGGACTCTGGAGCAGTGGAGTGATGAATCACGCCTCGCCATCTGGCTTTCTGACAGACTAATCTGGGTTTGGCGGATGCCAGGAGAACGCTACCTGCCCAATGCATAGTGCCAACTGTAAAGTTTGGTGGAGGATGAATAATGGTTTGGGCAAGGCCCCTTAGTTCCAGTGAAGCTAAATCTTAACGCTACAGCATACAATGACATTCTAGACGATTCTGTGCTTCCAACTTTGTGGCAACAGTTTGGGGAAAGCCCTTTCCTGTTTCAGCATGACAATGCCCCCGTGCACAAAACGAGGTCCATACAGAAATGGTTTGTCGAGATCGGTGTGGAAGAACTTGACTGGCATGCACAGAGCCCTGACCTCAACCCCATCGAACACCTTTGGGATGAATTGGAACGCCGACTGCGAGCCAGGCCTAATCGCCCAACATCAGTGCCCAACCTCACTAATGCTCTTGTGGCTGAATGGAAGCAAGTCCCCGCAACAATGTTCCAACATCTAGTAGAAAGCCTTCCCAGAAGAGTGGAGGCTGTTATAGCAGCAAAGGGGGGACCAACTCCATATTAATGCCCATGATTTTGGAATGAGATGTTCAACGAGCAGGTGTCCACATACTTTTGCCCATGGAGTGTATATGTTTTAAATCGCCCCTAATCACCCCCCCCCCCCGTCGATAGGATGTCATTCCAGGAGTTCCTGAGGCAGTTTTCCCGTCTGGAGATCTGTAACCTGACGGCGGACGCTCTGAGTGAGGACGGCCTCAGCCACTGGAACACCATCAAGTTCCACGGCATGTGGAGACGGGGGAGTACCGCCGGGGGCTGCCGTAACCACCCCAGTGAGTCATAAAACATCGAACATGTCTTCCAGAACACGTAGAATATTTACATTACAACATTAACACCCCATACTGCAGAACATTAACACTCCATACAGCAGAATATTTACACCCCATACTGCAGAATATTAACACCCCATACTGCAGAATATTTACACCCCATACTGCAGAATATTAACACCCCATACTGCAGAACATTAACACCCCATACTGCAGAATATTAACACCCCATACTGCAGAATATTTACACCCCATACTGCAGAATATTAACACCCCATACTGCAGAACATTAACACCCCATACTGCAGAACATTAACACCCCATACTGCAGAACATTAACACCCCATACTGCAGAACATTAACACCCCATCCTGCAGAACATTAACACCCCATCCTGCAGAACATTAACACCCCATACTGCAGAATATTAACACCCCATACTGCAGAATATTTACACCCCATACTGCAGAACATTAACACCCCATACTGCAGAATATTAACAGTAGAATACAAGGGCATGTGGGGAAGAGGGAGTATAGCTGTGGCTTGCCTCAACCACCCCAGTGAGTCAGTCACTATGTTCCCAGAACATCTTACATCTCAGAACAGATAGAATGTTAGCCTGGGTGCAAGGCTCTTTAGCTAACAATCCACTCCTTGTCTTTGGTAATGAAAAGGAGTGGCAAGGAGTGGAATGTTAGTTAAAGAGCCTTGTGCTACTACCCAGACTTCATTTACAGTACAGGAACCGGAGGCTGTCGGAAACAACCCCAGCGAGTCACAGAACCACTTCCAGAACCAACATTCCAGAACGCCTATATTCTAGAGCTTTTACAGTACAGGGGCAGCACAGAATGTGAAAGAGGGAGGGTCAGCACGGCCCGGGGGGCTGTCGGAACCACCCCAGTGAGTCACACAGTTACTAGGACATTATTTACATACCAGAACGCATAGATTAGAACATACCAGAACATGAACATTTATAGTATAGTACAGATACAGCACAGCCAGAGAGGCAGCCAGAACCTTCCCAGTGTCATAGAAACATCTTACATAGAACGTTATACAGGACAGAACAGGAACCATCCCAGTGTCATAGAAACATCTTACATAGAACGTTATACAGTACAGAACAGGAACCATCCCAGTTTCATAGAAACATCTTACATAGAACGTTATACAGGACAGAACAGGAACCATCCCAGTGTCATAGAAACATCTTACATAGAACGTTATACAGGACAGAACAGGAACCACCCCAGTGTCATAGAAACATCTTACATAGAACGTTATACAGGACAGAACAGGAACCACCCCAGTGTCATAGAAACATCTTACATAGAACGTTATACAGGACAGAACAGGAACCACCCCAGTGTCATAGAAACATCTTACATAGAACGTTATACAGGACAGAACAGGAACCACCCCAGTGTCATAGAAACATCTTACATAGAACGTTATACAGGACAGAACAGGAACCATCCCAGTGTCATAGAAACATCTTACATAGAACGTTATACAGGACAGAACAGGAACCATCCCAGTGTCATAGAAACATCTTACATAGAACGTTATACAGGACAGAACAGGAACCACCCCAGTGTCATAGAAACATCTTACATAGAACGTTATACAGGACAGAACAGGAACCATCCCAGTGAGTCACAGTCAACATGAACATTTAGAGTAGGAGCAAAGATCATATTTCAGGTGTTAGTTTTTTCGGGAAAATCACCCCAGAGCTTTTAGAACAGCTACACATGTACATATTACCTCAACTACCTCAACTACCTCGTACCCCTGGTACCCCTCGTACCCCTCGTACCCCTGGTACCCCTCGTACCCCTCGTACCCCTGGTACCCCTCGTACCCCTGGTACCCCTGGTACCCCCGCACATTGACTCGTTACCGGTACTCCTTGTTTATAGCCTCGTTATTGTTATTTTATTGCGTTACTATTTTTAAAAAAAATATTAAGGAAAGAAGTAGAGGGTGCTCAACCTAAAAATGTGTAGACGTCATTGGACAGTAAAAGGCGCTCGCTCACCATAAAAAAATATTTGTTTTATTAGACAAGTTTAAAAGATTGACCTTTCGGCCTTCAATGGCCTTCATTTTTTTTATTTACCACATTACTTTTTAACTCTGCATTGTTGGGAAAGGGCTCGTAAGTAAGCATTTCACGGTAAAGTCTACACCTGTTGTATTCGGCGCATTCGACAAATAAAATGTAATTTGATTTGACCAGATGGGACATCTATAACACTTCGGTTGTATGGATTACCTTAATGCCAGACAAGTAAGCGCCTGCTCCTGTATTGTCCAGACACGTTCTGGATCAACCCCCAGTATAAGATCACTCTGCTGGAAGAGGATGACGACCCTGAGGATGACGAGGTGGCCTGCAGCTTCCTGGTGGCTTTAATGCAGAAGGACAGGAGGAGGTACCGGAAACAGGGGCAGGACATGCACACCATCGGGTTCGCCATCTACGAGGTGAGAAACGAGCTTCGAAAAAGGAGTCTACAGCCACATCTCTGGGAAAAACGCTACACACTCACTACTTTCTGCTGCTCACAGAAATGCATTGTTTTCAAAGTTTAATGTTTCTCCTATTGTATCTTCTGTTTGTGCAGATTCCAGAAGAGGTATGAATAATTTAGGCTCATGTATTTGGGCATTGTGAAAATGATCCAACTTGGGTATGGCTATAAATGCATTATTCCTTTTAAGTGGCACTTATTTACATGAATATGGGCCAGTTTCCCGGACGCAGGTTAAGCCTAATCTTGGACTAAGAAGCATTTTCAATTGAGAATTTCCATTGAACATATTCTTTTGGTCTAGGACTTAACCTGTGTCTGGTAACCTGGACTGCAGCATATGTAGTTGAAGCCATGTCTCTACCTTCCACGTCCTCTGCAGTACAGGGGCTGTCAGAACGTGCACCTAAAGAAAGACTTCTTCCTGACCCACTCATCCTGCGCTCGCTCTGAAACCTTTATCAACCTGAGAGAGGTCAGTAACCGTCTCAGTCTGCCTCCGGGAGAATACCTCATTGTCCCCTCCACTTTTGAGTCTGGCCAGGAGGCCGACTTTGTCCTGCGAGTCTTCACTGAGAAACAGTCAGAGACAGAGTAAGTGTGTGTGTGAGATCCTGTAATTCATTACATATGACATATGGCTTTTCTTATTGGAAGACTTGATATGTGGGTCACCATGCCAGTGTGTGACTGTGTGTATATTTTCATTGTCTGTTTTCTCATTCCAGAGAGCTAGACGATGAAATCTCAGCAGACCTGGAAGATGAGGTGGGTTTTCCTGTATAGTCACTCACTACCGTAACTAATATGGTTAGAAAAGTCAATACCACAACTACTATGGTTAGATAGAACAGTCACTACCATAACTACTATGGTTAGAGAGAACAGTCACTACCATAACTACTATGGTTAAAACAGTCACTACCATAACTACTATGGTTAGAACAGTCACTACCATAACTACTATAGTTAAAACAGTCACTACCATAACTACTATGGTTAGAACAGTCACTACCATAACTACTATGGTTAGATAGTACAGTCACTACCATAACTACTATGGTTAGAACAGTCACTACCATAACTACTATGGTTAGATAGTACAGTCACTACCATAACTACTATGGGTAGATAGTACAGTCACTACCATAACTACTATGGTTAGTACAGTCACTACCATAACTACTATGGTTAGTACAGTCACTACCATAACTACTATGGTTAGAACAGTCACTACCATAACTACTATGGTTAGAACAGTTACTACCATAACTACTATGGTTAGATAGAACAGTCACTACCATAACTACTATGGGTAGATAGAACAGTCACTACCATAACTACTATGGGTAGATAGTACAGTCACTACCATAACTACTATGGTTAGATAGTACAGTCACTACCATAACTACTATGGTTAGTACAGTCACTACCATAACTACTATGGTTAGAACAGTCACTACCATAACTACTATGGTTAGAACAGTTACTACCATAACTACTATGGGTAGATAGAACAGTCACTACCATAACTACTATGGTTAGAGCAGTCACTATTATAACTACTATGGTTAGAACAGTCACTACAATAACTACTATGGTTAGATAGTAGTCACTACCATAACTACTATGGTTAGAACAGTCACTATTATAACTACTATGGTTAGAACAGTCACTACCATAACTACTATGGGTAGATAGTACAGTCACTACCATAACTACTATGGTTAGATAGTACAGTCACTACCATAACTACTATGGGTAGATAGTACAGTCACTACCATAACTACTATGGTTAGATAGTACAGTCACTACCATAACTACTATGGTTAGAGAGAACAGTCACTACCATAACTACTATGGTTAAAACAGTCACTACCATAACTACTATGGTTAGATAGAACAGTCACTACCATAACTACTATGGTTAGATAGTACAGTCACTACCATAACTACTATGGTTAGTACAGTCACTACCATAACTACTATGGTTAGAACAGTCACTACCATAACTACTATGGTTAGAACAGTTACTACCATAACTACTATGGGTAGATAGAACAGTCACTACCATAACTACTATGGTTAGATAGTACAGTCACTACCATAACTACTATGGTTAGTACAGTCACTACCATAACTACTATGGTTAGAACAGTCACTACCATAACTACTATGGTTAGAACAGTTACTACCATAACTACTATGGGTAGATAGAACAGTCACTACCATAACTACTATGGGTAGATAGAACAGTCACTACCATAACTACTATGGTTAGAACAGTCACTACCATAACTACTATGGGTAGAACAGTCACTACCATAACTACTATGGTTAGATAGAACAGTCACTACCATAACTACTATGGTTAGAACAGTCACTACCATAACGACTATGGTTAGAACAGTCACTACCATAACTACTATGGTTAGAGCAGTCACTATTATAACTACTATGGTTAGAACAGTCACTACCATAACTACTATGGTTAGATAGTAGTCACTACCATAACTACTATGGTTAGAACAGTCACTACCATAACTACTATGGTTAGAACAGTCACTATTATAACTACTATGGTTAGAACAGTCACTACCATAACTACTATGGGTAGATAGTACAGTCACTACCATAACTACTATGGTTAGATAGTACAGTCACTACCATAACTACTATGGGTAGATAGTACAGTCACTACCATAACTACTATGGTTAGATAGTACAGTCACTACCATAACTACTATGGTTAGTACAGTCACTACCATAACTACTATGGTTAGATAGTAGTCACTACCATAACTACTATGGTTAGAACAGTCACTACCATAACTATTATGGTTAGAACAGTCACTACCATAACTACTATGGTTAGAACAGTCACTACCATAACTACTATGGTTAGATAGTAGTCACTACCATAACTACTATGGTTAGAACAGTCACTACCATAACTACTATGGTTAGAACAGTCACTATTATAACTACTATGGTTAGAACAGTCACTACCATAACTACTATGGGTAGATAGTACAGTCACTACCATAACTACTATGGTTAGATAGTACAGTCACTACCATAACTACTATGGATAGATAGTACAGTCACTACCATAACTACTATGGGTAGATAGTACAGTCACTACCCTAACTACTATGGGTAGATAGTACAGTCACTACCATAACTACTATGGGTAGATAGTACAGTCACTACCATAACTACTATGGGTAGATAGTACAGTCACTACCATAACTACTATGGTTAGAGCAGTCACTACCATAACTACTATGGTTAGAACAGTCACTACCATAACTACTATGGTTAGAACAGTCACTACCATAACTACTATGGTTAGAACAGTCACTACCATAACTACTATGGTTAGAACAGTCACTACCATAACTACTATGGTTAGATAGAACAGTCACTACCATAACTACTATGGTTAGAACAGTCACTACCATAATGACTATGGTTAGAACAGTCACTACCATAACTACAATGGTTAGAGCAGTCACTATTATAACTACTATGGTTAGATAGTAGTCACTACCATAACTACTATGGTTAGAACAGTCACTACCATAACTATTATGGTTAGAACAGTCACTACCATAACTACTATGGTTAGAACAGTCACTACCATAACTACTATGGTTAGATAGTAGTCACTACCATAACTACTATGGTTAGAACAGTCACTACCATAACTACTATGGTTAGAACAGTCACTATTATAACTACTATGGTTAGAACAGTCACTACCATAACTACTATGGGTAGATAGTACAGTCACTACCATAACTACTATGGTTAGATAGTACAGTCACTACCATAACTACTATGGGTAGATAGTACAGTCACTACCATAACTACTATGGGTAAATAGTACAGTCACTACCCTAACTACTATGGGTAGATAGTACAGTCACTACCATAACTACTATGGGTAGATAGTACAGTCACTACCATAACTACTATGGGTAGATAGTACAGTCACTACCATAACTACTATGGTTAGAGCAGTCACTACCATAACTACTATGGTTAGAACAGTCACTACCATAACTACTATGGTTAGAACAGTCACTACCATAACTACTATGGTTAGAACAGTCACTACCATAACTACTATGGTTAGAACAGTCACTACCATAACTACTATGGTTAGATAGTACAGTCACTACCATAACTACTATGGTTAGATAGTACAGTCACTACCATAACTACTATGGGTAGATAGTACAGTCACTACCATAACTACTATGGTTAGAACAGTCACTACCATAACTACTATGGGTAGATAGTACAGTCACTACCATAACTACTATGGTTAGATAGAACAGTCACTACCATAACTACTATGGTTAGATAGAACAGTCACTACCATAACTACTATGGTTAGATAGTACAGTCACTACCATAACTACTATGGTTAGATAGTACAGTCACTACCATAACTACTATGGCTAGATAGTACAGTCACTACCATAACTACTATGGTTAGAACAGTCACTACCATAACTACTATGGTTAGAACAGTCACTACCATAACTACTATGGTTAGATAGAACAGTCACTACCATAACTACTATGTACACCCTGGCCTTCTGATTAAATGGTTTGAAAGGAATATCACAGACTCACCTTTTGGAATCACCTGTTGTCTTCTAGGATGACATCAGTGAAGATGACATCGACGACTCATTCAAATCCATGTTTGCTCAGCTTGCAGGAGAGGTAGGCTTCCATTATTTGTCTGTCAACTGTTAGCTTCCTTAGAGATTTCCATCGTAGGAATATCATCTGTGCTATATCTAATTCAGCTAACAAATATGCTTGAACTAATTTGTTCCAAGGTTATTTAAAGGATGGACCTCCAAGATTTTCTAAA
Source organism: Coregonus lavaretus (assembly GCF_964263955.1). Classification (NCBI taxonomy): domain Eukaryota; kingdom Metazoa; phylum Chordata; class Actinopteri; order Salmoniformes; family Salmonidae; genus Coregonus; species Coregonus lavaretus. Next base: position 90,048,491 of record NC_139988.1, on the reverse strand, counting down.
CCTATGCTATGTCTAAGCCATGTTTTTTTCCTCAATCGCCCTTCTGTGTTTTAGGACATGGAGATTTCTGTCCGCGAGCTTAGGACCATCCTGAACAGAGTAGTGACTAGACGTGAGTACAGCAGTTTCCTTTGGTTTGAACCCCCAATGTCCTGATAGCCAAACCCCAACCCCAGGACAGCCCACCATTGGTGTAAGCCCCCCCCTTCTCATGAGGACAGGAGGTGTAGTCTTGTGGGTTCTGCTGTAGGGAAGACTCAGATCATCAGTTTGACTGTTTGTTTGTTGTGTGATTTCAGACAAAGACCTGAAGACAGACGGCTTCAGTATTGAGTCCTGTAGGACCATGGTCAACCTTATGGATGTATCCTTTTCACGTTGTTTTCCCCCACACCCGTATTCTGGACAGGACTCACCCGCCCCTTGCTAATTCTGAAGAGTTGGGATTGGCCAGTGGTCTTTGATTTGACAGCCCTCCTGCGAATCAGCTTCCTTTATATGCTGTCTGTGTTGAACAGGGTCTCCACACTAGCAGCATGTTTCTGATTGACTGACTGAAGACTTTCCATTTTATTTATTTTTTACATTCCCTGACTCAACAATCCCCCCAGAAGGATGGCACTGCCCGTCTTGGCCTGGTAGAGTTCCAGATCCTCTGGAATAAGATCAGGAAGTGGCTGGTAAGGCCTGGCTTGTATCCCAAATGGCACCCTATTCCCAATAGAGTGCACTACGACAACAGAGATCTATCTGGGTTAGGGTTACCCTGGACAATTAGGATTTGGGACATACACCTAGTTCTTCTATAACCATGTACTGCAGTTGGTGAGAGCTGAGGGGACTGTATTTCCTTAGGGCCCAGTTTGTATCTGGGCTTGACGGTGCACAAAACAGATCAATTAATATGACTCTGCATTAATCTACAGCCTTTTGTACAACTGCAATAACAGGACTAACACAGCGTATGCACTGAGTCGGCAGTTTCTTAGGTACACCCCCCCCTCCGTTCACAAAAATGGTTCGCTCCTACAGACAGTGAGTCACCTGGCCGTGGCTTGCTGTATAAAGCAGGCAGACAGGCATCGAGGCATTCAGTTACTGTTCGATTGATACGTTAGAATGGGCGAAACGAGTGACCTAAGCGACTTTGAGTGTGGCATGATCGTCGGTGCCAGGCACGCCGGGTCCAGTGTGTCAGAAACGGCCGACCTCCTGGGATTTTCACGCACGACAGTGTCTAGGGTTTACAGAGAATGGTGTGACAAACAAAACATCCATTCAGCGTCAGTCCTGTGGGGGAAAACAGCTCATTGATGAGAGGGGTCGAAGGAGAATGGCAAGAATCATGCAAGCTAACAGGCGGGCCACAGACAGCCAAATAACAGCGCAGTACAACAGCGGTGTGCAGAACGGCATCTCGGAATGCATAACTCGTCCATCCTTGTCACGGATAGGCTATTGCAGCAGACGACCACACCGGGTTCCATCTATAGAGAATATGATATCTGTGTGTTTATCGGTAGGTCATCTGTAGAGAATATATCTGTGTGTTTATCGGTAGGTCATCTATAGAGAATATGATATCTGTGTGTTTATCGGTAGGTCATCTATAGAGAATATGATATCTGTGTGTTTATCGGTAGGTCATCTGTAGAGAATATGATATCTGTGTGTTTATCGGTAGGTCATCTATAGAGAATATGATATCTGTGTGTTTATCTGTAGGTCATCTATAGAGAATATGACATCTGTGTGTTTATCGGTAGGTCATCTATAGAGAATATGACATGGACAAGTCCGGGTCCATGAGCTCCTATGAGATGCGACTTGCTGTGGAGTCTGCAGGTATAGTTGTCTAAACACACACACACACACACACATACACATACACACACACACACACACACACACACACACACACACACACACTACTGACTCTGTCATCTCCCTCATAGGTTTTAAACTGAACAACAGACTGAATCAGGTCCTAGTGGCTCGCTACGCTGAGAACGAGGCCATAGACTTTGACAACTTCATCTGCTGTTTGGTCAAACTGGAAGCCATGTTTAGTAAGTACTGTACTGTTAGTTAATCAAGATGGATGTGCTGTGTGTAGACCTAATGCACGCTAAACCAGTTACCTGGGCAGTGTTCATTAGGGCGTGCAACCGAAAATGCTTTAAAACCTTTTTCTTATTGCACAAGTCTAGGTAGTCCCTTCTTGTTTGTATGTTTTCTTCCATTTGGTGCCTAATCGACATGACCCTGGTCACATGACCCTGGTCACATGACCCTGCTCATATCCTGTCAAAGTTATCATTCATGATAAATGTACTTACTATTTTTACAGGATCTTTCCAGCAGCTGGACAAAGAGGGTGAAGGAGTGGCTGAGATGAACATCACTGAGGTGGGTCCTTTATCTGAGATGAACATCACTGAGGTGGGTCCTTTATCTGAGATGAACATCACTGAGGTGGGTCCTGTATCTGAGATGAACATCTCTGAGGTGGGTCCTGTATCTGAGATGAACATCTCTGAGGTGGGTCCTGTATCTGAGATGAACATCTCTGAGGTGGGTCCTGTATCCGAGATGAACATCTCTGAGGTGAGTCCTGTATCTGAGATGAACATCTCTGAGGTGGGTCCTGTATCTGAGATGAACATCGCTGAGGTGGGTCCTGTATCTGAGATGAACATCTCTGAGGTGGGTCCTGTATCTGAGATGACCATCTGAGGTGGGTCCTGTATCTGAGATGAACATCACTGAGGTGGGTCCTGTATCTGAGATGAACATCACTGAGGTGGGTCCTGTATCTGAGATGAACATCTCTGAGGTAGGTCCTTTATCTGAGATGAACATCACTGAGGTGGGTCCTTTATCTGAGATTAACATCACTGAGGTGGGTCCTGTATCTGAGATGAACATCTCTGAGGTGGGTCCTGTATCTGAGATGAACATCACTGAGGTGGGTCCTTTATCTGAGATGAACATCACTGAGGTGGGTCCTGTATCTGAGATGAACATCACTGAGGTGGGTCCTGTATCTGAGATGTACATCTCTGAGGTGGGTCCTGTATCTGAGATGAACATCACTGAGGTGGGTCCTGTATCTGAGATGAACATCACTGAGGTGGGTCCTGTATCTGAGATGAACATCACTGAGGTGGGTCCTTTATCTGAGATGAACATATCTGAGGTGGGTCCTGTATCTGAGATGAACATCTCTGAGGTGGGTCCTGTATCTGAGATGAACATCTCTGAGGTGGGTCCTGTATCTGAGATGAACATCTCTGAGGTGGGTCCTGTATCTGAGATGAACATCACTGAGGTGGGTCCTGTATCTGAGATGAACATCTCTGAGGTGGGTCCTGTATCTGAGATGAACATCTCTGAGGTGGGTCCTGTATCTGAGATTAACATCACTGAGGTGGGTCCTGTATCTGAGATGAACATCTCTGAGGTGGGTCCTGTATCTGAGATGAACATCTCTGAGGTGGGTCCTGTATCTGAGATGAACATCTCTGAGGTGGGTCCTGTATCTGAGATGAACATCACTGAGGTGGGTCCTGTATCTGAGATGAACATCTCTGAGGTGGGTCCTGTATCTGAGATGAACATCTCTGAGGTGGGTCCTGTATCTGAGATGAACATCACTGAGGTGGGTCCTGTATCTGAGATGAACATCACTGAGGTGGGTCCTGTATCTGAGATGAACATCACTGAGGTGGGTCCTATATCTGAGATGAACATCACTGAGGTGGGTCCTGTATCTGAGATGAACATCACTGAGGTGGGTCTTTGTATCTGAGATGAAAATCTCTGAGGTGGGTCCTGTATCTGAGATGAACATCACTGAGGTGGGTCCTGTATCTGAGATGAACATCACTGAGGTGGGTCCTGTATCTGAGATGAACATCATTGAGGTGGGTCCTGTATCTGAGATGAACATCACTGAGAGATGAACATCTCTGAGGTGGGTCCTGTATCTGAGATGAACATCACTGAGGTGGGTCCTGTATCTGAGATGAACATCACTGAGGTGGGTCCTGTATCTGAGATGAACATCACTGAGGTGGGTCCTGTATCTGAGATGAACATCACTGAGGTGGGTCCTGTATCTGAGATGAACATCTCTGAGGTGGGTCCTGTATCTGAGATGAACATCACTGAGGTGGGTCCTGTATCTGAGATGAACATCTCTGAGGTGGGTCCTGTATCTGAGATGAACATCAGTGAGGTGGGTCCTGTATCTGAGATGAACATCACTGAGGTGGGTCCTGTATCTGAGATGAACATCTCTGAGGTGGGTCCTGTATCTGAGATGAACATCACTGAGGTGGGTCCTGTATCTGAGATGAACATCTCTGAGGTGGGTCCTGTATCTGAGATGAACATCTCTGAGGTGGGTCCTGTATCTGAGATGAACATCACTGAGGTGGGTCCTGTATCTGAGATGAACATCTCTGAGGTGAGTCCTGTATCTGAGATGAACATCTCTGTGGTGGGTCCTGTATCTGAGATGAACATCGCTGAGGTGGGTCCTGTATCTGAGATGAACATCACTGAGGTGGGTCCTGTATCTGAGATGAACATCTTTGAGGTGGGTCCTGTATCTGAGATGAACATCACTGAGGTGGGTCCTGTATCTGAGATGAACATCACTGAGGTGGGTCCTGTATCTGAGATGAACATCTCTGAGGTGGGTCCTGTATCTGAGATGAACATCACTGAGGTGGGTCCTGTATCTGAGATGAACATCTCTGAGGTGGGTCCTGTATCTGAGATGAACATCACTGAGGTGGGTCCTGTATCATTCTCTACAAACAACCATGCATTTTAGCAGCCTGTGGTCTAGTGTCTAACTTCTCTCTCTCTCTCTCTCTCTCTCCCCCCTGTATGTATTTAGTGGCTGTATATGACCATGTGTGGTTGAAGAGGACCAGTGTTCTCCCAGGAGAGGGACAGACCGAACAGCCGGCGTGCCCGGCGTGCCTCTTCACTGGGGTCATATAGACCTACTGTAGCCTCTTCCCTGGAACCATGAAGACCTTCCTAGCCAATATCTTCCTCTGCCTGATCTCAACTATAGGGCTGCCCTGTACTGTGCTGACTCAGATATTTTATTTCCACATTGTCCTTTCCATCACGGTTCCAGCTACTATGGTGAACGCCCAACCAGCCCAGGTCAGCCCAGTTCAGCCCAGCCAGCCCAGGTCAGCCCAGTTCAGCCCAACCAGCCCAGGTCAGCCCAGTTCAGCCCAGTTCAGCCCAACCAGCCCAGTTCAGCCCAACCAGCCCAACCAGCCCAGTTCAGCCCAACCAGCACAGGTCAGCCCAGTTCAGCCCAGTTCAGCCCAACCAGCCCAGGTCAGCCCAGTTCAGCCCAACCAGCCCAGTTCAGTTCGGCTCAGTTTGGCCCTATAGTGTAAATAATTTGCTCTTACCAACTACAGTACAGCACGCCCCTGACCCACCCCACCAACTACAGTATAGCACGCCCCCTGACCCACCCCACCAACTACAGTACAGCACGCCCCCTGACCCACCCCACCAACTACAGTACAGTACGCCCCCTGACCCACCCCACCAACTACAGTACAGCACGCCCCCTGACCCCTGACCCACCCCACCAACTACAGTACAGCACGCCCCCTGACCCACCCCACCAACTACAGTACAGTACGCCCCCTGACCCACCCCACCAACTACAGTACAGCACGCCCCCTGACCCCTGACCCACCCCACCAACTACAGTACAGCACGCCCCCTGACCCACCCCACCAACTACAGTACAGTACGCCCCCTGACCCACCCCACCAACTACAGTACAGCACGCCCCCTGACCCCCCCCACCAACTACAGTACAGCACGCCCCCTGACCCACCCCACCAACTACAGTACAGCACGCCCCCTGACCCACCCCACCAACTACAGTACAGCACGCCCCCTGACCCACCCCACCAACTACAGTACAGCACGCCCCCTGACCCACCCCACCAACTACAGTACAGCACGCCCCCTGACCCCTGACCCACCCCACCAACTACAGTACAGCACGCCCCCTGACCCACCCCACCAACTACAGTACAGCACGCCCCCTGACCCCTGACCCACCCCACCAACTACAGTACAGCACGCCCCCTGACCCCTGACCCACCCCACCAACTACAGTACAGCACGCCCCCTGACCCACCCCACCAACTACAGTACAGCACGCCCCCTGACCCCTGACCCACCCCACCAACTACAGTACAGTACTGTCTGTAAACAGAGTCACTGTGGAATTGTAGATCTGTCTGTAAACAGAGTCACTGTGGAATTGTAGATCTGTCTGTAAACAGAGTCACTGTGGAATTGTAGATCTGTCTGTAAACAGAGTCACTGTGGAATTGTAGATCTGTCTGTAAACAGAGTCACTGTGGAATTGTAGATCTGTCTGTAAACAGAGTCACTGTGGAATTGTAGATCTGTCTGTAAACAGAGTCACTGTGGAATTGTAGATCTGTCTGTGAACAGCATGGGTCAGAGCATGAAGCATCAGGATGGTTGTATGGATACACGTTTTAAAATCACATTAGTTGAACTAAAGAGGATCAGGTCTGTTTGTCTTTTGCTGTTTTAGTGCGTGTGAACTGTTTCATCACCTGGTTGACCCCTCTGTGGGGTTAGTGGGAATATTTACAGATAGTGCATCTGGCTCTGTAACTCACTCACAAAGGTCCTATCGACAACGTTGTCATAGAGCCATCTTAGATTTACTGGTTTATTATTTTGTGTGAGATATGAAGGAAGTCTCAATTATTGCAGTGTTCTGGTTAATATAAATGTGTCTTATTCCCACGAACATTAGATTTTTTTTAACCACAGCTGATATTTGAGGACATATTTGAGGACATTATTTGACTATGCCCACTAGGTGGAAGTATTGAGTCTCAGATTTGGTGTGTGGTGATCATGGTACTGCAGTTGTAGAATGTTACTGTATATGAGGAAATACAGTATTTTAGTTATTGAACTGAACAACAAAAGTATAACTGATCTGACAAATAACAAATCATGGTTTTATGGGTTTAAACACCTATTGGATAATATTTTAGATACTCAGACCAAGTGGATTGGATTACAATGGAGATTAAAGGGATGGTTCATCTCATGTTCATTGGGTAAAATTAATTTGACTTGGAGTTGACTATATGAATGATCACTAAGGCCAAAGGAAGCTGTGAGAGAAAGAGTTCAACATAATTAAATCCGTCAATGCCTACTGTACTAACAAGCTGTGTCTCCCTATAGTTTTGACATTTTATAACATATTTCAAATGAGTTGATAATCACTTGATTTATCCCAATGCTTTCTGATTGCATCTAACATCTATATATTGCTGTTAGAAAAGTTCCGATTGCGTCAATCCTGTCCGGAAAAGCTAGTGATTCTGAATGTATAGCGTGTGCCTTCAATAAAAACATGTTCACGTTAACTCCTGTGAGTGAACGCCGTACTTTATGGTCTTTGAAACACTGACATTTACGATCATCGGAGGCATTGCTTTCATCAAGTTCACACGCAATAGAAAGGAACATATTTGACCATAAATATATTTGATATAAAACTGGTCGTGATGGTGGCAGACGGTAAAGGTTATATTTAGTCACCACAGTACGGAATTGTTGTGGAACACAGGTCTAAGGCAGCCCATTCTCATATTTATTTCCACTAAATCGGTCTTTTGACTAATCACATCTGATCTTTTTCAGAGCTGATCTGATTGGTCAAAAGACCAACGAGTGAAAAAAATAATAATATCCGAATTGGGCTGCCCGTCTAAAAACGCAGCCTGGTGTCAATCAAGACGTGTTTTGCTCATGACCTTAGGCAAGTGCACAAGACGGAAGTACACGCACCATGAACCACGCATGCTGACCAAAAGTCTTGCAGGTGTTTACATGGTTGTGCACCAGGTGATAGGAATGTGAACTTCAGTACCGGCGATCTAACAAGACTTTCATATGGAGATGTCTCAAAATTCAAGCAGCTGAAGGACCAACACCACGGACAAAATCGGCAGAGTAAGTTAAAATTATATTTTTATTCAACATTCCGGCTTGTAAAGGTCCATTTCCAGAATCAAATTCACCGTCTGGTCCCCAAGCAAAGAGATGCCATTAATCTTGATATTCTATATGTCAGAGCCTTGTCCGTTCTACACAACATATTTCTATCTGAATGTTCCATTTACATTTACGTCATTTAGCAGACGCTCTTATCCAGAGCGACTTGCATACTTTTTTTCATACTAGTCCCCCCGTGGGAATCGAACCCACAACCCTGGCGTTGCAAGCGCCATGCTCACGGGACTACCATGTAGTGCCTTGCTGAACTGATCCACAGTCCTCACACTTAACGGAAATGTTTTCTCAACAAAGGATACAAGGGAAGGAATGAAGTTAACCGACATTCTTTGCGTTAATTTGGGAACAAAAAGTGAACTACCGTAATTACGTAACATGTAGTGAGCAAAGGGTAGGTGAGGCATAATTCTTAGTCCCACCTGTTAAAATCTACAGTAGTTTATACAGTAGGCTGTGGTAAGCGTCTGTCATATACAGTTGAAGTCGGAAGTTTACATACACTTAGGTTTGGAGTCATTAAAACTGTGAAACTGAGTTTAAATGTATTTGACTAAGGTGTATGTAAACTTCAGACTTCAACTGTAGATCCTTGATTACAGTTGTATGACTTCCTTGAGTTGGACATTTCCTGGACACAAAAAAAAAGCATAGTCTTGGACTAAATACTTTGGAAGTTTGAATTGAGATTCTCCATTGAACTTGCCTTACAGTCCAGGACAACGTTCATCTGTGTCCGGGAAAAAGGCCCTAAAAGCACACCCTGAGGAATATCAAAGATGCTCATTTGAATTATGTGATTTTATTTATCAAACAACAACTATAACATAAATTACATGTGAGACTTAACGTTCAACATTGTGGAGAACAGTGTCTGATAAAGCAGGTACATTGAAACAACAGGCCATAACATGGTTACATCACCAATAACATGTGGAGAGATGTTTGGAGAGATTTCCCTTAGGTAACACAGTGGCACACATCCCCACTTAAGTCACATTTTCACTTAGTCATGCGTTGATGTCAATGGGAGACGAAGTGAAAATGTGTTGGGAAATCCCCCCCCCACTTGATCCCGTGTGATGACATGACGGCTGTCATCACACGGAGACTTCAGCCAGAGATCTATTAACGAAGGCCTGCCGTTACAGTACTATACAAACCTGCTAGCGATGGCCAACAGTTTAGAATAGTCTCCTTCCATTTTGCGCAGGTGCGTCGGTAGGGGAACTTTAATTCTAGTTCCTGTAGGGTTGCCATTGTCTTCAATCAGGACAACATTGTTGGAGTCAAAACGCGGGTTCATCCGCTCTCCGGGCATCTTGTGCCCGACGATAAGAGCCTTTTTCTTCCCTCCCTTGATGGCCAGTAGAACTCGGTCGCCCACCTTGCCCACTCCATTCTTGGTGTAAACGTGGATGACTCTAGGGGCGCGGTGCCATGGGGTGCTACCCAGTGGACTGTTGTCAACAACACGTACCCTGGTCATCTTCTGGATGGCTGCTGCGGCTGCAGACACACTGTGAGAGAGAGAATAAGAATTGGCCAAGACCAGAATTAATTCAAATCAAATGTTATTAGTCACATACACTTTTAGCAGTTGTTATTGCGGTTGAAGCGAAATGCTTGTGTTCCAAAACTGCAGTAAGTAAGATAATGGAGTTAAGAAACATAAGGACGAGCAATGTCGGAGTCCGGTGTGTGTGTGTGTGTGTATATATATATATATATATATATATATATAAAAAATATGTAAACTCAGCAAAAAAAAAGAAACGTCCTCTCACTGTCAACTGCGTTTATTTTCAAGTTCCACAGACATGTGACTAACAGAAATGGAATAAGGGGGGGGGGGGGGGGTCAAAATCAAAAGTAACAGTCAGTATCTGGTGTGGCCACCAGCTGCATTAAGTACTTCAATTCATCTCCTCCTCATGGACTGCACCAGATTTGCCAGTTCTTGCTGTGAGATGTTACCCCACTATTCCACCAAGGCACCTGCAAGCTCCTGGACATTTCTGGGGGGAATGGCCCTAGCCCTCACCTTCCGATCCAACAGGTCCCAGACGTGCTCAATGGGATTGAGATCCGGGCTCTTTGCTGGCCATGGCAGAACACTGACATTCCTGTCTTGCAGGAAATCACGCACAGAACGAGCAGTATGGCTGGTGGCATTGTCATGTTGGAGGGTCATGTCAGGATGAGCCTGCAGGAAGGGTACCACATGAGGGAGGAGGATGTCTTCCCTGTAACACACAGCGTTGAGATTGCCTGCAATGACAACAAGCTCAGTCCGATGATGCTGTGACACACCGCCCCAGACCATGACGGACCCTCCACCTCCAAATCGATCCCGCTCCAGAGTACAGGCCTCGGTGTAACGCTCATTTCTTTGACGATAAACACGAATCCGACCATCACCCCTGGTGAGACAAAACCGCGACTCGTCAGTGAAGAGCACTTTTTGCCAGTCCTGTCTGGTCCAGCGACGGTGGGTTTGTGCCCATAGGCGACATTGTTGCCGATGATGTCTGGTGAGGACCTGCCTTACAACAGGCCTACAATCCCTCAGTCCAGCCTCTCTCAGCCTATTGCGGACAGTCTGAGTACTGATGGAGGGATTGTGCGTTCCTGGTAGGGCTGAACGATTAATTGCATTCGCGATAATATCGCGATTTGACTGAACGCGATTTTCTAATCGCAACGTGCGCGATTTGAGGTGGTCACGTGACGCGACTTTTCATGCTGTCCAGCGCAATGGCCTCTTGCTCGACGGAACAGTCAGAAACTGACACAGCTGATACTTTAATATCGAAGAGGAACAGCACGTCGGTGGTGTGGAACTATTTTGGTTTTAAAAAAGAAGATGCTGAGCAGCGTCAGGTGTTGTGCAGAGCATGCCGTGCTCCGATTGCTACTTCACCGGGTAACACTACAAACCTGTTTCAGCACTTAAAAAAATACCACAAATCAATGCATGACAGTTGTATGACCAAAATGCCGAGCATCAGTGCGCGAGACAAGCCAAATACCTCAAGACAGGGATCACTGACAGAAATGTTCGAAAGTGTCACTCCGTATGAACGTAATTAAAAACGGCACGGAGAAATCACTCGGACAATAACCGAGTTCATAGCCAAAGATATGATGCCTCTCAGCACGGTGACCAAGCCTGGGTTCATGGCATTAATACATACGCTTGATAAACGTTACAGTATACCCTCCCGCACATACTTCAGTCAGACTGCCATACCGGAGCTGTACAAAAAGTGCAAAGAGAAAGTCGCCGCGGAACTTAAAACGGTGGAGTTTTTTGCTAGCACTACTGATATGTGGTCAAGCCGCACAGCTGAGCCGTACCAGAGTCTTACAGTCCATTTTATTGATGAAGATTTCAACCTCCGAGCTCGCTGCCTACAAACTACCTACTTCCCAGACGATCACACAGGGGAAAATATTGCAGCCGGCCTGAGAGAAGGGCTTGTCAGCTGGGATCTCCACGAGGAGAATCACGTCTGCATCACGACGGACAACGCGTCGAATATGGTGCTTGCTGCGCGGCTTAATGAATGGACGAGGCTCCAATGTTTTGGCCACAGATTACATCTTGCCATTGGTAAGTTATCGTGTGTGTGTGTGTGTGTGTGTGTGTGTGTGTGTGTGTGTGTGTGTGTGTGTGTGCGCGAGTGCGAGAGAGAGAGATGCGTCGATTAGTAAAGCTGAATATACAAATATATATAAATGATATTATATAAATCGGATGGGATTAAATAAATTCATACTTCCACTCCTTTTCTAATATGTAAATTCATTTTACTTGCTTATATCATATGTCTGTCTGTGGTGGAATGCCCACCTGCATTTTTTTTCTTTTCTTGTTTTTGTTTTTTACATGTTTTTTTAGTGTTTATGAGAGAGAGAGAGAGAGAAAGAGAGAGAGAATTGACATGCAAATAAAGACCCTTTGAATTGAGAGAGAGAGAGAGGATGTGTTGTGGATGTGTGTATTTCAGAATTACAGCTAATTTGAGTGTGTAATAGTGAGAGCCTTGTATCAAAACTCAAATTGTGTGTAATACACTACTTTTTATTTCTTTTAGAAAATGCACTCAAAGATGACAGAGTGTCAAGGGCAACAGCACTGTGCAGGAAGCTGGTGGGGCACTTTTCCCACAGTTGGAAGAAGAAAGCAGCCCTGACGGAGGCACAGAGAGAGCTCAAACTCCCTGAGCACAACCTCATAACGGAGTGCCCAAGAAGATGGGGTTCTAAAGAAATGATGATTGCCAGAGTGCTTGAACAGGCCAAAGCCATTTCTCAGGTATTGTCTGGAGATCGATATGCACGCTCCCTTATCCCAACCTGGCAGGATATTGACGTGTTGGAGTCGATTCACAAGGCACTGCATCCTCTACTGGAGTTTACTGATGCTCTTTCTGGAGAGGAGTATGTAAGCATCTCCTACCTCAAGCCAGTTCTCCACCTTTTTGCCACATCAGTCCTGGCTGAAGATGCTGAGGACACTGACCTGACTAAATCAATAAAAACCAAAGTCCTAGCATACCTCAATAACAAATATGGAGACCCAAACATCCAGGAGCTTTTGGATGTTGCCTGTTTCCTGGACCCTAGGTTCAAAATACAGTACATCAGTACAGACAACATCCCTGCTATCAAGACTCGTCTGAAGACAGAGATAGTAGACTTGGCACAACGTACATATCATTGGGTAAATAATTATGTATTTCACAAAAACAAAAATTTTCTGTAAAATCTAACTGGAAAACTAATGGCTGTTGTTTTCATCTAATAGGAGAAGAGGTCTCGTACTGAAACTGTTCAGATGCCTCAAAGTGCACAGTCCTTGGGGGAAAAGACGAAGAGGTCTCTTGGCAGTTTTTTCAAGACCAGTTCAGCCTCTCCTTCTTTGCCTGTAAATCTTGAAGATGTCGCAGAGGCAGAGATAAACAATTACCTGATGACTCCTACCATTGATGGAGAAGATGATCCATTGGCTTGGTGGAGGGTGCACAAGATCAGCTACCCACAGTTGTGCACCATGGCACGCAAGTATCTTTGTGTACCTGCTACAAGCGCTCCCTCAGAGCGTCTTTTTAGCACAGGAGGGAATATTGTGACTTGCACTCGCTCAGCCTTGAAGCCAGAAAAAGTCAATATTCTGGTTTTCTTAGCAAAAAACCTGTGAGCCACTGAGAACAGAACTGTTGGATAAGTATGGCTGGCAGTGCCATACTCGTAGTGAACTTTAGTCTGTGTGGTGTGTTATTGTTGTGTACTTGAGATAAGTGAGGCTCATCTATTTTATATTATAATATTCAAATCGTTTATAAAAAATAGTTTGTCTAAATTAAAAGTGCATTTCTCATTTTTTATTTATAACTTTATTTACTTTGATTTTACAAAATATTTTCAAAGCAAATTCCTTGTTTCAGTTGTGTGAAATGTTACTGACTTGGGAGCAGTAAGATACATACAATTTAAAATTATTTTTTTTCTTAAGACTGTACCTTTTGCACACAGTGTTTACAAAGTTCATGCCTTTGTTTAAATTATTTAAATGCACAGTGGCAAAGCCACAGATGTTTCTGTAATGAGCAGTTCAATAAAAATGTCATTTATTTCAAGTCATACATGTTTGAATTTAATTCTAACAAATAGACCCAGCCTATGGGAAAGAACATTTCACACTAAATGTATATACTATTGTGTTGGTCATATTTAAATCATTCATTATGTTTTGTAGGGGAAAAAGGATAAATAAATTAAATCGCATATTAAATCGCAATCGCAATATTGGGGGCAAAAAATCGCAATTAGATTATTTTCCAAAATCGTTCAGCCTTAGTTCCTGGTGTAACTCAGGCAGTTGTTGTTGCCATCCTGTACCTGTCCCGCAGGTGTGATGTTCGGATGTACCGATCCTGTGCAGGTGTACACGTGGTCTGCCACTGCGAGGATGATCAGCTGTCCATCCTGTCTCCCTGTGTCGCTGTCTTAGGTGTCTCACAGTACGGACATTGCAATTTATTGCCCTGGCCACATCTGCAGTCCTCATGCCTCCTTGCAGCATGCCTAAGGCACGTTCACGCAGATGAGCAGGGACCCTGGGCATCTTTCTTTAGGTGTTTTTCAGAGTCAGTAGAAAGGCCTCTTTAGTGTCCTAAGTTTTCATAACTGTGACCTTAATTGCCTACCGTCTGTAAGCTGTTAGTGTCTTAACGACCGTTCCACAGGTGCATGTTCATTAATTGTTTATGGTTCATTGAACAAGCATGGGAAACCGTGTTTAAACCCTTTACAATGAAGATCTGTGAAGTTATTTGGAATTTTACGAATTATCTTTGAAAGACAGGGTCCTGAAAAAGGGATGTTTCTTTTTTTGCTGAGTTTATATATATATATATTTTGCGCCCATTTCAGTGAACTAATCCATTGCGGAGGCCTAGACTGAAAGCCAATTTATGCTTGATTCGAAAATGTGGTCGGAGTCTCCATATGGAGGGTGTGACTCAATGGCGGAGCCTCCAGAGGCATGCGGAGGCCAAATCGAGCTCTGCCACGCGCCTCCCAAATGTGGGAACAATGCAGAGGGCGTGTATAGCTCCGCATTGACGTGATTGGTTGACAGTAGGTGGGGGCGGTACATCCAGTTTAAACACAAACTTACTGCTCTGAGAAGCGCATGAATTATGAATGCCCTGACTTCTGCTGAGGCCATTCTTGCCCTGACTTCTGCTGAGGCCATATCACCGCAATGCAGAAGTCGGATTGACCATGCGCCCAAATGCACAATGCACTTCTCTCTCCAGAATGCGCTCTCTCCCACCAATTTGTGCACATTCATTGTTTCATAACTTCCATTGTGTGAATTGTTTGCGTTTGATTGTTAGTATATATCAATTCCCAATTACATATAAATCACCAGTAGTACATTTATCGTTAATTTCAATCATTTCTAATCTACAATGTTTGTTACTTTGGTTACGGTCATTTATTTTAATGCACTCAATATTATTCCAGTCTTCCTGTTCTCATTGTCTGAGTGGACACATTGTTTGCAGAGTGCACAACCTATGCTACACTTGTGAGAAACAAGTTTTGGTTTATTTAATTCCATTTACGAGTTCTGTCAATTTAGTCATTGTCTTTTGTTTGGAGCGCTCCTGTCAATGTTGAGTAAGGACGCGCACGCATAGAAGTAGGCCTAGAGGCTACCTGGCCTGAACGCAAATGTAGGCTTATAAATGTGCCCATTTGGGGATCTGATAGTATTTCTGATTGGCTTAACGCACCACCACTAATGACCTGTGGAGCTTCTCAAAGTAATGTTGTTTTCTTCAGCTCAAACAGCAAGAAAACAAATTCTGTTTTTACATTTTAGTCATTTAGCAGATGCTCTTATCCAGAGCGACTTACAGTTACTGAGTGCATACATTGTTATTTTTTTTCATACTGGCCCCCCGTGGGAATCGAACCCACAACCCCGGCGTTGCAAACACCATGCTCTACCAACTGAGATACATCCCTGCCGGCCATTCCCTCCCCTACCCTAGACGACACTGGGCCAATTGTGCACCGCCCCATGGGTCGGCACACAATTACAATAGTTCCTCAATGTATTTGAAAAATCTTTCCAGCTCTCTCCCTTTTGATAATCACTCAGCGTGAAAGGGAAAAATGTTACGCTCTGATCCAATGAAAAAGTCGTAAAATAGGCTTCTCATCAGTGCTTGACTTGGACTGAAATAGGTTCCGGTACTCATTTTAGGTGCTGGTACTGTTTATATTTAGGTGCAGGAGCTCCACAATACTTTTGAGCTCATATTCTATAAGAGGAACAGGAGCTCAAGCAGTAGAAAATTCGAGGTGCAGGTACTCAGCTCCGGTGAGCTCCTGCACAAGTACAGCTGTGTCTGTCCCGAGCTCACTGGCACTTTATACAATGTTGCAAGTTTGCTAGCACAAGTTTTGGGCTGGACCCAAGTTAATAGTTGATACAATGTTTCAAGTTCGTTGCAGACAGGCCATGTGTAGCCAATGGGATTTATAGGAGATTTATTATCATCATCAGGATATTTTCTACCTGCAGGCTGCAATGTTTTTATTTGTTGGCTTTATGGAGGCTATTTTTACATAGCTGGCAATGGCAATAGAAGTTACTTTTTTAGGCTTGGTTAGAATTTTGATTAACCACATGACAACGATTTTGACATATGAAGATGTTATTATAAATTAAATTGTTTCACGAAAGTTTGCATATGAAAACCATAACTGGCACGCAGATAGGTAGAAATGGTAAGATAAATTGGCATTCCAACTATTCTCCTCATGTAGCCTATTACCAGCAACTTCAGGAGAGTAATGGCAGAAATCTGCGAAAGCCAGCAGGAGCGGCAGGAGAATAGTTGGGTCAGGTTACATTTTTTTTCTTCTTCTGGTTCTCTAGATCTCTGGCGCCCTTTTGAGGCATCAAACCGTAAGCTTAAAGCATCAGACAAGCTCAATGCACATAGTTGATTTTATTAAACACATAGGGTGTGTCTATATATGGAAAAATACATGTTTGAAAATGTTTTGCAATCGATTGGTCGAAAGAACAGACGACTTTCGGTCGACCAATATTTTTTTTTTTGTCGGGGACAGCCCTAAATGTAATGGAACTGAGAGTCACGATCAAGGGCTACGCCAAACAGAATCTGGCCTTACAGGAGACGTTGGTATGGCAAATCTCCTTTAAGCCCAGGAAGCAGCCATTCATAGAGTGGCGCAGTGGTCTAAGGCTGTGCCACTAGAGATCCTGGTTCGAATCCAGGCTCTGTCGTAGCCGGCCGCGACCGGGAGACCCATGGGGCGGCGCACAATTAGCCCAGCGTCGTCCAGGGTAGGGGAGGGAATGGCTGGCAGGGATGTAGCTCAGTTGGTAGACCATGGCGTTTGCAACGCCAGGGTTGTGGGTTCGATTCCCACGGTATGAAAAATTATGTATGCACTCACTTAACTGTATGTCGCTCTGGATAAGAGCGTCTGCTAAATGACTAAAATGTAAATGTAATTCAACTTGCCATTCACCAGCTTTTCAAGCTTAATAACGTCAAAATACATTTGCTACTCAAATATGGAGTTTCGATTAGCAACTATCGTCATTTCCTGCCGTCACGGCCGGTATGCATTTCCCGAAAAAGGTCTAAATAAACTAAACAAAAAAGCCTTTTCGGCACATCCAATGTATTGAACTGGTGTAGACTTCCGACCTGTGCATGGCAGTACGGTTAGTGCTATCCGGGATCCTTGGGACGTGAGTGATCGGAGGTGCTGAATAGGCATTTTTACAGTTGCCTTTAAATGATTATTTCGACGTTTTTTAGAAGTACATAGCGCCCGTGACTGCAGTAAATGACGATAGTTGCTAATGGAAACTCCATATTTGTTGCGTAATGAACTTATTTTGACTATTAAAGCTGCAATATGTAACTTTTTTGGCGACCTGACCAAATTCACATTGAAATTTGAGTTCTAGCTCGGTCATTATCATTGAAAGCAAGTCTAGGAAGCGGTAGATCTGTTCTATGTGCGCTATTTCTGTGCTTCCCTTTATTACATTTCGTTTTTGTAACTTTTACTATTTGGTGTACAATCTGTGTAGCTAGCAAATACAGTCCAGTGTGCGACAGGGAAATGAAATATACACAATATAGGAAGGTGTATATATATGAAATTGTCACCTGAAAGCCTTGTGATGCGTCAATGTTGACAGTTGGGCGAGGAACCCACTGCATGATCTTGAAATAAGAGCCATGGTTGGACCCTTCTTATTATACCTCAGAGGTTGAACCTTGTGAGAAGAGAAGAGAGGTTAGCTAGCTATGCATGTATCGTTTTGCAAATGGTCAGCTAGCTAACATTGCTAGCTCGCTATCTAGCAACTGAACTGACAAGCATGGGTTAACTAAAGCAAGTTTGAAGTTAAATCTACTAATGTTGCTATGTCTAAGCTTTACCACATCGTATGTTTATGTATGTAGCTACGTGTTTCCGACTTTTGCTAGTTAAAATAGATTACAGCTACCTTACAAGCTAGCTAGTTAGCAACTTTTCAAGAATGCTCCGTGCCAATGTCAAATACGTCATCAAACAGCGACCCAACTGATTACCAAACGTTTAGGACCAAATGCGCACCAACACTTCTTTTGTACTTTGTATCTTCTGATAAGAGCTTTTTACATTCGTTCATAGTCGATACTTTATAGTTGATAGTCGATAACCCTTTTTAGTTGATTACTCAATTAAAAAGGGGGCCATGAGGAAAGATATTGTAATTTGTCATAAAAAACGCACTGGTTGAAGAATATGTTCTATTTATCCTATGTCTATGATTTTGGTACGCCCAGTTCATTTTTCAATGATCCAACTCTTCTGCCTTAGTTAGCTGCTGCTGTGCTTGTTACCGGCTAGCTACTAAGCTCCTGCTTATCGTGTTTTGACGAAGATCGAAAGACTGCGTGTGATTTGGAGGGACTATATTTTTTATTTTCTACCCGGGAATCATACAAGACCTGGATATAATACGAAAGGTTTTGGCTGTTCGGATCGTGGTGTGCTGTTCTCGACTGGTTTGGGAAAAATCCACTGCGTATCAAATAGCAGGTAAAACCATCGCCTGAATCACAGCCATTCACAGCGTTAGCTACGTAAAAGTCGTTAGCTGGGTAGCTATCTAGCTAAATCGTAAACTGTCATAAAACGTTATTTTGATAGAAATCTAGCAAGCTACTGTCATTGTCACGCTACCTAGTTCAACTTAAATTCGTGAAATAGCATGGTTAGGTTAACAAGCGAGGTAGCTAGATAACGTTACCTAGTTAACATCTCCAGCCTTGCCATGCTAACTATCTACGATATCGCAAGGATCTGACAGACAAAATGGGTGAGACATGTTTTATGTTGACTAACGTTACTCAGTGAGAGAGTAAACAGAGAAAGACGCACGACAGCTCAGGATTATTGGAATGTGCAGTAAATCAGCGTGTCCTTAGTTGTAGTTACCAATGCCACCGATGCCGGCCCAGAAAGGTAGATACAGTACAACCAAAATCAAATAGGGCATCCACAGATTAGTGATGATGATAGCTGGCTAACACGGCCTAATCCTTATGATTTGACAATGTTCACACACTGGTTTCATCATGGGCTGCTACCGTTATCATTACTCAGTGTGTATTTATTGTTACTTTTATTATTAACTACGCGCTTTACTTCTCTATTATTTCTCTATTTTCTTTCTCTCTGCATTCTTGGGAAGGGCCGGTAAGTAAGCATTTCACTGTCCGTCTACACCGGTTGTTTACGATGCATGTGACGAATAAAATGTTATTTGATAACAATGCGTTTTATTCGTCATTGTATAGTTTCTATGACAGTTTCGCCAGGGTCCCCCATAGTGACAGAGAGGAAACACATTTCCAGGCTGTCACTCACTCATGCTATGGGAATGCTCTCTCAGGCCAAGGAAGGCTTGCAGGAGTTTGAGAGAATAGCTGAATAGGCTACTATAATTGAGTACTATTTACTAGTGAAACCAATAATAACAGATGTAGCCTAGGAACTGTACCTCTGGTCCAGGGCATTAATGCGGCTTTTTAATGCTGAGCCTTCCTTCACTAACACCCAGGACCAGAGCTACTGAAGCCAATGCTCCTTTGAACGTCCAGTGACAACGACAATGACCCTATACAGAGGCTGAATATTAGACGGCCTGGGGTTTGGTTTGCTGGCTACCCAAACTCCTTGCTCCGGCCAAACGCTACACCACGGACGTTAGTTTCTTCTCTGCAATTGAGTCTTTATCTGAGTACCTCCCTGATGATTTGTAGAGTGAAAATCCGTCTGATTGGTCCCAGAAACCGGTGGGCCAGAGCCAGAACACGCGAGGGTAAAGAGGCGTTTTGAAAATGTATCATTGCCTTTGATACTCTGCATGGTTAGAGAGAGTCCAATCGCTGATGACTTTGTTTTGTACAACACCCCTCATTTTGAAGTCACCGCAAACGACTTCAACGATGACAGTCTCAGACTGAAGTATTTAGTGAATAGAGCGCACTGCTCCGGTGCTCCAGGTCCTTTCCAACCGCTCCACTAAAAACCACTCCTTGCTCAAATAAAAAAACTGCTGCTCCAAATTTGCTCCATTCATTTAAAATCACAATTTAACCAACACCAATCTATTTTGTGACTACCTGGACCTTCCATTTGGTTTCGAAGTATTGAAACCAAACCATATGATTTGAATGAAAAGTATTTTAATAAACAACAGGAAAAAGTGACTGTAAGAAGCGCTCATCATTTCAAATAGGCTACATGTCATATTAAACAGCATATAAACACTCTAAATAGGTCAGGAGACAGACAGGGAGCCTTAGAAGGAATGAAAATGAATTATTTAAGATATATTATTTCAAGGCTATAGTCTACAAATAAATATATTATGAAGCATTTCCTTGTGCGACACACTAGGCTGGCAGGGACATTAAGCGCTCAGCATTTACATTTACATTTACATTTACGTCATTTAGCAGACGCTCTTATCCAGAGCGACTTACAAATTGGTGCATTCACCTTATAGCCAGTGGGACAACCACTTTACAATTATTATTTTTTTGGGGTAAGGGGACACTAGCCAGCCACCACTACATCACCTCACTCCCTCTCTTGCTC
Source organism: Coregonus lavaretus (assembly GCF_964263955.1). NCBI lineage: Eukaryota > Metazoa > Chordata > Actinopteri > Salmoniformes > Salmonidae > Coregonus > Coregonus lavaretus. The sequence continues at coordinate 90,027,629 of NC_139988.1, read as the reverse complement.
TTGGTCCTCCTCATCTTTGTAAGTATATTTTTCACCTGAGTGTTTTATCAGTTTCTTTATGACAATATTTAGTGAACTCCATGACAGTAGCTAAAGCAAGGGGCTATAGCAGCGCACAAGTAGACTACCAATGCATGCTGGGCTGGGCCGGGCCGGGCCGGGCCGGGCGCGCCCTGAGCTGGTGAAGTGAGCGCTACTGAAGCGAAATTGGAGCGGGCGAGAAGGCCGACGCTCCAGCCTTTGGGGAACTCGCTCCATGCTCCAGTGAAATTGGGCACGCTCGGGTCATGCTCCGCTCCTTCTCCGCTCCAGCTCCGCTCACATACTCTGCTACCATCTAGCAGACGGAGGCAGTACAGGTGCTGGGACCAAGAGACTGATAAACAGCTTCTAACTCCAGCCCATAAGACTGTTGAACAGCCATCACTAGCTGGCCACCGCCCGGTACTCTGCACCTTAGACTCTGACACTAGCCGGCACCTTAGACACTGTCACTAGCCAGCCACCGCCTGGTACTCTACCCTGCACCTTAGACACTGACATTGGCCAGCCACCGCCTGGTACTCTACCCTGCACCTTAGACACTGTCACTAGCCAGCCACCGCCTGGTACTCTGCCCTGCACCTTAGACACTGTCACTAGCCAGCCACCGCCTGGTACTCTACCCAGCACCTTAGACACTGTCATTGGCCAGCCACCGCCTGGTACTCTGCCCTGCACCTTAGACACTGTCACTAGCCAGCCACCGCCTGGTACTCTGCCCTGCACCTTAGACACTGTCACTAGCCAGCCACCGCCTGGTACTCTGCCCTGCACCTTAGACACTGTCATTGGCCAGCCACCGCCTGGTACTCTACCCAGCACCTTAGACACTGTCACTAGCCAGCCACCGCCTGGTACTCTGCCCTGCACCTTAGACACTGTCATTGGCCAGCCACCGCCTGGTACTCTACCCAGCACCTTAGACACTGTCACTAGCCAGCCACCGCCTGGTACTCTGCCCTGCACCTTAGACACTGTCACTAGCCAGCCACCGCCTGGTACTCTGCCCTGCACCTTAGACACTGTCACTAGCCAGCCACCGCCTGGTACTCTGCCCTGCACCTTAGACACTGTCATTGGCCAGCCACCGCCTGGTACTCTACCCAGCACCTTAGACACTGTCATGTACATAGAGTCATTGATCACTGGTCACTTGAATAATGTTAACATACTGTTTTACCCACTGCATATGTATATACTGTATTCTAGTCATGGTTCATCCTATATAACTACTGCTGTACACATCTTTTTATATTCACATACTGTCTATACACACCATTTTATTTATATATTCTGCACCCTGACATTGCTCGTTCTGATAGTTTTTCAACATTCCTCCATAGGGTCGATCCTACTGGGTCGTAGTTATTCGGCACTCAATGGATGAAAACGGACTGAAACAGGGAGGGACCGGGGGCCTATATGAACGCTCCAATAAGAAGCTGTGCCATAATGCCATCATGAATATTAAAAACTGGCAAAACAAAAGTTTTCAATTGCAAGTATTCTACTAGCCGGGCAGGCAACTGAGGAAAGTAGACGGTCAATTGATGAGTACTTGGCCTATCAGAAATGGCAGCGGCTATTGACAATGTTAATCTATTGACAGTCTTGACTGTCTGACTGTCTCTATGAACACAAGGAAAGAGTCAAATCTACCGCTCTCCAAACTGGAAAATCAAAGTTGTCCAAATGCAAGTACTAGTAGCCAATAGGTAGGTTTCCATTGACCCAGGTTTATTCGACAAAAAGCAATGTCGCAAAAAAAAAATTGCGACGTGTGTAATGGAAATTGCAGATATAGAATTACTTTTTTCTAAAGATCAACAAATGTTGGAGAGGGGTGGATTTTTATTTTGTTTAACTTTCTTTATTTGAGACAAATTATGATGGAAACTTTTTTTGGGAATAAACTATCATTGCCAATAATTGTTAAGGTACGTGGGGCACGTGACATCATCACATAGTTTAACTATAAAGCTCCACTCCACATTTAATTCTAAGTGTCTACTGCTTGCAAAAAAAAATACAACTATAAAAATTATGTTTCTTTGCAGGATAAGGATTGTCCTGACTTTCAAGATTGCCTGAATTGCGCTTCGCCTTGCTTTTCTGGTTGGCTGGCAAGTTTTACAATCCAATTATTTCAGATCTACACGAGTGCAAGTTTCACCGTGGCGATACGTTGGCACTGGAGAATTATTAGAATATGGCAAATATTTGTTTTTGTTAGTTGCTGCATTCTATCCATGCTAGCTTTCCCGGGGCTACCTGAGACATGAAACAGATAGGTGGGAGGGCATACAGGCTTGCGCCAACTTATGAATGCGCAATTTGCCTAAATGGGTAATGGAAAACCTTCAACCACTTTATTTATATTCGACACTGTCATTTATTAGTAAAACATTTTCGTTGTGACGTCATTACACCCCGGCTGTTTTTATAGACTCATGGTAGTTAATGGAAACGCACTGTAGCAGGCGATTGTCTAATGTATTTTCTATGCAAACTTTCTAAAATGTCGCCCCCCCAAAAAAAATCACTGAACAAGTTAATGGAAACTAGGGCTCATCCCTCTATCCATACTGCTTTCCACACAGACCTAGTCCCGCCCCCCCGTTACTCAAGGAGCGCATTTGTTGTTGCTCGACCACAAGACACTTGCGTTCAGTCAGCGTGGTCAATGCAGCACATGCAACAATGTTGATGACTACGGTGCTGTTTCCACTTTGCTTCTTTAATATAAATCCACAAGCGTTCTATAATTACACTATTAGTTTGTTTCTTACATCTGCAAACAGCTAGTTTGTCTTTTCTTAGCAAGTTGTGGCTAAGTCGTGTTAGCCGGCTAACTAGCTGGCTAATAAATGCACTGAGTCAGAATAAACGTAGCTAGCTATGCAGCCTGGTACCAGTGATGGTGAAGGCCTAAATCAGCATGTTGTTTGTGCAACAGTATCTTCTAAATCAAAGAGGAATAGGCGAAGCATGAATACGTTAGCTACATGAAGTAGCTAAGAGAAAACATTTTAATGTAGCCAAAGATTACAGCGTCCTCAAGGAAACACTGACCAACACTTTGGTTCCTACCCTGTCACAATAACCCCTCCCTGGCGTTTTCATTTGTTGTCATGTCAGACAACACTGTATTCAAAGATCCCACTTATCTTCTAACTATAGAATTAGAAAAATCAGTCCACGATTTGTAACGGTTCACCCAAGGGTTTTGATCTAAATCTCAAGTCAAATCACAATTGCGAAACCTTTTGTTAAAAAATAAGGCCCATGTCGTGCAGCCCTGCGTGGCAGTGTGGAATACGATCTCAAATGAGTGCAGGAAATGCAGAAAATTATTTTTGTTTGAAGATTAATTGAACAGTATAAACCAATCAGAATGGAGAAAGACCCATTGAAATCACTTTGAATGTATGTTTTGCCACCCTAGGGTCACGCACTACTCATAAAGCAAATGTTCAACTTTTATTATTCAAAAACATAAAATACCGTCGTACCGGTTAAAAAAATTGAAAAATACTGTGATATGATATTTGAGCCATATTGTCCAGCCCTAATTGAAACATAGCTACTGACTAGACGCATTCTGCCAGTTGATCAGTTTGCCCATTTAGAGACGGCAACGGATGTGAATTGAAGACATCTATTGACAGTCTTTTTGTAATTTTTGATTATTATTTGATGACAGACAAGGCAAGACAAGGACTTTTACACCCAATTTAACTCCTAACATAGGCTAATCAATACATTCACATCCCCCTAGTCTTGACCGTCTGACGGTCTATATGTAAACAAGGTTTTACCCCCGAGGTAAAATCTAAATAATTCTCTTTTCGTTTAAACAGTTCATGGATTACTTCAGAAGTTCAATTAGGCTGTGGGAGGTGCATCTTTCCCTTTTCAAGACGATTCCATATGTATCTAGATACATGGGCTTCGATACGATACAGGAACAACAGGGCTCCACAGTGCGACCATTTTACTTGAATATGCGTCTTCATTATTTTCTGTGCGACCTGGAATTTTAATTTAGGAGCACCGGTGCGCCTAGAAAAATTAAGGATTCTAGCTTTAATATCTCACTATTTTCTCACTGTGCGCCTAAATTTCTTTGTGTGCCCTTACATTTTTCAACTTGCCTCCTTGTAAAAAAAAAGGTCAGTGTACAGCCCTGAACGATACGTTTTAGTTTGAAATGATTCGGTGTGATTAGAGGAACGAATTGATGCGATAGGATTCGATGCACTAACATTTTGTTGCATAAACATTCATTTTTCCATTCTAAATTAAAATCTGCTTCTCATGGAGTTCATGAACTGGGCCTCTCTGAGGTGGATCTCTCTGAGCTGTGTGTGTGTGTGTGTGTGTCAGTAAACTATGTCTAGGGGTGGGGTCTACCTCTCCTTGGTCAGCACGTGAAGCAGTGCACGGTTTGACTAAGCTGCCTGGGGTTGTTTGGCAAAATGACTTGTAGATCAATGACTGTCGGGGTTTCCGTTAGCTGACAATTGTCGGCTTTTGGCTGATTACCATTTTTTTTTTTTTAAGAAAAGCCAATAAATAAAACAGGCCAAAATGATTGAGAGGGGCTTGTCCTGCTGCTCCTTAGCTGGTTGCTGCTGGAGGAAAACATGTGATTTTATAAAGGCCATTCATTGCGCAACAATTCTAAATGCAACCGCGTGCAACATTTAAAAAGAGATACTATTTTTATTTCTCAACTGGTAATTGAAGCTCGCGTCCCGTTCACCATTCAAGTGCAGGCAGCAGGCTATCAGCGTCTCACCCACCACTTTATAATGTGAGCTGGAGGCAGAATGCATTTTGAAAACATACTGAATTGTTTGAAACCTGAATGTTTTATTACATATTATGAGGCATGTCTTATCTTGCTTCTAAGTAGCAGTTAGGCAAAAATCCCACCATGGAAACGTGGAGGCAATTATTTTATAAAGACTTCATAGGCGGTGTGTGAGTTTCAAGTTTGGGGAAGCTTACAAGTTATCGTACCACTTCTACCGTTCTGCGTGCCAGTTATGATTTTCATATGCACATTTTCGTGGAACAGTTTAAGATTCAATAATAACGTTTACATTTCTCTAAATCAGACTGGCATATATCCTCCCCTTCTTCTTGTCTCAACATTTAAAATAATACACATTTTAACTGACCGCCGCAACTCGATAATCAGCTATGCTCTGCTCAAATTGCTGGCTTCCCAAATAGGCATAGCCGACGAGCTTGTGATTTTGAAACAACCCACAGCAACAACAAAAAAATGTAAGAACCAATGATCCTCGATTCCTCTGTGGATAAGTCATGCTTTCTGGTGAAGTATTTTGAAAACAGTTATTTCCATTTACTTCCCATTTCTCCCCATTTCTATTGGTTTTCATATCAATCTTTCAGTATTTTCTGCCAATGTTCGGCTTTTCAAAAAAACATCTGAGGCCTGCTGTAAAGATCTTATCAGACCAGACCTCTGTTAGAGAACAACTCTGGATGTTTCCTATCCCCGCTGGACTGTTGCTGCCTGCGAGTCTTGTTTACAGTGTCTCCATTCTCCATTGTGTAGGAAGACACAGCTGGGAAGCTCTGCCGTGTTCATTACAGCGCAACAGAGCAAAAACGTTTTTTGCAACAGAAAGCGAAAGCGAGTGTTTATTGGACAAGTTAAGTCCCTCCCTGTTTTTTAGCCAGTTTTCTTCAAGCACAGCTAAGGGATTGGACATGATTTCAAACACTTTTGAAGCCAGGTGTTATGTAATATCATTCAGTTTGCTTGGTCATATATAAACATAGCTATTAAAACATGACCTAGTCAGATCATTATTACTCTTCCAGCTGGCTGATAGGTGTTATTAGGTAGGTCATGTTAAAGGGAAAGTGACTGTAATCGATTTACATTTAGAAAGTAACCTACGCAACCCTGATTATAAGTGCGTAGTGAGTGACATTCATTACTTCCGGATGTTAGCCTAATTGTTTTAATTTTTTTCATTTAACCTTTTATTTAACTAGGCAAGTCAGTTAAGAACAAATTCTTATTTACAATGACGGCCTACACCGGCCAAACCCGGACGACGCTGGGCCCCCGCCCTATGGGACTCCCAATCACGGCCGGTTGTGATACAGCCTGGAAACGAACCATGGGGGTCTGTAGTGACGCCTCAAGCACTGAGATGCAGCGCCTTAGACCGCTGCGCCACTCGGTCTGTAGTGACGCCTCAAGCACTGAGATGCAGCGCCTTAGACCGCTGCGCCACTCGGTCTGTAGTGACGCCTCTAGCACTGAGATGCAGTGCCTTAGACCGCTGCTCCACTCGGTCTGTAGTGACGCCTCTAGCACTGAGATGCAGTGCCTTAGACCGCTGCTCCACTCGGTCTGTAGTGACGCCTCTAGCACTGAGATGCAGTGCCTTAGACCGCTGCTCCACTCGGTCTGTAGTGACGCCTCTAGCACTGAGATGCAGTGCCTTAGACCGCTGCTCCACTCGGTCTGTAGTGACGCCTCAAGCACTGAGATGCAGTGCCTTAGACCGCTGCTCCACTCGGTCTGTAGTGACGCCTCTAGCACTGAGATGCAGTGCCTTAGACCACTGCTCCACTCGGTCTGTAGTGACGCCTCTAGCACTGAGATGCAGTGCCTTAGACCGCTGCTCCACTCGGTCTGTAGTGACGCCTCTAGCACTGAGATGCAGTGCCTTAGACCGCTGCTCCACTCGGTCTGTAGTGACGCCTCTAGCACTGAGATGCAGTGCCTTAGACCGCTGCTCCACTCGGTCTGTAGTGACGCCTCTAGCACTGAGATGCAGTGCCTTAGACCGCTGCTCCACTCGGTCTGTAGTGACGCCTCTAGCACTGAGATGCAGTGCCTTAGACCGCTGCACCACTCAGGAGCCCTAATATACACTGGGCGTACAAAACATTAGGAACACCTCCTCTTTCCATGACATAGACAGACCAGGTGACTCCAGGTGAAAGCTAGGATCCCTTATTGATGTCAACTGTTAAATCCACTTCATTCTGTGTAGATGAAGGGGAGGAGACCGGTTAAAGAAGGATTTTAAAGCCTTGAGACAATTGAGACATGGATTGTGTATGTGTGCCATTCAGAGGGTGAATGGGAAAGATTTAAGCGCCTTTGAACGGGGTATGGTAGTAGATGCCAGGCGCAGCGGTTGGTGTCAAGAACTGTAACTCTGCTGGATTTTTCACGCTCAACAGTTTTCTGTGTATCAAGAATGGTCCACCACCCAATGGACATCCAGCCAACTTGACACAACTGTGGGAAAGATTGGAGTCAACATGGGCCAGCATCCCTGTGGAATGCTTTCGACACCTTGTAGAGTCCATGCCCCGACCAAATTGAGGCTGTTCTGAGGGCAAAAGGGGGAGGGGGGTGGGTGCAACTCAATAGTAGGAAGGTGTTCTTAATGTTTTGTACACTCAGTGCATATAGGTACATCAATTTAGAAGCTAGCAGGTGCCAATACAGGGACAATAAGGGTTGGGGTCAATTTCAATTAAATTCAGGAGCTGAAATTCCAAATCCAATTCTCTGCAATGCTTTTCAATGAGGAAAATTTTTGAATTGGAATTTGGTTTACTTTTTTGAATTGAATGGATTTGTAAAGGAATTGAACCCAACCCTGGAGACGATAGCCTCCCAGCCAGTGAACCAACAAAATAACACGTCATGATGAGCACAGATCCATTACTCTGTTTGACAACACTTCATGATGTGCACAGATCCATTACTCTGTTTGACAACATGTCATGATGTGCACAGATCCATTACTCTGTTTGACAACATGTCATGATGAGCACAGATCCATTACTCTGTTTGACAACATGTCATGATGAGCACAGATCCATTACTCTGTTTGACAACATGTCATGATGTGCACAGATCCATTACTCTGTTTGACAACATGTCATGATGTGCATAGATCCATTACTCTGTTTGACAACATGTCATGATGAGCACAGATCCATTACTCTGTTTGACAACATGTCATGATGAGCACAGATCCATTACTCTGTTTGACAACACGTCATGATGAGCACAGATCCATTACTCTGTTTGACAACATGTCATGATGTGCACAGATCCATTACTCTGTTTGACAACATGTCATGATGAGCACAGATCCATTACTCTGTTTGACAACATGTCATGATGAGCACAGATCCATTACTCTGTTTGACAACATGTCATGATGAGCACAGATCCATTACTCTGTTTGACAACATGTCATAGTTGACATTATGAGTTGGCTGGCTGAGAATTCCAAGACAAAATTGCTAGGGCTGTGACGGTCATGGGATTTTGGATGACGGTAATTGGCCAGTCATCAAATAACCGTTTAATAGCAAACAACAATAAAAAAAAATATATTTTTTCTCCTCCGCTCCTGACCATAGAAATATAATGAATAGAACCGTGTCCCCATTCAAGTCAGTGACGGCATAATGTGTGGACTGGCAGCCATTGTGAGTGTACCTATAGAAGCAAAGCAGGAAGTGTTCCCTGACAAAAAATACATTCCGTTGCATGAGCCACATCATTTAACATAATTTGAATGAACATTCCGCATTTACTATGGAAATTATTGCATCACAATACAAGGCAGCCATTGTGAGTGTTCCCATGAGTTAACAAGCCACATTTCCAGGGTTAGAAGATCCAAGCCGGTTCTATTCATTCTATTTCTATGTGTGCTGCTGTTTGATTGTGGTGTGTGTTGACTAGGCAACCGAAGACTCATTTGCTACAACACCTTGCATGTTTCAGCAAGCTTCATCACGTTGTTAAGAGTCCATGTTACCGCAGAAACGGACTCAACTGCACAAATGCCCGGCCGTCCCGTGTTCAAGTCAGCTGTTCGTAAAAAAAAAAAAAAAAAGTTATTTTTAACGGTTATGATGGTTATTTTGTTTTCATGACGTCTTCCTCCATAACCGTACAGTAATTGTGCCGGCCCTAGGCTGATGATAACTTAGAATAGGCCTGAATAGGCCTGAATAGGTCTGAATAGGCCTGAATAGGGTTGAATAGGTCTGAATAGGGTTGAATAGGTCTGAATAGGTCTGAATAGGGTTGAATAGGTCTGAATAGGTCTGAATAGGGTTGAATAGGTCTGAATAGGGTTGAATAGGTCTGAATAGGTCTGAATAGGGTTGAATAGGGTTTAATAGGTCTGAATAGGGTTGAATAGGCCTGAATATAAGCTATGGGAGCTATTAGCCTTGTGGGTCAATTCATAGCCTGTCAATCATTAAGGACATCAACGCTAATGCTGTACGAAGCTCGGTCTTGAGTTAACCTAGTAGCACAGAGGTTTATACTACAAAGCAGGGTCAAGGAGTTAACCCGCTAACTTGCCTCAATATTATATAACGTTAGTCTACTTAACTCAACAACCAAGAACACATATCTTAAGTTTAGCTTTCTTTATGAACCAGAAAATCAATCGTTATTTCTGGTAGCTGGCTAACTCATTGATCATGCTTTTGTAGGAGACCCCTCGGGATTACCACGATGTTACAGAAGCTAATCAGTAGAGTGTTGAGTGTTTTGCAAACCTCCAAAGGTATTTGATGAGGGTCCAATCCAGCCACACAGTCAGTGAATCTCTTCCAACCCATACTGGGGGAGATGTTTTTAGTTGAAGTGAAGTGACCATAGAGATAAAAACGCACTGTTTTATCCAAATTGACGTGACCCTCTAATGAAGTGATCCACTGTTTTTGATGTAAAGGTACAATCTGCAATATTTACAGCTGTTTAGTCATTTTCAATTACCTGAACACTCATATTACGCAACAGAAGAGGTTAGCAGTCTTTTCAAACAACCTTAGGCCTATATTTTGGGGTTATGATGGGGTAAGACAGTCAGGCCATACTAAGCTCATAAGGCATGTTCTTCAAGACTGCTAACCTCTTGTCTTACGTCATTGGACTGATAGGGCAAGATATCATGCAGTGATCTTTCTCAGGCAGCCGGTCTGTCGAGTTTTCATTCTGTCCTGTGGCTCTGGGGAAGAGGATTGATACTTCGAAAGAGGTTTTGATACTTTCTTTATGCACTAGGCTACATGGATAACCTGGTCCAAGCTCTCGACCAGACGGTTCAAAACAAACAGATCGAGAATCAAACTAGTTAGTAGGCTGCATAGGAACTTGAGTGGTAGGTCTACAGGTTTACAGGCTGCTACAGGTCTACCGGCTGCTACATGCCACAGGCTGCTACATGCTAGAGGTCTACAGGCTGCTACAGGCTGCTAAATGCTACAGGCTGCTACAGGGTTACAGGCTGCTACATGCTACAGGGCTACAGGCTGCTACAGGTCTACCGGCTGCTACATGCTGCTACATGCTACATGCTGCTACAGGCTGCTACATGCTACAGGCTGCTACAGGGTTACAGGTTGCTACAGGCTGCTACATGCTGCTACAGGCTGCTACATGCTGCTACATGCTGCTACATGCTGCTACAGGCTGCTACATGCTGCTACAGGCTGCTACAGGGTTACAGGTTGCTACAGGCTGCTACAGGCTGCTACATGCTACAGGCTGCTACATGCTACAGGCTGCTACATGCTACAGGCTGCTACAGGGCTACAGGCTGCTACATGCTACAGGCTGCTACATGCTACAGGCGGCTACAGGGTTACAGGTTGCTACATGCTACAGGCTGCTACATGCTACAGGCTGCTACATGCTACAGGCTGCTACAGGCTGCTACATGCTACAGGCGGCTACAGGGTTACAGGTTGCTACATGCTACAGGCGGCTACAGGGTTACAGGCTGCTACATGCTACAGGCTGCTACAGGCTGCTACATGCTACAGGCTGCTACAGGGTTACAGGCTGCTACATGCTACAGGCTGCTACAGGCTGCTACATGCTACAGGCTGCTACAGGGTTACAGGTTGCTACAGGCTGCTACATGCTACAGGCTGCTACAGGTTGCTACATGCTACAGGCGGCTACAGGGTTACAGGTTGCTACATGCTACAGGCGGCTACAGGGTTACAGGCTGCTACATGCTACAGGCTGCTACATGCTACAGGCTGCTACAGGCTGCTACATGCTACAGGCGGCTACAGGGTTACAGGTTGCTACATGCTACAGGCGGCTACAGGGTTACAGGCTGCTACATGCTACAGGCTGCTACAGGGTTACATGCTGCTACAGGCTGCTACATGCTACAGGCTGCTACAGGGTTACAGGCTGCTACAGGCTGCTGCAGGCTGCTACAGATCAACAGGCTGCTACATGCCTACATTTACATTTGAGTCATTTAGCAGACGCTCTTATCCAGAGCGACTTACAGTTAGTGAGTGCATACTTTTTTTTTTTTCATACTACAGGCTGCTACAGGTCTACCAGTCAGGACAAGACAGCAATGGAGTTACAGTGGGGTGAAATACAACTTTAAGAGATGGTCCACTCCACTCAGAAAATGTCTGAGGATTCCACTCAACAAACCTTTCCTCATTGTTAACCCATTCCATTCTATCAAGCCCAGGGATGGGCAGCTCCAGTCTTTGGGTGCCGGAGTGGTGTCCCACTTTTCCCCCATCTCTAGCAAACACAGCTGATTTAAACTAATTGCATTCTAAACTGAAGCTCATGATTAGTTGATTATTGGAATCAGGTGTGTTAGCTGGGGCTGAGGCAAAAGAGACACCAATCAGGCCCCCAAGGACTGGAGTTGCCCATCCAGCTCACAGCCCATTCTCTCTAGCCCAGGGCTCTCCAACCCTGTTCCTTGAGAGCTACCGTCCTGTAGGTCTTTGCTCCAACCCTAATCTAGCCGCACCTGATTCTCTAATAATTAGCTGGTTGATAAGATGAATCAGGTTAGTTACAACTGGGGTTGGAGCAAAAACCTACAGGAGTGTAGCTCTCCAGGAACAGGGTTGGAGACCCCTGATCTGTCCTATCTCCAGCCCCCAGCCAATTATATTTCTCCCCAGCCCACAGCACAGATTCTCTTGACCCATTCCATTCTATTTATCATATCCCCAGCCCACAGCACAGATTCTCTTGACCCATTACATTCTATTTATCATATCCCCAGCCCACAGCACAGATTCTCTTGACCCATTCCATTCTATTTATCATATCCCCAGCCCACAGCACAGATTCTCTTGACCCATTCCATTCTATTTATCATATCCCCAGCCCACAGCACAGATTCTCTTGACCCATTCCATTCTATTTATCATATCCCCAGCCCACAGCACAGATTCTCTTGACCCATTCCATTCTATTTATCATATCCCCAGCCCACAGCACAGATTCTCTTGACCCATTCCATTCTATTTATCATATCCCCAGCCCACAGCACAGATTCTCTTGACCCATTCCATTCTATTTATCATATCCCCAGCCCACAGCACAGATTCTTTTGTACCAGTCAGGCCAGTAGAAGAGCAAACAGCCCATTGACTCTACCCGTCTAGCAGACGGTGAATTGAGTTTAACCAGGGCTCAGCATGTGATTGTCTCCCTCATTGCCTCCATGCTCCTTCTGTTTGTAGTGTTGTGAGAATCTCTGGACGGAACGTGGCGGTGGTGTCATAGCAACCGGCTCCAGGTCACGTGGGTTAGGTAGGTGACGGCGGTAGCCCAGTCACACTGTTTACATGCGGAGTCATTCAGACGGTGTACTTATCTAGTCTATATATCTATGGTGCCTAGTCTATATATCTATGGTGCCTAGTCTATATATCTATGGTGCCTAGTCTATATATCTATGGTGCCTAGTCTATATATATCTATGGTGCCTAGTCTATATATATCTATGGTGCCTAGTCTATATATCTATGGTGCCTAGTCTATATATCTATGGTGCCTAGTCTATATATCTATGGTGCCTAGTCTATATATCTATGGTGCCTAGTCTATATATCTATGGTGCCTAGTCTATATATCTATGGTGCCTAGTCTATATATCTATGGTGCCTAGTCTATATATCTATGGTATCTAGTCTATATATATCTATGGTGCCTAGTCTATATATATCTATGGTGCCTAGTCTATATATCTATGGTGCCTAGTCTATATATCTATGGTATCTAGTCTATATATATCTATGGTGCCTAGTCTATATATATCTATGGTGCCTAGTCTATATATCTATGGTATCTAGTCTATATATATCTATGGTGCCTAGTCTATATATATCTATGGTACCTAGTCTATATATCTATGGTATCTAGTCTATATATATCTATGGTGCCTAGTCTATATATATCTATGGTACCTAGTCTATATATCTATGGTATCTAGTCTATATATATCTATGGTGCCTAGTCTATATATATCTATGGTACCTAGTCTATATATCTATGGTACCTAGTCTATATATCTATGGTGCCTAGTCTATATATCTATGGTGCCTAGTCTATATATCTATGGTACCTAGTCTATATATCTATGGTGCCTAGTCTATATATCTATGGTGCCTAGTCTATATATCTATGGTGCCTAGTCTATATATCTATGGTATCTAGTCTATATATATCTATGGTACCTAGTCTATATATCTATGGTGCCTAGTCTATATATCTATGGTGCCTAGTCTATATATCTATGGTATCTAGTCTATATATCTATGGTGCCTAGTCTATATATCTATGGTGCCTAGTCTATATATATCTATGGTACCTAGTCTATATATCTATGGTACCTTGCAGCATGAACTGGCATGTTGTCCACACAATCAAAGGATCAGAGAATTAATCTAGTACTGAAAGCATAAGCTACAGCTAGCTAGCACTGCAGTGTATAAAATGTGGTGAGTAGTTGACTCAAAGAGAGAAAGACAATAGTTGGAACAGTTTTGAAAAAAATAATTTATTCAAAAACTGGAGAGATTTCGTTATTATTTTCAGTTACTTAGCTAGCTAGTTTAGCTCAACAACCTGACTTAAACAGAGAGGAATGCTATTTATTTTAGCTAGCTGGCTAAGACTTTTCCAACACTGGAACTCTTCCAAGTCAAGGTAAGCTTTCAGTTTGATTAATTTATTGCCACCGGGGCCCGCCGGAGTAACTGCTGAACTGCTTGCTGGACACTGTACTGCGTGATTGTAGCAGGTTTACTAACGCTTTAGTTCTAGTAACTATGTTGACTATGACCTTAGTTACTATGGTGACAACGATGTTAGGCTGTGTAACGGTTAGCGGTTATGATACGAAGGTTTGGTTTGAAGAGGTTTTTCCGCCTGGACACAGACAGCTGTTGTGTTGTGCACCGAAGTCCACAAGGGAAGGGAAAAGGTGAGAGGAGTAGAGCGCGTAGATGCAATTATACAACGAGCAAAATGATGATGTTGTTTGTATGTGGCTGCTATGAAAGTCAACTGTGTGTGCGGGTGATCAGGGGTGTATTCATTCTGCCGATTCTGTTGAATTTTTTGGGGGGTTAAACGGAAGCAAACGACACCTGGCCTAGAGTTTTTAAAGGCCTGCAGCCGACACTGTCATGTAGTAAGTGTATAGACTAGGCTCAGTAGAGGTTGAAGGTCTGCAGCCAATACTGTAGGTGGTGTATAATAGCCCTGGAGGATACTGGAGGAGGTGTATATCCCTGGAGGATACTGGAGGAGGTGTATATCCCTGGAGGATACTGGAGGAGGTGTATATCCCTGGAGGATACTGGAGGAGGTGTATAGCCCTGGAGGATACTGGAGGAGGTGTATAGCCCTGGAGGATACTGGAGGAGGTGTATATCCCTGGAGGATACTGGAGGAGGTGTATAGCCCTGGAGGATACTGGAGGAGGTGTATAATAGCCCTGGAGGATACTGGAGGAGGTGTATAATAGCCCTGGAGGATACTGGAGGAGGTGTATATCCCTGGAGGATACTGGAGGAGGTGTATAGCCCTGGAGGATACTGGAGGAGGTGTATAATAGCCCTGGAGGATACTGGAGGAGGTGTATATCCCTGGAGGATACTGGAGGAGGTGTATAATAGCCCTGGAGGATACTGGAGGAGGTTTATAATAGCCCTGGAGGATACTGGAGGAGGTGTATATCCCTGGAGGATACTGGAGGAGGTGTATAATAGCCCTGGAGGATACTGGAGGAGGTGTATATCCCTGGAGGATACTGGAGGAGGTGTATAGCCCTGGAGGATACTGGAGGAGGTGTATAGCCCTGGAGGATACTGGAGGAGGTGTATAATAGCCCTGGAGGATACTGGAGGAGGTGTATAATAGCCCTGGAGGATACTGGAGGAGGTGTATAATAGCCCTGGAGGATACTGGAGGAGGTGTATATCCCTGGAGGATACTGGAGGAGGTGTATAATAGCCCTGGAGGATACTGGAGGAGGTGTATATCCCTGGAGGATACTGGAGGAGGTGTATAGCCCTGGAGGATACTGGAGGAGGTGTATAGCCCTGGAGGATACTGGAGGAGGTGTATATCCCTGGAGGATACTGGAGGAGGTGTATAGCCCTGGAGGATACTGGAGGAGGTGTATAATAGCCCTGGAGGATACTGGAGGAGGTGTATATCCCTGGAGGATACTGGAGGAGGTGTATAATAGCCCTGGAGGATACTGGAGGAGGTGTATAATAGCCCTGGAGGATACTGGAGGAGGTGTATAATAGCCCTGGAGGATACTGGAGGAGGTGTATAGCCCTGGAGGATACTGGAGGAGGTGTATAGCCCTGGAGGATACTGGAGGAGGTGTATAATAGCCCTGGAGGATACTGAAGGAGGTGTATAATAGCCCTGGAGGATACTGAAGGAGGTGTATAATAGCCCTGGAGGATACTGGAGGAGGTGTATAGCCCTGGAGGATACTGGAGGAGGTGTATATCCCTGGAGGATACTGGAGGAGGTGTATAGCCCTGGAGGATACTGGAGGAGGTGTATATCCCTGGAGGATACTGGAGGAGGTGTATAATAGCCCTGGAGGATACTGGAGGAGGTGTATATCCCTGGAGGATACTGGAGGAGGTGTATAATAGCCCTGGAGGATACTGGAGGAGGTGTATATCCCTGGAGGATACTGGAGGAGGTGTATATCCCTGGAGGATACTGGAGGAGGTGTATAGCCCTGGAGGATACTGGAGGAGGTGTATATCCCTGGAGGATACTGGAGGAGGTGTATATCCCTGGAGGATACTGGAGGAGGTGTATAGCCCTGGAGGATACTGGAGGAGGTGTATAGCCCTGGAGGATACTGGAGGAGGTGTATATCCCTGGAGGATACTGGAGGAGGTGTATATCCCTGGAGGATACTGGAGGAGGTGTATAGCCCTGGAGGATACTGGAGGAGGTGTATAGCCCTGGAGGATACTGGAGGAGGTGTATATCCCTGGAGGATACTGGAGGAGGTGTATATCCCTGGAGGATACTGGAGGAGGTGTATATCCCTGGAGGATACTGGAGGAGGTGTATAGCCCTGGAGGATACTGGAGGAGGTGTATATCCCTGGAGGATACTGGAGGAGGTGTATAATAGCCCTGGAGGATACTGGAGGAGGTGTATAGCCCTGGAGGATACTGGAGGAGGTGTATAGCCCTGGAGGATACTGGAGGAGGTGTATAATAGCCCTGGAGGATACTGGAGGAGGTGTATAATAGCCCTGGAGGATACTGGAGGAGGTGTATAATAGCCCTGGAGGATACTGGAGGAGGTGTATAATAGCCCTGGAGGATACTGGAGGAGGTGTATAATAGCCCTGGAGGATACTGGAGGAGGTGTATAATAGCCCTGGAGGATACTGGAGGAGGTGTATATCCCTGGAGGATACTGGAGGAGGTGTATAGCCCTGGAGGATACTGGAGGAGGTTTATAGCCCTGGAGGATACTGGAGGAGGTTGGACGGTTGGCTGATACTGCTTGTCTGCAGGGTTTCCTTTGACTACTTTTTTTTGACTGTTTGTCTCAAGGTTGCCTCAGACTAACACACGCCTTGAGCTATGCTTTTTGTAGTGTGTGTGTGTGTGTGTGTGTGTTTGGACTAGAGTTACAGTCATCCATTTGATCAGTTGAAATGCAGACAGAGGGGTTGTTTGTGACTTTCAAAAAAAGTCCCTCCCTCTCCTTCACAGATTTTGCATATTAGATTTGTGGAAATATGTATGACGAAAGCTGGGAGCATCCTCTCTCTGTCCCAAGTGGCACCCTATTCCCTATGGCACCTTGTTCCTTATATAGACCTAGTGCACTGCTGTGGGCCCTGGTCCAAGAAAAGTGCCTAGACTGATAATAATAATAATAATAATATGACTCAGTAGCTCTGATAAGCATGCTTGTTTTTCTTCTTGTGGGTCATTGATTTATTAGGGAAGTGTGTTATTGTGTTCCCTACATGAGTCTGAACTTGTTGTGCGTGGCGAGTGTCATCAGTTGTAGGCTCTATATACCAGGAGGATGTAGCTGAAGCCTTTTCAAACAGGTCTGGGTCGCGTTCGTTAGGTACCAAATGGAAGAGAACACACCGAAACAGGGAGCCACTACCTGGGCTAATTTCTGTTTCCCTACTGAACACGAACCTGGTAGATGACGCTGTCTGTTCAGAGGAATAGGACATAGTAGGACCCTATAACATCTGTTTCATAGTGGATAGTAGGACCCTATAACATCTGTTTCATAGTGGATAGTAGGACCCTATAAAATCTGTTTCATAGTGGATAGTAGGACCCTATAACATCTGTTTCATAGTGGATAGTAGGACCCTATAACATCTGTTTCATAGTGGATAGTAGGACCCTGTAAAATCTGTTTCATAGTGGATAGTAGGACCCTATAAAATCTGTTTCATAGTGGATAGTAGGACCCTATAAAATATGTTTCATAATGGATAGTAGGACCCTGTAAAATCTGTTTCATAGTGGATAGTAGGACCCTATAAAATCTGTTTCATAGTGGATAGTAGGACCCTGTAAAATATGTTTCATAGTGGATAGTAGGACCCTGTAAAATCTGTTTCATAGTGGATAGTAGGACCCTATAAAATCTGTTTCATAGTGGATAGTAGGACCCTATAAAATATGTTTCATAGTGGATAGTAGGACCCTGTAAAATCTGTTTCATAGTGGATAGTAGGACCCTATAACATCTGTTTCATAGTGGATAGTAGGACCCTATAACATCTGTTTCATAGTGGATAGTAGGACCCTATAACATCTGTTTCATAGTGGATAGTAGGACCCTATAACATCTGTTTCATAGTGGATAGTAGGACCCTATAAAATCTGTTTCATAGTGGATAGTAGGACCCTATAAAATCTGTTTCATAGTGGATAGTAGGACCCTATAAAATCTGTTTCATAGTGGATAGTAGGACCCTATAAAATCTGTTTCATAGTGGATAGTAGGACCCTATAAAATATGTTTCATAGTGGATAGTAGGACCCTGTAAAATCTGTTTCATAGTGGATAGTAGGACCCTATAAAATCTGTTTCATAGTGGATAGTAGGACCCTATAAAATATGTTTCATAGTGGATAGTAGGACCCTGTAAAATCTGTTTCATAGTGGATAGTAGGACCCTATAACATCTGTTTCATAGTGGATAGTAGGACCCTATAAAATATGTTTCATAGTGGATAGTAGGACCCTGTAAAATCTGTTTCATAGTGGATAGTAGGACCCTATAACATCTGTTTCATAGTGGATAGTAGGACCCTATAACATCTGTTTCATAGTGGATAGTAGGACCCTATAACATCTGTTTCATAGTGGATAGTAGGACCCTATAAAATCTGTTTCATAGTGGATAGTAGGACCCTATAAAATCTGTTTCATAGTGGATAGTAGGACCCTATAAAATCTGTTTCATAGTGGATAGTAGGACCCTATAAAATCTGTTTCATAGTGGATAGTAGGACCCTATAAAATCTGTTTCATAGTGGATAGTAGGACCCTATAAAATCTCTTTCATAGTGGATAGTAGGACCCTATACAATCTGTTTCATAGTGGATAGTAGGACCCTATAAAATCTGTTTCATAGCGGATAGTAGGACCCTATAAAATCTGTTTCATAGCGGATAGTAGGACCCTATAAAATCTGTTTCATAGCGGATAGTAGGACCCTATAAAATCTGTTTCATAGCGGATAGTAGGACCCTATTACATTTGTTTCATAGTGGATAGTAGGACCCTATAAAATCTGTTTCATAGTGGATAGTAGGACCCTATAAAATCTGTTTCATAGTGGATAGTAGAACCCTATAAAATCTGTTTCATAATGGATAGTAGGACCCTATAAAATCTGTTTCATAGTGGATAGTAGGACCCTATAAAATCTGTTTCATAACGGATAGTAGGACCCTATAAAATCTGTTTCATAGTGGATAGTAGGACCCTATAAAATCTGTTTCATAGTGGATAGTAGGACCCTATAAAATCTGTTTCATAGTGGATAGTAGGACCCTATAAAATCTGTTTCATAGTGGATAGTAGGACCCTATAAAATCTGTTTCATAACGGATAGTAGGACCCTATAAAATCTGTTTCATAGTGGATAGTAGGACCCTATAAAATCTGTTTCATAGTGGATAGTAGGACCCTATAAAATATGTTTCATAGTGGATAGTAGGACCCTATAACATCTGTTTCATAGTGGATAGTAGGACCCTATAAAATCTGTTTCATAGTGGATAGTAGGACCCTATAACATCTGTTTCATAGTGGATAGTAGGACCCTATAAAATCTGTTTCATAGTGGATAGTAGGACCCTATAAAATCTGTTTCATAGTGGATAGTAGGACCCTATAAAATCTGTTTCATAGTGGATAGTAGGACCCTATAAAATCTGTTTCATAGTGGATAGTAGGACCCTATAAAATCTGTTTCATAGTGGATAGTAGGACCCTATAAAATCTGTTTCATAACGGATAGTAGGACCCTATAAAATCTGTTTCATAGTGGATAGTAGGACCCTATGAAATCTGTTTCATAGTGGATAGTAGGACCCTATAACATCTGTTTCATAGTGGATAGTAGGACCCTATAACATCTGTTTCATAGTGGATAGTAGGACCCTATAAAATCTGTTTCATAGTGGATAGTAGGACCCTATAAAATCTGTTTCATAGTGGATAGTAGGACCCTATAAAATATGTTTCATAGTGGATAGTAGGACCCTGTAAAATCTGTTTCATAGTGGATAGTAGGACCCTATAACATCTGTTTCATAGTGGATAGTAGGACCCTATAACATCTGTTTCATAGTGGATAGTAGGACCCTATAACATCTGTTTCATAGTGGATAGTAGGACCCTATAAAATCTGTTTCATAGTGGATAGTAGGACCCTGTAAAATCTGTTTCATAGTGGATAGTAGGACCCTATAAAATATGTTTCATAGTGGATAGTAGGACCCTGTAAAATCTGTTTCATAGTGGATAGTAGGACCCTATAAAATCTGTTTCATAGTGGATAGTAGGACCCTATAAAATATGTTTCATAGTGGATAGTAGGACCCTGTAAAATCTGTTTCATAGTGGATAGTAGGACCCTATAACATCTGTTTCATAGTGGATAGTAGGACCCTATAACATCTGTTTCATAGTGGATAGTAGGACCCTATAACATCTGTTTCATAGTGGATAGTAGGACCCTATAAAATCTGTTTCATAGTGGATAGTAGGACCCTATAAAATCTGTTTCATAGTGGATAGTAGGACCCTATAAAATCTGTTTCATAGTGGATAGTAGGACCCTATAAAATATGTTTCATAGTGGATAGTAGGACCCTGTAAAATCTGTTTCATAGTGGATAGTAGGACCCTATAAAATCTGTTTCATAGTGGATAGTAGGACCCTATAAAATATGTTTCATAGTGGATAGTAGGACCCTGTAAAATCTGTTTCATAGTGGATAGTAGGACCCTATAAAATCTGTTTCATAGTGGATAGTAGGACCCTATAAAATATGTTTCATAGTGGATAGTAGGACCCTATAAAATCTGTTTCATAGTGGATAGTAGGACCCTATAAAATCTGTTTCATAGTGGATAGTAGGACCCTATAAAATCTGTTTCATAGTGGATAGTAGGACCCTATAAAATCTGTTTCATAGTGGATAGTAGGACCCTATAAAATCTGTTTCATAGTGGATAGTAGGACCCTATAAAATCTCTTTCATAGTGGATAGTAGGACCCTATACAATCTGTTTCATAGTGGATAGTAGGACCCTATAAAATCTGTTTCATAGGGGATAGTAGGACCCTATAAAATCTGTTTCATAGCGGATAGTAGGACCCTATAAAATCTGTTTCATAGCGGATAGTAGGACCCTATTACATTTGTTTCATAGTGGATAGTAGGACCCTATAAAATCTGTTTCATAGTGGATAGTAGGACCCTATAAAATCTGTTTCATAGTGGATAGTAGGACCCTATAAAATCTGTTTCATAGTGGATAGTAGGACCCTATAAAATCTGTTTCATAGTGGATAGTAGAACCCTATAAAATCTGTTTCATAGTGGATAGTAGGACCCTATAAAATCTGTTTCATAGTGGATAGTAGGACCCTATAAAATCTGTTTCATAATGGATAGTAGGACCCTATAAAATCTGTTTCATAGTGGATAGTAGGACCCTATAAAATCTGTTTCATAGTGGATAGTAGGACCCTATAAAATCTGTTTCATAGTGGATAGTAGGACCCTATAAAATATGTTTCATAGTGGATAGTAGGACCCTATAAAATCTGTTTCATAACGGATAGTAGGACCCTATAAAATATGTTTCATAGTGGATAGTAGGACCCTATAACATCTGTTTCATAGTGGATAGTAGGACCCTATAAAATCTGTTTCATAGTGGATAGTAGGACCCTATAAAATCTGTTTCATAGTGGATAGTAGGACCCTATAAAATCTGTTTCATAGTGGATAGTAGGACCCTATAAAATCTGTTTCATAGTGGATAGTAGGACCCTATAAAATCTGTTTCATAGTGGATAGTAGGACCCTATAAAATCTGTTTCATAGTGGATAGTAGGACCCTATAAAATCTGTTTCATAACGGATAGTAGGACCCTATAAAATCTGTTTCATAGTGGATAGTAGGACCCTATGAAATCTGTTTCATAGTGGATAGTAGGACCCTATAAAATCTGTTTCATAGCGGAAAAGGAGATAGTAGGACCCTATATAATCTGTTAAATGTTTTTCCTGATTCCATTTTTCCCTAATTTTGTTTTCTCCGTTGAGTTTTTCCAGGATTGTTTTTCCAAATTTGTTCAGGTTTTCGCATTCAAAATCAAACTTTTTTCAATACATTTTACATTTACATTTTAGTAATTTAGCAGACGCTCTTATCCAGAGCGACTTACAGTTAGCGAGTGCATACATTTTCATACTTTTTTCAAACTGGCCCCCCGTGGGGATCGAACCCACAACCCTGGCGTTGCAAACGCCATGCTCTACCAACTGCGCTACAGAGGGCCTATAGAAAAACAACTAAATTGGATGTTCTAAGTCCACAACAATGCTTAAAGCCCCCATGCAGTATTTTTAACGTTTTGAAATCATCACTGTATGTCTAATACATTTCATGAAAATAACTCAATCTAGTTTTTATCATTTAGTTCCCTGAGCCTCCTTTTGAAATGCTCAGTCTGATCGTCTGGGCATGTTGATACAAATGTAAACATATTTACATACACAACCCTGATTGGTGGATAGGATCATCTAGACCAGGGTTCCCCAACTGGCGGCCTGGTTTTATTTCTGAGCATAAAATAAAAATAATAAATAATAAGAGAAACATTGTGTGGAATTTCTATTGTTGGACATAAGACTGTAAAAACACCAGAAAATCAGCTCCAAGTGATTTTAATTTAAGAAATCTGTTCCCAAGTATTCCCTCCCTTAATTTAAGAAATCTGTTCCCAAGTATTCCCTCCCTTAATTTAAGAAATCTGTTCCCAAGTATTCCCTCCCTTAATTTAAGAAATCTGTTCCCAAGTATTCCCTCCCTTAATTTAAGAAATATGTTCCCAAGTATTCCCTCCCTTAATTTAAGAAATCTGTTCCCAAGTATTCCCTCCCTTAATTTAAGAAATATGTTCCCAAGTATTCCCTCCCTTAATTTAAGAAATATGTTCCCAAGTATTCCCTCCCTTAATTTAAGAAATCTGTTCCCAAGTATTCCCTCCCTTAATTTAAGAAATCTGTTCCCAAGTATTCCCTCCCTTAATTTAAGAAATATGTTCCCAAGTATTCCCTCCCTTAAGAAATCTGTTCCCAAGTATTCCCTCCCTTAATTTAAGAAATATGTTCCCAAGTATTCCCTCCCGTAATAGAGAGACACGTGATCGATACATATGTAAGCAAGGTTTGAAATGATTACGTTTAAGTCAAACTACTGTATGTCTGTTTTGGACTTCTTGCGGTCAATTTGCAGTCTACAAATGATTTGTAATTATGTTCCGGGATGTAATTATGTTCCGGCCCCCCCCCCCCCCCGACCATCTGTTTCAGAAAATATTGTCCGTCGGCTGAATCTAGTTGATGATCCATGTTCTAGACTATAGAACAGGGTTCCACAACTGGTGGCCCATGGGCCGAATTTGGCCAGCAGGTGGTTTTATTTGGTCCCCCAAGTTCCCTGAGCAAATTATTATTATTTATTATTAGATTATTTTTTTTTTGGACATTAAAGACTGTAAAAACCACCAGGACATTTTGGGAATCTCACGCATAACAGAGAGACGTGATCGTATACAGATGTGTAAGCAAAGTTTTTGAAATTATTATGTTTTAGTCAAATATGATATCTGTTTGGGCTTCTTGCGGTCGATTTGCTGTCTGCAAATTATTTTAAATTTATGTTCTGGCCCCGTGACCATCCACTCAAACAGCTCTTACACAAAAAGGGTATCATCATAATTTTCACAATTTCAGAGTTTTATTTCAACTTCATGAAAATAACATTTTTTTTAAAACAGAAGGAAAATGGTCGCACTTTAGAGCTCTGCGCGTGCATACACACACACACACACACACACACACACACACTGCATTACCAACGCTGCTCTGCTCATCCGTCCGAACACTAACCCATTTATCCTCCTCCTGGAATGCTGTGACATCATCACCCTGACGTAGAGGGAGGGAGGGAGAGACGGAGGGAGGCTGACGTAGAGGGAGGGATGGAGAGAGAGACGGAGGGAGGGAGGGAGGGAGGGAGAGACGGAGGGAGGCTGACGTGGAGGGAGGGAGGGAGGGAGAGACGGAGGGAGGCTGACGTAGAGGGAGGGAGGGAGGGAGGGAGAGACGGAGGGAGGCTGACGTAGAGGGAGGGATGGAGAGAGAGACGGAGGGAGGGAGGGAGGGAGAGAGAGACGGAGGGAGGGAGGCTGACGTAGAGGGAGGGAGGGAGAGAGAGACGGAGAGAGGCTGACGTGGAGGGAGGGAGAGAGAGACGGAGGGAGGCTGACGGAGAGGGAGGGAGGGACGGAGGGAGAGACGGAGGGAGGCTGACGGAGAGGGAGGGAGGGAGGGAGGGAGGGAGGAAGAGACGGAGGGAGGCTGACGGAGAGGGAGGGAGGGAGGGAGGGAGGGAGGGAGAGACTGAGGGAGGCTGACGGAGAGGGAGGGAGGGAGAGACGGAGGGAGGGAGGGAGAGACGGAGGGAGGCTGACGGAGAACAATAGACTAATCGAGGGCACAGGGTTCACACAGACCACGGTCTCAATCGAGAGAGGAGACAACCTACCCTTCTCAACCATCGAAAAGAAAGAGATAGACAGCATCCCAAATTGCACCCTGTTCCCTTCACAGTGCACTACTTTTGACCAGAGCCCTATGGGGGATAGGGGTGCCATTCGGGATGCTGGCGTTGTCACCTTGTGCCCTTAAACCACACCATTGCTGTGCCTGGTCTAGGTTCATTACCATATCTAGACTATCCCATCAAACACTCTGAAGACTGCTTCTTCACCTACTACCACCGTAGTCTGAGAATATCCTCAGAGAGAGAGAGATCCACTTTGATTCCTAGAGAAAGTCTTGTCTTTTTTTTAAAACTATTTTGACTTCCCCAAAAAAGTCAAAATGAAGGCTCTTGCGAGAATCTGATCTGGCCTGATTGTTCAGAGGATGAGGATGAAATGGAGTACCACAGTATGAGTCATAATACCCATAAAACCTAACAGTCAAACAGGGAAATGGTTTCAATCGTTTTTTCCACCATTCATTTTTCCCCATAGGGGATTTTAGAAACACTTAGCAATATATTTTCCTGTATTTACCCGGCCAAAATTAAATGCTAATTAGCTGCAAAATGTGGCTATCATACAGAACTACAAATGCCATAATGATCTGGACAAGACTGCCGAATCGAGGGGGAAAGGTAAGGATCTCTGGATTAACTATCTAATGTTAGCTAAATTTAGTAATGAATAAATTGGCAATTCTGTGAACCGTCTTGGGCAAGTTTTACATTTACACACGACACCTGTTAGCGAAGGCGTCCGCTAAAGATAGGAGCTTGCAGGGATTTGTAGTTCTTGCATGATGTCTACTTTGGTGCTTATTAGCATGTTCTAATCAGAGTAAATGGAGCCCAATTATATTGATTAAAAGTCACCATGTTTGAGAGAGATTTACACGGTTATCAAGGTTAACTCCACAACAATGCTTAAACCACATCAGGAGACATCGTTTGAGGTCTGGGAACATTTTTTAAAAAACTAAACAATTTGGAGTGTGTAGTTGCCCCTTTTAATTCAATTTTCCTCAGGACTAGCAAGTGTTTTTTTGTACTGTGCAATGTACAGTTTAGGCTACATGTGATGGGTACAAATCATCATGACATCATTCTGCCAGGGAGGCCTACTTTGCAGTCAACATTTAATTGGGAAGGTTTTACTATTATTATTTATTATTATTATTATTATTACTGGGAAAGCCTGTAAGAAATGTTCATTCAAACATGATGAATGCATGATGACTGAATTGTGCCTCGCAAAAATCAAGACTTCGGACTAAACTTTTTTAAATAGCTGATCTGCATACCCATTGTTGCATACCCATTGTTGCTGTTTGAATAAATCTTGATAATAATAATTTTAAAAAAAAAGGTAATTGTGACCTAAAAGCTAAAGTGACCAGCTACATACATTTTACTGGCACCCTAGCGACAAAAAAAAAAAAAATGGGTTGCAATGCAAGTGTTTTGATCGCAGTTTTGAGCCCGGCGGGTCCAATCCGGCCCATGGGTGGTTTAAGTGTTTTTTGGGGGGGGTGGGGGGGATGTGGGACGGGGTCGAACTCAATATACTGTACTTTACTTTAAAATGACTAAAACCAAATCGAAACTGTAGAAATGATAATGGATCTACAGTGGGGAAAAAAAGTATTTAGTCAGCCACCAATTGTGCAAGTTCTCCCACTTAAAAAGATGAGAGAGGCCTGTAATTTTCATCATAGGTACACGTCAACTATGACAGACAAAATGAGATTTTTTTTCTCCAGAAAATCACATTGTAGGATTTTTAATGAATTTATTTGCAAATTATGGTGGAAAATAAGTATTTGGTCAATATCAAAAGTTTCTCAATACTTTGTTATATACCCTTTGTTGGCAATGACACAGGTCAAACGTTTTCTGTAAGTCTTCACAAGGTTTTCACACACTGTGGCCCATTCCTCCATGCAGATCTCCTCTAGAGCAGTGATGTTTTGGGGCTGTCGCTGGGCAACACAGACTTTCAACTCCCTCCAAAGATTTTCTATGGGGTTGAGATCTAGAGACTCCAGGACCTTGAAATGCTTCTTACGAAGCCACTCCTTCGTTGCCCGGGCGGTGTGTTTGGGATCATTGTCATGCTGAAAGACCCAGCCACGTTTCATCTTCAATGCCCTTACTGATGGAAGGAGGTTTTCACTCAAAATCTCACGATACATGGCCCCATTCATTTTTCCTTTACACGGATCAGTCGTCCTGGTCCCTTTGCAGAAAAACAGCCCCAAAGGATGATGTTTTCACTCCCATGCTTCACAGTAGGTATGGTGTTCTTTGGATGCAACTCAGCATTCTTTGTCCTCCAAACACAACAAGTTGAGTTTTTACCAAAAAGTTATATTTTGGTTTCATCTGACCATATGACTTTCTCCCAATCCTCTTCTGGATGCACTCTAGCAAACTTCAGACGGGCCTGGACATGTACTGGCTTAAGCAGGGGGACACGTCTAGCACTGCAGGATTTGAGTCCCTGGCGGCGTAGTGTGTTACTGATGGTAGGCTTTGTTACTTTGGTCCCAGCTCTCTGCAGGTCATTCACTAGGTCCCCCCGTGTGGTTCTGGGATTTTTGCTCACCGTTCTTGTGATCATTTTGACCCCACGGGGTGAGATCTTGCGTGGAGCCCCAGATCGAGGGAGATTATCAGTGGTCTTGTATGTCTTCCATTTCCTAATAATTGCTCCCACAGTTGATTTCTTCAAACCAAGCTGCTTACCTATTGCAGATTCAGTCTTCCCAGCCTGGTGCAGGTCTACAATTTTGTTTCTGGTGTCCTTTGACAGCTCTTTCGTCTTGGCCATAGTGGAGTTTGGAGTGTGACTGTTTGAGGTTGTGGACAGGTGTCTTTTATACTGATAACAAGTTCAAACAGGTGCCATTAATACAGGTAACGAGTGGAGGACAGAGGAGCCTCTTAAAGAAGAAGTTACTGGTCTGTGAGAGCCAGAAATTTTGCTTGTTTGTAGGTGACCAAATACTTATTTTCCACCATAATTTGCAAATAAATTCATTAAAAATCCTACAATGTGATTTTCTGGATTTTCTTTTCTCAATTTGTCTGACATAGTTGACGTGAACCTATGATGAAAATGACAGGCCTCTCTCATCTTTTTAAGTGGGAGAACTTGCACAATTGGTGGCTGACTAAATACTTTTTTCCCCCACTGTACATTCATACAGTTTCTTGACTGTGTCCAGCTAAAAATCACCGAAATGAAAGCTAGACAGTCAGGGAGCATCAAATCCCCAAAACAATTGATAGAGGACTATTTCTTGCAAATGTTGACAGTTAGGAAATATAACCAATTTTCTGTGCTGCCCTCCGGACCTCGTTGAAGACCGAATGCGGCCCAGGGGCAAAATTAGTTTACACTCCTGGATTAAACCGTTGGGCCAGTGAACAAAAGGTCCCTAGTTCAAATCCTGGGTGTCTCAGGGGGGAGTTGGGATATGCAAATAAAGCACCTATCGCTGAATTCCCCTTGTCTTCTCTCCTCCCAGGTGTTTAAGATGTTGCAGTGAGTGTGGAGCTGAATCCTCAGCATGTCTGTCCTGCCGGCGGTGGTGGCGGTGGTGGTGGGGGGGTGGGGTGCCCTGGTCCAGGGTGCTCCGTGTCCCGGAGGGGGCCTGGCTGACTGCCCTACCCAGCAGAGCAACACCTCCGGTGGGGGTGAGACCTCCAGGGACTACTGCTACACGGCCCGTATCCGCTCCACCGTGCTCCAGGGCCTGCCCTTTGGAGGGGTGCCCACCGTCCTCGCACTCGACTTCATGTGCTTCCTGGTGAGTCACTTCTGTGGTTCGATACAACTTGTATTGTCCATCGCTGTCTTTTCAATTTAAAAAAAATAAATAAATTTTCTACACCAAATTCAGATTTAATCTTTAGTAGGGCCAGGAGTTTTTATTGACCACCTGATCTGGCCTGGAAAAACTCAACTTGGCTATAGCCTATACCTTGGGCCTAGAGTTGTTCCTGGTTCAAGGAAAACCCAGGGCCCCATGGTACAGATGTAACCACTAGGTAGTATGCCTTACAGGTTTAGATTTGGTCATAACAGCTATAGGTAAATACAGAAAACAGACCCTCAAGGACTTTCAGTTGGAATTGGAATGATGTAATAGCTCACTACCCTCTGTGTAGAGGGGATCTCTCCCTCCCTACTGAAGACAGTACTAAGATGGCACCGACAGACATGGCAGCTCTGCTTCTAGCGCCTTCTAGTCTTTTACTATTTATTTTTTAGTTATGTTTACCCCTTTTTCTCCCCAATTTTGTGATATCCAATTGGTAGTTACAGTCTTGTCCCATCGCTGCAACTCCCGTACGGACTCGGGAGAGGCGGAGGTCGAGAGCCATGCGTCTTCCAAAACCCGACCCTGCCAAGCCGCACTGCACGTTTTAACCCGGAAGCCAGCTGCACCAATGTGTCGGAGGAAACGCCGTGCTACTGGCGACCGTTTCAGTGTGCACTGCGCCCGGCCCGCCACAAGGAGTCGCTAGCGCGCGATGGGACAAGGACATCCCGGCCGGCCAAACCCTCCCCTAACCCGGACGACGCTGGGCCAATTGTGCACCGCCCGGGATCGAACCCGGATCTGTAGTGACGCCTCAAGCACTGCAGTGCCTTAGACCGCTGCGCCACTCGGGAACCCCCAAGTCTTTTACTTTTTAGATCTGTGTGTGTTGTTGTGAATTGTTAGATACTACTGCACTGTTGGAGCTAGGAACACAAGCATTTCGACTACACCCGCAATAACATCTGCTAAATATGTGTATGCATCCAATAAGATTTGATTTGATTTAAGGTTCTGTGTTTGTTTTAACGTGTGTGTTTGTGTTACCTTCCTAGGTCCTCCTGTTTGTGTTCTCCGTCTTAAGGAAAGTAGCGTGGGACTACGGCCGCTTGGCGCTGGTCACTGACGCAGACAGGTATATCACTGCACCAGCAACCTTTTTAGAATGTGATCTCTGCAGGAATTGAACCGACGACCTTGGCTTTGGGGAGATGCCAGATAGCGCCTCACTCTTACCAAACTGAGCCTAACATGGCACTTTTGGAATACACTTTTATCCTAGAATGTATAGGATTCCTATAGGAATTGAACAGATTACCTTGGTGTTGCTAGCACCACGCTCTTAAAATAAGGCCACACAGGCTGAGAAGACATACTCCGAAGGGGGGGGAGGGGGGGAGAGGGAGAGAGGGAGAGAGAGAGAGAGAGAGAACCACGAGATGGACTGCTTCTACTGGGTCAGAGTTCACACACAGCAGAGTTTACTGTCCTCAGGAGACGGATGGTGTTGGGCAAATGGAGGAACTAGGAATAGTCATCACTTCTCTCTTGCAGTTTATTTTCCCAGGCAGAGGCAATCAAAGCCACACAGCCAGTGCAGTACTACCGTTTTCAGGGATATGTAGCGCCTCTGTGGAGTCTTTCAAAATGCCCACGTCAGTAACGTGGTGTCCGAACCTTGATTAGGCAGTCTGCATGGCGCTTGATTTTATGAACAAGGCAACTACTTCCTTTGACTCCTGAGGACAATGTCTCATTCCCAATTAGTCTTTTCTTGAGTCCTGGCATCCCTCCTTCTCAAAACACAGTGGAGGAGAAGGTCCAAGGATGTGTTATGAGAAGGAGAGGAGAGAGGACGAGAGGAATTAGGGAAGGCGAATTGAGAAAGAGCCAGTGTGATCAGTCAAAGGAAGTAGTTGAATCATCTGCCAGAGAGGACTGTGGGTAAAAAGGGACCATACACTTTTGCTTTAGGCTTCAGTCAACTCACCGAACTCCTAGAAACTACGAACACGACAGGGTTACACTCTATCACTTTAGTTTGAACACTGCAGAACAGCGGAGACTTCTTTCAGAGGCCGTGTTTGTTTATGTATCTGATGTTTCTACACCTCAGTATTTGTGCAGCTGGATATTTGATAGCATCTAACCCCATAGGAGTCACAGCCATGACTCAGGGCTAACTGTGTGAGAGGGGGGGAGAGAGAGGAGAGGGAGAGAGGGACCGGGGGAGAGAGGGATGGAGAGAGGAGGGAGAGAGGGGAGGAGAGAGGGAGGGGGGGACCGGGGGAGAGAGGGAGGGGGGACCGGGGGGAGAGAGAGGGGGGGACCGGGGGAGAGAGAGGGAGGGACCGGGGGAGAGAGAGAGAGAGAGGAGGACCGGGGGAGAGAGAGGGAGGGACCGGGGGGAGAGAGAGGGGGGGATCGGGGGAGACCGGGGGGAGAGAGAGGGAGGGACCGGGGAGAGAGAGAGAGAGAGAGAGGGAGGGACCGGGGGAGAAAGAGAGAGGGGACCGGGGGGGAGAGAGGGGGGACCGGGGGGAGAGAGAGGGGGGACCGGGGGAGGGAGAGAGAGAGAGGGACCGAGGGGAGAGAGAGAGGGACCGAGGGAGGTTGGGAGAGGGACCAGGTAGAGGGAAATGGAGAGGCCAGAAGGTCTACTTTTGTATAGAGAGAGACATGTAGATGAGACTAGACATAGTCTCATGACAGTACTCTAAAGTGCTGACTGGATCAGTTTGACCAACTCCTGGCTAACTCTGCTGTACTAAGTGGTTAATGACTGGGCCAGAGTGTTCTATAGATAGCATGTTGTTTACCCAGCTGCATGCCTGCAGGACTCGCAGACAGACAGTGAATCCCATTTGGCTTAACATCTAGGCTTGACTGTTTTTATTAATTATGAACCAAACACAAGCAGCCATTTATGGATTAGCGGTCTGGTCTTTTTGGTACTAATATTATCCAGAAAATACTCAGGCGAACACCTGTTTTGCTCACCACAGTATTTGTACTCTTGTCAAGCTGTTTGGAAAGGTTTCTAATATGTATGTAATAATCCTTGTCACTGTAAAGAGACAACTTAACCTGAACAGTTGATCACTAGTTTCTCCTCCAGGACTATCCCAAGCTGACCTCCGCCATGTTGTTTTGTTTTTCTCTCTGAAGACAGAGTCAGCGATACAGCCGCCTGGACGAACAGGAATAGTATGTCTTCTTACCGCGTCACACCGCTTGTCTTCCTCTCTCTGAACCCCTCTTATCTTCTAGGAGGAACTGTTCCTTCCTTTCCGTTCCTACCTAGGCTGGTGTGGGTGGGTTGGCCTGTCTATCTCTGTTGTGGTGCTCCGTCTCTCCTTCCAGGCTTTCCTTCTCCGGGCCTGTCTCATGCTGTTCTCTCTCTTTCTCCCTCTTTCCACTGTTTAAACC
>NC_139988.1:89981235-89995400 GCF_964263955.1 Coregonus lavaretus | reverse complement strand
CTACCATGTGATCATTGCTTACATCATCAACAGCAGACTCCTGAGTTCTGACCAAACTGTGTGTACGATTGTATTTTATTTGAGTTCCTTTCAGTCAATGTTTTATCAACTCAGTAGACAGACTATGCATGGGCTTTTCTTTCTAGAGTAATAAAGTCAAAAATACTGAAAACAAAGCAAAGGATAGTCAAAACATGTTTATGACGTTAAAATAAGGAGTCTGCATCTGTGCCTTAATCTAAGTAGATCCCAAACTATTAAAATTCTTCACAGAGGTTCTTATTGTTCCAAGTTCACCCACAGGTACCATCACAGGAGTATGAATCCAATAACAGGCCACTGATTCTAGCACTTTGAATATAATGGAATCAATTCAGACACGCACACAGATAGACAGGAGGTACAGACACAGATGGTCAGACAGACAGACACACATGCAGACACAGAGAGAGAGAGAGAGAGAGAGAGAGAGAGAGAGAGAGAGAGAGAGAGAGAGAGAGAGAGAGAGGGAGAGAGGAGAGAGGGAGAGAGGGAGAGAGGGAGAGAGAGAGAGAGAGAGAGAGAGAGAGAGAGAGAGAGAGAGAGAGAGAGAGAGAGAGAGAGAGAGAGAGAGAGAGACAGACACATAGACAGACAGTCATCAGTCATACAGACAGACCGATAGACAGTCAGACAGACAGTTAGACAGACAGTCAGACAGACAGACAGACAGAAACACAGACAGTGGGACAGACATATAGACAGACAGACAGTTCGATAGACAGTCAGACAGACAGATAGACAGTCAGCCAGCCAGTCAGCCAGCCAGCCAGCCAGCCAGCCAGCCAGCCAGCCAGCCAGCCAGCCAGCCAGCCAGCCAGCCAGTCAGCCAGCCAGCCAGCCAGCCAGCCAGCCAGCCAGCCAGCCAGCCAGCCAGCCACTTACCCTGCTGCCTGATGACGTGTCATCTAGACAGTCAGATAGATAGACATACAGATAGACAGGAAGTAACTTACCCTGCTGCCTGATGACGTGTCATCTGAAAGAAGAAGACAAAACAAGCAGTTACACTGTGGTGGAGAAGGAGACAAGGAAACAAGACAAAGGAAACAAGGAGACTAGCTAGGAGACATGGTCACAGAGTTCATGTGCTCATCACAACTCAATGAGGGGAATAGAAACCATAATAAAAGACAACAGGGAACATGCTGTATGTGGAAAATTACATTATGGACAGACAATGCTGTATACAATAACAACATCATTGAAATAGGTTCTGAATGTTCTAGGTCATTTCTTAATGTTTTAGGTAACTTGAAATTTTTTACGATGTTCCCTAAAATGACTTTGTTTGTCAAAAAAAATTGACTAAAATCACCTTTACGTTTAATCAGAATCCAATAGTATGAAAAAGTATACAAACTGCCGAAACATTAAAACGTAGAAAAAAGAAAGGATCTTCTCTTGTCATTGTGACATGTTAAGAGAATGAAGAGAGTGTTTGTTGTTTTAAACATTCCTTCAGAGAGAACTGGCTTTCCAAACCTCACCAAGGGAGCTATTTTAGACTGAAGTCCTCACAATGACGTCAATACAGAGGTATAATGCTTTAGGCCCAATCCTAACGTACGTGTGTGTGTGTGTGTGTGTGTGTGTGTGTGTGTGTGTGTGTGTGTGAGTGAGAGAGAGAGAGAACCCCCCCAGTAGTGAGTCCTCACTATGACATCAATAGAGAGATATAATGCTTTAAGCTCAAACCCAACAGCAGACCATTTAAACATACTGTATGTATATGATACTACACAGACACAGACACACACACACACACACACACACACAGACACACACATACACACACACACAGACAGACACAGACACACACACACACACACAGACACACACACACACACCCAAGCACACACACACACTCCCTCATACTGAAGCCAGTGAAGATGCTATCCTCTATAAACATTAGGGATGTGCATCTCTCCTTTCATGAACGATTCGATACGCATCTAGATACCATACAGGAACGATACGCTTTCGTTTGAAACGCTTCGGTGTGATTCGGGTTGATTAGGGGAACGAATCGATGCATGAACACATTCATTTTCCATTTTAAATGAAAATCTGCTGGAGCTCAGGATCTGGACCTCTCTAAATTGGATCTGTCTGAGATGACTTCTATGTGGTCCTCTGTAGCTCAATTGGTAGAGCATGGAGATTGTAACGCCAGGGTTGTGGGTTCGATCCCCGGGACCACCCATACGTAGAAATGTATGAACACATGACTGTAAGTCGCTTTGGATAAAAGCGTCTGCTAAATGGCATATTATTATTATATTATATTATTATAAGCTGAGTTGCCCTCTGTTAGTGTGTGTGTGTGTGTGTGTGTGTGTGTGTGTGTGTGTGTGTGTGTGTGTGTGTGTGTGTGTGTGTGTGTGTGTGTGTGTGTGTGTGTGTGTGTGTGTGTGTGGGCACCTGAGCTGAGCCATTGGGCAGACTGAGCATCTACCACCCCACGATTGGGGGGGGGGGGGGGGGGGGGGGGCAATTTATACTTTTTGTCCCCCCACTTATATCTGAAATCTCCAAAAAAAATTGATTAACTTGTAATTTTATCTGAAATCACCAATAAAAATGCATTAACTTGTCATTTTATCTGAAATCACCAATATAAATGGATTACCTTGTCATTTTATCTCAATTCACCATTAACAACTGATTAACTTGTCATTTTATCTGAAATCACCATACACCACTGATTAACTTGTCATTTTATCTGAAATCACCAATAAAAATGCATTAACTTGTCATTTTATCTGAAATCACCAATATAAATGGATTACCTTGTCATTTTATCTCAATTCACCATTAACAACTGATTAACTTGTCATTTTATCTGAAATCACCATACACCACTGATTAACTTGTCATTTTATCTGAAATCACCAATAAAAATGCATTAACTTGTCATTTTATCTGAAATCACCAATATAAATGGATTACCTTGTCATTTTATCTCAATTCACCATTAACAACTGATTAACTTGTCATTTTATCTGAAATCACCAATATAAATGGATTACCTTGTCATTTTATCTCAATTCACCATTAACAACTGATTAACTTGTCATTTTATCTGAAATCACCATACACCACTGATTAACTTGTCATTTTATCTGAAATCACCAATAAAAATGGATTAACTTGTCATTTTATCTGAAATCACCAATATAAATGGATTACCTTGTCATTTTATCTCAATTCACCATTAACAACTGATTAACTTGTCATTTTATCTGAAATCACCAATATAAATGGATTACCTTGTCATTTTATCTCAATTCACCATTAACAACTGATTAACTTGTCATTTTATCTGAAATCACCAATATAAATGGATTACCTTGTCATTTTATCTCAATTCACCATTAACAACTGATTAACTTGTCATTTTATCTGAAATCACCATACACCACTGATTAACTTGTCATTTTATCTGAAATCACCAATAAAAATGGATTAACTTGTCATTTTATCTGAAATCACCAATATAAATGGATTACCTTGTCATTTTATCTCAATTCACCATTAACAACTGATTAACTTGTCATTTTATCTGAAATCACCAATATAAATGGATTACCTTGTCATTTTATCTCAATTCACCATTAACAACTGATTAACTTGTCATTTTATCTGAAATCACCATACACCACTGATTAACTTGTCATTTTTGTAGATAAAAAATGTTTTTGAGCTAATCCTATGTAAATATTTATTCCCCGTCTCAAAAGCGAATTGTTTAGACAGTTTGGATTTTTACGCTACAACCAATGAACGCGACCATGTGCAGCTAGCAAAAAGGATTTATGTATTTTATGAAATTATCTTGTTAATGTAAAAATGACCAAACACACTGACTGTTTAAAGCAAAACTACCAAAACTATTTATTCTGGTGAACCTGAACAATCTAAATCAAATCTGAATGATTGAAAACCCCAATAAGCAGTTGGATATGAGCTACATCCACTCCGGTAAAACAACACCCTTTTCTACAGCGCATTTGGTAACAATGACCCAGTAAATAACATTGGTTGTCACTCAACTAATAAAGCCTATGATTTGACATTGCGAATGCCATTTTACAAGGATCTGAATGTTGAAGGTGCCGCGCATAATAGCCTATTAGAACAGGGATAGCCTATTAGAACAGGGATGGCCTATTAGAACAGGGATAGCCTATTAGAACAGGGATATCCTATTAGAACAGGGATATCTTATTAGAACAGGGATGGCCTATTAGAACAGGGATAGCCTATTAGAACAGGGATATCCTATTAGAACAGGGATATCCTATTAGAACAGGGATGGCCTATTAGAACAGGGATAGCCTATTAGAACAGGGATATCCTATTAGAACAGGGATATCCTATTAGAACAGGGATAGCCTATTAGAACAGGGATATCTTATTAGAACAGGGATAGCCTATTAGAACAGGGATATCCTATTAGAACAGGGATATCCTATTAGAACAGGGATATCCTATTAGAACAGGGATAGCCTATTAGAACAGGGATAGCCTATTAGAACAGGGATATCCTATTAGAACAGGGATATCCTATTAGAACAGGGATATCCTATTAGAACAGGGATAGCCTATTAGAACAGGGATATCCTATTAGAACAGGGATAGCCTATTAGAACAGGGATGGCCTATTAGAACAGGGATAGCCTATTAGAACAGGGATAGCCTATTAGAACAGGGATATCCTTTTAGAACAGGGATAGTCCTACCTCTCGTTAGCCTAAGTGGAGTCCCCAGAAAACGATAACATCCTGTTTTCAGGGATACAGTACTTTTACCTGCTACGTTAGGTTAACCTCTCGTTGGCGAAAGCAGCTGTGTCTCCCACTCTGTGCGCACAGTTGTTATCTGACAGTCATTTGCAGTTACAAGCATAAAAGTTTGATAGGCTACTGAACTGAAGGAGAGGACGCATCGAAACAAATTAGAGGAATTTTCGGAATAAAATATGAGTAAAAAGGGCCTCCCGAGTGGCGCAGCGGTCTAAGGCACTGCATCGCAGTGTTCCGGCATCACTACAGCCCGGGGTTGGATCCCAGGCTGTGTCACAACCGGCCGTGACCGGGAGTCCCATAGGGCGGCGCACAATTGGTCCAGCGTCGTCCGGGTTAGGGGAGGGTTTGGCCGGGGGCGGCTTTACTTGGCTCATCGCTCTCTAGCGACTCCTTGTGGCGGGCCGGGCGTGCTGCATGCTGACTTCGGTCGTCAGTTGAACGGTGTTTCCTCCGACACATTGGTGCAGCTGGCTTCCGGGTTAAGCGAGCGGGTGTTGAAAAAAAGCGCGGCTTGGCGGGCCATGTTTCGGAGGACACATGACTTGACCTTCACCTCTCCTGAGCCCGTTGGGGAGTTACAGCGATGAGACAAGATTGTAATCATGAAATAGGGGAGAAGAAGTGGGTAAATATTACAAAAATAATATAATTACATGAGTAAAAAATAAATAGTGAACCTGCGATATGTAACGTTTCAATCAGTTTTCTGACCGTTGCATGATTGGTTTGGGCTCCCGTGGACCGACAGATCTGGTGATGCACTGGTATCGTCATTTAATATTTGAACCGGGGACTGATGCTTATCGTTGAATCGTTTACATACTTAACAACTATCATTCACTTGTATTGTGAGACTTGTTCACAAATGTACTACAAATACAGTTAGATGTAGTTTATTACATTAAGGATACAATAATATTACTTAATTTTTTGTATTTAATATTATTTCAGTTGTGGCAAGTCGGATAAGATAATGATAAAGACATAACAGGCAGTTAAGTTTAGTGAAGAATAGGGTTAAGGTTTGGGATAGGGTTACATGGTTAAGTTAAGGGTTAAGGTTTGGGATAGGGTTACATGGTTAAGGTAAGGGTTAAGGTTTGGGATAGGGTTACATGGTTAGGTTAAGGGTTAAGGTTTGGGATAGGGTTACATGGTTAAGTTAAGGGTTAAGGTTTGGGATAGGGTTACATGGTTAAGTTAAGGGTTAAGGTTTGGGATAGGGTTACATGGTTAAGTTAAGGGTTAAGGTTTGGGATAGGGTTACATGGTTAGGTTAAGGGTTAAGGTTTGGGATAGGGTTACATGGTTAAGTTAAGGGTTAAGGTTTGGGATAGGGTTACATGGTTAAGTTAAGGGTTAAGGTTTGGGATAGGGTTACATGGTTAAGGTAAGGGTTAAGGTTTGGGATAGGGTTCTATGGTTAAGTTAAGGGTTAAGGTTTGGGATAGGGTTCCATGGTTAAGTTAAGGGTTAAGGTTTGGGATAGGGTTCCATGGTTAAGTTAAGGGTTAAGGTTTGGGATAGGGTTCCATGGTTAAGTTAAGGGTTAAGGTTTGGGATAGGGTTCCATGGTTAAGTTAAGGGTTAAGGTTTGGGATAGGGTTACATGGTTAAGTTAAGGGTTAAGGTTTGGGATAGGGTTACATGGTTAGGTTAAGGGTTAAGGTTTGGGATAGGGTTCCATGGTTAAGTTAAGGGTTAAGGTTTGGGATAGGGTTACATGGTTAAGTTAAGGGTTAAGGTTTGGGATAGGGTTCCATGGTTAAGTTAAGGGTTAAGGTTTGGGATAGGGTTACATGGTTAAGTTAAGGGTTAAGGTTTGGGATAGGGTTACATGGTTAGGTTAAGGGTTAAGGTTTGGGATAGGGTTACATGGTTAAGTTAAGGGTTAAGGTTTGGGATAGGGTTACATGGTTAAGTTAAGGGTTAAGGTTTGGGATAGGGTTCCATGGTTAAGTTAAGGGTTAAGGTTTGGGATAGGGTTCCATGGTTAAGTTAAGGGTTAAGGTTTGGGATAGGGTTACATGGTTAAGTTAAGGGTTAAGGTTTGGGATAGGGTTACATGGTTAGGTTAAGGGTTAAGGTTTGGGATAGGGTTACATGGTTAAGTTAAGGGTTAAGGTTTGGGATACGGTTACATGGTTAAGTTAAGGGTTAAGGTTTGGGATACGGTTACATGGTTAGGTTAAGGGTTAAGGTTTGGGATAGGGTTACATGGTTAAGGTAAGGATTAAGGTTTGGGATAGGGTTACATGGTTAGGTTAAGGGTTAAGGTTTGGGATAGGGTTACATGGTTAAGTTAAGGGTTAAGGTTTGGGATAGGGTTACATGGTTAAGGTAAGGGTTAAGGTTTGGGATAGGGTTACATGGTTAGGTTAAGGGTTAAGGTTTGGGATACGGTTACATTTGTTAAGTTAAGGGTTAAGGTTTGGGATAGGGTTAAATGGTTAAGTTAAGGGTTAAGGTTTGGGATAGGGTTACATGGTTAAGGTAAGGGTTAAGGTTTGGGATAGGGTTACATGGTTAGGTTAAGGGTTAAGGTTTGGGATACGGTTACATGGTTAAGTTAAGGGTTAAGGTTTGGGATACGGTTACATGGTTAAGTTAAGGGTTAAGGTTTGGGATAGGGTTAAATGGTTAAGTTAAGGGTTAAGGTTTGGGATAGGGTTACATGGTTAAGGTAAGGGTTAAGGTTTGGGATAGGGTTACATGGTTAGGTTAAGGGTTAAGGTTTGGGATACGGTTACATGGTTAAGTTAAGGGTTAAGGTTTGGGATAGGGTTAAATGGTTAAGTTAAGGGTGTCACGCCCTGGCTCTGGGGACTCTTATATGTTGAGCCAGGGTGTGTAGGGTCTATGTTTTGTGTTCTAAGTTCAGTTTCTAGTTCATGTGTTTTCTAGGTTGGCCGGGGTGGTTCTCAATCAGAGGCAACGAGAATCAGCTGTTGCTTGTTGTCTCTGATTGGGAACCATACTTAGGCAGCCTGTTGTGCACTTGTGTTTTGTGGGATCTTGTTCCGTGTTGGTTTGTGTTCATGATCGAGGACTTCACGTTTCGTTTTGTTGTTTTGTATTTTTGTATCGTGTTGCTAGTACACTATTAAAGAGATGTACGCATATCACGCTGCGCCTTGGTCCACTCATTATGACGATCGTGACAAAGGGTTAAGGTTTGGGATATGGTTACATGGTTACGGTAAGGCTTAAGGTTTGGGATAGGGTTACATGGTTAAGGTAAGGGTTAAGGTTTGGGATAGGGTTACATGGTTACGGTAAGGCTTAAGGTTTGGGATAGGGTTACATGGTTAAGGTAAGGGTTAAGGTTTGGGATAGGGTTACATGGTTAAGTTAAGGTTTGGGATATGGTTAAGTTAAGGTTTGGGATAGGGTTACATGGTTAAGTTGAGGGTTAAGGTTTGGGATAGGGTTAAATGGTTAAGGATAGGGTTAAGGTTTGGGATAGGGTTACATAGTTAAGGATAGGGTTAAGCTTTGGGATAGGGTTACATGGTTAGGTTAAGGGTTAAGGTTTGGGATAGGGTTACATGGTTAGGTTAAGGGTTAAGGTTTGGGATAAGGTTAAATGGTTAAGGATAGGGTTAAGGTTTGGAATAAGGTTAAATTGTTAAGGATAGGGTTAAAACAACAAAATATAAAATGAGTGTCTACCACTGGGATTGAACACGCAACCTTCAGATCCGGAGTCATGTGATTACGCCCATCTACCACCCCTGTCCACACCACCCTAGCAAAACCCAAGCATACTTGATGGTAATAGCGGTCACTGTGCCCCTAGTAGACTGTTTTGAAGGCATTTCCCTACGTGCTCAGGACATGGACAGACGTCCAATTTCGAGACCAGGGGTGCCCAGACTTTAGTTACATTGAATCTACTTTTTCCACCCTCTTTGTACTTTTTGTAAATGGGTAACTGAGTGCTATTAATAAAGACCTTGAATGCCACAAAAATGTCCTCCCCTCAAGTTTTTCCTTTCAACAATATGATTTTGAGCAGTTCCACTTTGGCAGTCATATCTTCAAACACCATTCTGATGAAAATGCACAACTGAGATGTGTCGATCACATCTGTCGACTCGTCAAATTGAAGTGAAAATAACAAGCACTAATTTATGTATTTTTTTAAGATGCTCCCTCAAGTCCTCATCCATCATGTCACAGCGCCGTGTAACAGTATTTCTGGATGGCTGAACATCCTTAATAGCGGAAATTATTTTAATTATTATTAATTTTTTTTAATCATCAAACAATGATTCTGCTGCCTGTGAAAAGGCCTCTTTTAACATTTCTCCATTCTGGAATGGGTTCTTGTGCCTTGCTAGTATGCGACTCACCCGGAATGATGCAATCGTGGCTGCCTTTGATTTTGAGCTGGGCCTTGTAAAGATCAATTGTTGAGACTTCAACTCTTTTTATTTTCTCTTACGTAGTTCA
This sequence comes from Coregonus lavaretus, assembly GCF_964263955.1. Taxonomy (NCBI): domain Eukaryota; kingdom Metazoa; phylum Chordata; class Actinopteri; order Salmoniformes; family Salmonidae; genus Coregonus; species Coregonus lavaretus. The sequence continues at coordinate 89,986,095 of NC_139988.1, read as the reverse complement.
CTTTTAGCTGGAAAGTGACTTTCATATTTCTTGTGAACAGTTTTGAAATGTATCGTGACATTTCCCTTCTTAGCAAGAGCTACGTTTGAACGGCAGATCAGACACACACGTTTAATTTTTTTGTGGTGAAATAATGATCTTCCTCCCACTCACTGGGAAAGTGGTAGATTTTCGGTTTCTTGCTGCTTGGTCCAGCACTCAGACTTAAAATGTTTCTGTGGTACTGACTCAGAACTAAATGAGAAGTCACATCAACTCTATTTTTTAAAGTTATGATAACAAATTAACTTTTTTCCCAGCATCATCTACTGCAGGTTGTTGTTTTGGAATTGTGTTTTTGCACAATTGATTGATTTATTTAATAATCTTATGCTACACAAAGATAAATATTAATAGGAAAACGAAAGCGATCGGACCACCATCTAATTGGCCTCCATATAACTCTTACAGAATTGTCATGTGGACGGGGATATTGGAAATTTAATCAAAGCCTATTGGATGACAATTTGTTCTTAACTAAGACAAAGTAATTCATAATATACTTTTTTTCTGCACAACATACAGTTGAAGTCGGATGTTTACATACACCTTAGCAAGATACATTTAAACTCAGTTTTTCACAATTCCTGACATTTAATCCTAGTAAACATTCCCTGTTTTAGGTCAGTTAGGATCACCACTTTATTTTAAGAATGGGAAATGTCAGAATAATAGTAGAGAGAATGATTTATTTCAGCTTTTATTTCTTTCATCACATTCCCAGTGGGTCAGAAGTTTACATACACTCAATTAGTATTTGGTAGCATTGCCTTTAAATTGTTTAACTTATGTCAAGCGTTTCGGGTAGCCTTCCACAAGCTTCCCACAATAAATTGGGTGAATTTTGGCCCATTCCTCCTGACAGAGCTGGTGTAACTGAGTCAGGTTTGTAGGCCTCCTTGCTCGCACATGCTTTTTTAGTTCTGCGCACACATTTTCTATAGGATTGAGGTCAGGGCTTTGTGATGGCCACTCCAATACCTTGACTTTGTTGTCCTTAAGCCATTTTGCCACAACTTTGGAAGTACACTTGATGCTGCCACCCCCGTGCTTCACGGTTGGGATGGTGTTCTTCGGCTTGCAAGCAACTCCCTTTTTCCTCCAAACATAACGATGGTCATTATGGCCAAAGAGTTCTATTTTTGTTTCATCAGATCAGAGGACATTTCTCCAAAAAGTATGATCTTTGTCCCATGTGCAGTTGCAAACCGTAGTCTGGCTTTTTTATGGCGGTTTTGGAGCAGTGGCTTCTTCCTTGCTGAGCGGCCTTTCAGGTTATGTCGATATAGGACTCGTTTTACTGTGGATATAGATACTTTTGTACCTGTTTCCTCCAGCATCTTCCCGAGGTCCTTTGCTGTTGTTCTGGGACTGATTTGCACTTTTCGCAGCAAAGTACGTTCATCTCTAGGAGACAGAACACATCTCCTTCCTGAGCGGTATGACGGCTGCATGGTCCCATGGTGTTTATACTTGCGTACTATTGTTTGTACAGATGAACGTGGTACCTTCAGGCGTTTGGAAATTGCTCCCAAGGATGAACCAGACTTGTGGAGGTCTACCATTTTTTTTCTGAGGTCTTGGCTGATTTCTTTTGATTTTCCCATGATGTCAAGCAAAGAGGCACTGAGTTTGAAGGTAGGCCTTGAAATACATCCACAGGTACACCTCCAATTGACTCAAATGATGTCAATTAGCCTATCAGAAGCTTCTAAAGCCATGACATAATTTTCTGGAATTTTCCAAACTGTTTAAAGGCACAGTCAACTTAGTGTATGTAAACTTCTGACCCACTGGAATTGTAAACAATTGTTGGAAAAATTACTTGTGTCATGCACAAAGTAGATGTCCGAACCGACTTGCCAAAACTATAGTTTGTTAACAAGAAATTTGTGGATTGGTTGAAAAATGAGTTGTAATGACTCCAACCTAAGTGTATGTAAACTTCCGACTTCAACTGTAGGTACAGCAGATCTCCATATTGTATGGGACACTTTTAAATGTACTTTTAGAGGCCATTCAATACAATACTCATCATTAAAACAAAAGCTGTTTAGGTCAAAAGAGATCAGACGAATAAAGGAAATAGAGGAAATAACAGTGCAGGTAGATGGTAATGGAAGCTGGACTATAGAGGCACAAAATAGGTTAGAGGAAAAACAAAAATAATTGGAGGTACTTATTCAAGAAGTGTAATGTATTTAAAAAATTAAGCGAATTGGATGGAAAATTGTGAAAAATGCACAAAATGCTTCTTGAATCTTCAACATAGAAATGCTACCAAAAAGAATGTACAGAAACTCGCTACAAATGAATCATCCATGATTCACCAAATGATATTTTGAAAGAGGAAGCAAAATATTTTAAGCATGTGTTTTCTTGTCAGTCTCCTCCATTTCCACTGAATGATGTTAACTGTAAGGATTTCTTTCCTAATAATAATAATAATAATAATAATAATAATAATAATAATAATAATAATAATAATAATAATAATACAGAAAGACCTGTGTGAAGGCCAACTTATAGAAGAGGAACTTTTTGAGGCAATGAAATATTTTCAGTCTGTAAAAACCCTTGATGGTACACCAGCAGAGGTATATCAGACCTTGTTTGATGTACTCACAAAGATCCATTATTAGCATGTTTTAAATATTGCTATAAAAATGGTAGACTTTCAGGTACTCAACAAGAAGGTCTGATTTCATTACTACTAAAACAGGACCCACGTGGTAAGTATAAAGATCCAGTCCATTTAAAAAAAAAAACTGGAGGCCTCTCACACTTCAATGTTGTGATGCGAAAGTCCTGGCAAAATTCATAGCACATAGAATAAAAAAAGGTTTTACCAGATATTGTTCATCCTGATCAGACAGGTTTTTTACATGGACGATATATTGGAGATAATATATGACAATTACTTGAAACAATTGAACATTATGAAACATCAAATATACCAGGCCTGGTCTTCATAGCAGATTTTGAAAAGGCGTTTGATAAAGTACAACTAGAATTTACATATAAATGCCTGGATTACTTTAATTTCGGTGAATCTCTTATACAATGGGTTAAAGTTATGTACAGCAACCCAAGGTGTAAAATATTAAATAATGGTTACTTCTCAGAATGTATTGAGCTTTTAAGGAGTATAACAAGGCTGTCCGTTGTCTCCATATCTATTTATTATGGCCATTGAAATGCTAGCTATTAAAATTAGATCCAACAAGAACATCAAGGGGTTAGAAAAAAACAAAAGTGTAAGTGTATGCCGATGACTCAAGTTTCTTCTTAAGTCCGCGATCTGGATCCCTGCACAGTCTCATTGAAGATCTTGATCACTTTTCTAACCTCTCTGGACTAAAACCTAATTATGACAAGTGTACCATATTACGTATTGGATCGTTAAAAGACACAGTGTTTACACTACCTTTTAGTTTACCAATAAAATGGACGGATGGTGAAGTAGACGTACTTGGTATTCATATCTAAAAAAAATATCAATTAACTTACCACAATCAATTTCAATAGAAAGTTCGCAAAAATAGATAAGATTCTGCAACCATGGAGAGGTAAATACTTGTCTATTTATGGAAAAATCACATTGATTAACTCTTTGGTCCTATCACAGTTTACTTACTTACTGATGGCGCTGCCTACTCCAGACGACTCATTTTTTTAATCATATGAGCAAAAAATCTTTCATTTTATTTGGAATGCTAAACCAGACAAAATTAAACGTGCCTATTTATATAATGAATATGAGTTTGGGGGGCTAAAATGATTAAATATTAAAGCTTTAAACCTCTCACTAAAAGCTTCACTCATACATACGTTATACTTAAACCCAAAATGGTTCTCCAGTAGATTATAAAGAAAGGCTCATCCTCTGTTCAAAAATTGCCTTTTTGCCTTTATATAGATTACAACTTCTCATTTCCGACTAATTTAAAATGAAATTTTGTTTCAAGTATCGCCCTTTCTTAAACAAGCCATACAAAGCTAGTTACAATTTAGTTTTATCCTCCAGAAAAGATAGAACAAATATTACAACAAATGTTATGGTTAAACTCAAATATACAGATTAATAAACAAATCGTATTATATTTTTTAATGATATTATGAATATAAATGGTGGAGTTATGTCACATATGCAGCTATCGAAAATATATGGGAATGTCTGCTCAATCCAAACTTACAGTGGGGAAAAAAAGTATTTAGTCACCCACCAATTGTGCAAGTTCTCCCACTTAAAAAGATGAGAGAGGCCTGTAATTTTCATCATAGGTACACGTCAACTATGACAGAAAAATTGAGAGAAAAAAATCCAGAACATCACATTGTAGGATTTTGTAATGAATTTATTTGCAAATGATGGTGGAAAATAAGTATTTGGTCACCTACAAACAAGCAAGATTTCTGGCTCTCACAGACCTGTAACTTCTTCTTTAAGAGGTTCCTCTGTCCTCCACTCGTTACCTGTATTAATGGCACCTGTTTGAACTTGTTATCAGTATAAAAGACACCTGTCCACAACCTCAAACAGTCACACTCCAAACTCCACTATGGCCAAGACCAAAGAGCTGTCAAAGGACACCAGAAACAAAATTGTAGACCTGCACCAGGCTGGGAAGACTGAATCTGCAATAGGTAAGCAGCTTGGTTTGAAGAAATCAACTGTGGGAGCAATTATTAGGAAATGGAAGACATACAAGACCACTGATAATCTCCCTCGATCTGGGGCTCCACGCAAGATCTCACCCCGTGGGATCAAAATGATCACAAGAACGGTGAGCAAAAATCACAGAACCACACGGGGGGACC
>NC_139988.1:89921235-89976235 GCF_964263955.1 Coregonus lavaretus | reverse complement strand
CCTACCATACCCTGCCCTACCTCACCCTGCCTTAACCTACCATACCCTGCCCTACCTCACCCTGCCATGCCCTACCATACCCTGCCCTACCTCACCCTGCCTTAACCTACCATACCCTGCCCTACCTCACCCTGCCTTAACCTACCATACCCTGCCCTACCTCACCCTGCCATGCCCTACCATACCCTGCCCTACCTCACCCTGCCTTAACCTACCATACCCTGCCCTACCTCACCCTGCCTTAACCTACCATACCCTGCCCTACCTCACCCTGCCATGCCTTAACCTACCATACCCTGCCCTACCTCACCCTGCCATGCCTTAACCTACCATACCCTGCCCTACCTCACCCTGCCATGCCCTACCATACCCTGCCCTACCTCACCCTGCCTTAACCTACCATACCCTGCCCTACCTCACCCTGCCATGCCTTAACCTACCATACCCTGCCCTACCTCACCCTGCCATGCCTTAACCTACCATACCCTGCCCTACCTCACCCTGCCATGCCTTAACCTACCATACCCTGCCCTACCTCACCCTGCCATGCTTTGACACGGACACGAATTATCTGTTTAGTGTGTTAACACACTATTGGTAGTTTGTTGTAACCAAGTATTGGTGCTAAACTGCGTGTTATTGGATGCTAGCATGCTAGTTAGCTATGGCGTCATAGTTAGCTAGCTGAATAAAGTAAGTTGAGTCTATTCCTTGAAACATTGAACCGCTGTAGTTTACAACAATTCTAATTTCTAAAGTGGAAGTTGGGAGAGTTTTATTCGGGTGGTTCAGTGAAACAATTATAGTTTCTGAGGTGGAAGTTGGGAGAGTTATATTTTTTTGGTGAGGGAGGCCCTGCTCTCTCCTTTCCCAGATGTTTAGTTCATTTCATTCCGATCTCCTCTGCATTATTGTAGCCATCTGCTACAGCCTGTCAACTATGCCTCTGCCTATCCCTGTTCTCTCCTCTCCGCACAGGCTACACAAACGCCTCACACCGCGTGGCTGCTGCCTCTCTAACCTGGTGGTCCCTGCACGCACCACACACCTGGAGTTCCAGGTCTCAGGCAGCCTCTGGAACTGCCGTTCTGCTGCCAACAAGGCTGACTTCATCCCAGCCTATGCTACCCTCCAGTCCCTCGACTTCCTGGCGCTGACGGAAACATGGATTACCACTGAAAACACTGCTACTCCTACTGCTCTCTCCTCGTCTGACCATGTGTTCTCGCATACCCCGAGAGCATCTGGTCAGAGGGGTGGTGGCACAGGAATCCTCATCTCTCCCAAGTGGTCATTCTCAATTTTTCCCCTAACCCATCTGTCTATCTCCTCATTTGAATTCCACGCTGTCACAGTCAATAGCCCATTTAAGCTTAATATCCTTGTCATCTATCGCCCTCCAGGTTCCCTTGGAGAGTTCATCAATGAGCTTGACAAGTTCCTTTCCTGAGGATGGCTCACCCTTCACAGTTTTGGGGGATTTCAACCTCCCTACGTCTACATTTGACTCATTTCTCTCTGCCTCCTTCTTTCCACTCCTCTCCTCTTTTGACCTCACCCTCTCACCGTCCCCCCCTACTCACAAGGCAGGCAATACGCTTGACTTCATCTTTACTAGATGTTGCTCTTCTACTAATCTCACTGCAACTCCCCTCCATGTCTCCGACCACTACTTTGTATCCTTTTCTCTCTCGCTCTCCTCCAACACTACTCACTCTGCCCCTACACAGATGGTAACGCGCCGCCGCAACCTTCGCTCTCTCTCTCCCACTACTCTCTCCTCTTCCATCCTATCATCTCTTCCCTCTGCTCAATCCTTCTCCCTCCAATCTCCTGATTCTGCCTCCTCAACCCTCCTCTCCTCCCTTTCTGCATCCTTTGACTCCCTGTGTCCCCTATCCTCCCGGCCGGCTCGGTCCTCCCCTCCAGCTCCGTGGCTTGATGACTCATTGCGAGCTCACAGAACAGAGCTCCGGGCAGCTGAGCGGAAATGGAAGAAAACTAAACTCCCTGCCGACCTGGCATCTTTTCACTCCCTCCTCTCTACATTTTCTTCATCTGTTTCTGCTGCTAAGGCCACTTTCTACCACTCTAAATTCCAAGCATCTGCCTCTAACCCTAGGAAGCTCTTTGCCACATTCTCCTCACTGCTGAATCCCCCCCCCCTCCTCCCTCTCTGTGGATGACTTCGTCAACCACTTTGAAAAGAAGGTTGACGACATCCGATCCTCGTTTGTTAAGTCTAATGACACTGCTGGTCCTGCTCACACTGCCATACCCTATGCTTTGACTTCTTTCTCCAGATAAAATCTTGCGACTAGTGACTGCAGGCCGCCCAACAACCTGCCCGCTTGACCCCATCCCCTCCTCTCTTCTCCAGACCATCTCCGGTGACCTTCTCCCCTACCTCACCTCGCTGATCAACTCATCCTTGACCGCTGGCTATGTCCCTTCCGTCTTCAAGAGAGCGAGAGTTGCACCCCTTCTCAAAAAACCAACACTCGATCCCACTGATGTCAACAACTACAGACCAGTATCCCTTCTTTCTTTTCTTTCCAAAACTATTGAGCGTGCCGTCTTTAGCCAACTCTCTTGCTATCGCTCTCAGAATGACCTTCTTGATCCAAACCAGTCAGGTTTCAGGACTGGTCATTCAACTGAGACTGCTCTTCTCTGTGTCACGGAGGCTCTCCGCACTGCTAAAGCTAACTCTCGCTCCTCTGCTCTTGTCCTTCTAGACCTGTCTGCTGCCTTTGATACTGTGAACCATCAGATCCTCCTCTCCACCCTCTCCGAGCTGGGCATCTCCGGCGCGGCTCACTCCTGGATTGCGTCCTACCTGACCGGTCGCTCCTACCAAGTGGCGTGGCGAGAAGCTGTCTCCGCACCACGTGCTCTCACCACTGGTGTCCCCCAGGGCTCAGTTCTAGGCCCTCTCCTTTTCTCCCTATACACCAAGTCACTTGGCTCTGTCATATCCTCACATGGCCTCTCCTATCATTGCTACGCTGACGATACACAACTAATCTTCTCCTTTCCCCCTTCTGATAACCAGGTGGCGAATCGCATCTCTGCATGTCTGGCAGACATATCAGTATGGATGACGGATCACCACCTCAAGCTGAACCCTGGCAAGACGGAGCTGCTCTTCCTCCCGGGGAAGGACTGCCCGTTCCATGATCTCGCCATCACGGTTGACAACTCCGTTGTGTCCTCCTCCCAGAGTGCGAAGAGCCTTGGCGTGACCCTGGACAACACCCTGTCGTTCTTCGCTAACATCAAGGCGGTGACCCGATCCTGCAGGTTCATGCTCTACAACATTCGGAGAGTACGACCCTGCCTTACACAGGAAGCGGCACAGGTCCTAATCCAGGCACTTGTCATCTCCCGTCTGGATTACTGCAACTCGCTGTTGGCTGGGCTCCCTGCCTGTGCCATTAAACCCCTACAACTCATCCAGAATGCCGCAGCCCGTCTGGTGTTCAACCTTCCCAAGTTCTCTCACGTCACCCCCCTCCTCCGCACACTCCACTGGCTTCCAGTTGAAGCTCGCATCCGTTACAAGACCATGGTGCTTGCCTATGGAGCAGTGAGGGGAACGGCACCTCTGTACCTTCAGGCTCTGATCAGTCCCTACACCCAAACGAGGGCATTGCGTTCATCCACCTCTGGCCTGCTGGCTGCCCTTCCTCTGCGGAAGCATAGTTCCCGCTCAGCCCAGTCAAAACTGTTCGCTGCTCTGGCACCCCAATGGTGGAACAAGCTCCCTCACGACGCCAGGACAGCGGAGTCACTCACCACCTTCCGGAGACATTTGAAACCGCACCTCTTTAAAGAATACCTGGGATAGGATAAAGTAATCCTTCTACCCCCCCCCCCCCCCACAAAAAAAAAAAATGTGTAAGTCGCTCTGGATAAGAGCGTCTGCTAAATGACGTAAATGTTAACCTACCATACCCTGCCCTACTCTACCTCATCCTGCCATGCCTTAACCTACCATACCCTGCCCTACCTCACCCTGCCATGCCTTAACCTACCATACCCTGCCCTACCTCACCCTGCCATGCCTTAACCTACCATACCCTGCCCTACCTCACCCTGCCATGCCTTAACCTACCATACCCTGCCCTACCTTACCCTGCCATGCCTTAACCTACCATACCCTGCCCTACCTCACCCTGCCATGCCTTAACCTACCATACCCTGCCCTACCTCACCCTGCCATGCCTTAACCTACCATACCCTGCCCTACCTCACCCTGCCATGCCTTAACCTACCATACCCTGCCCTACCTTACCCTGCCATGCCTTAACCTACCTTATCCTACCCTACCTCACCCTGTCCTTCCTCACTTTGTTTGCTGAGAATGTTTGTGCAGTAATTTCCTATGACCGACAAACACTTCTGGATCATGAATGGGAAGCTACACACTGATCTCTCAGCCTCCCAGATCTGGGATACTACATTCACTCCTTTGTTCCCAGCACAGCGGGCCTACCTGTTGCTCCTGGCTGAGATCACCTACGGCAACGCTGGCTGAGATCACCTACGGCAACGCTGGCGACGAAGAAGGAGGAAAGGGGAACTCCAAGCTCGGCTGAAAAGACGGGCTACACAGCCTCCTCTTCCTAGCATCCTGATGGCTAATGTCCAATCGCTGGAAAATAAACTCTGTGAACTCAGAGCAAGGCTTCAATCGCAGAGGGACATCAGGGAATGCTGTGTCTTTGTTTTTAACTGAGACTTGGCTTATGGACAATACACTCAACTCTGCTATTCAACAAGACGGTTTATACAAAATGGATCGAACCGCGGCTTCTGGTAAGAGTCAGGAGGAGCGGTATGTTCCTGCATAGACAATTCCTGGTGTACAGAAGTTGAAAACATTGAGAGCTCCCGTTCACCCGACCTGGACTTTCTGATGCTAAAATCCAACCCCACTGTACTGTATGCCGAGGGAATTCACATATGTTACTATCACAGCTGTGTACATACTGCCACAAGCTAACACCAAGGCGGCACTCAGCGAACTGTAAAAGATCATTAGCCAGCCAGAATCCTCTCACCCGGAAGCAGTCTTTATTGTCACGGGTGACTTTAACGAAGCATGTATAAAACAAATCTTCCCAAAATGTTACCAACATGTATCCTGTCTCACAAGAGCATCTGCAGTGCTTGACAATGTATACACAATCATCCGTTACGCGTACAAAGCCATCCCCCGCCCCTACTTGAGCCAATCAGATCACGTCTATCTGTTCCTACTTCCCGCCTACAAGCAGCAACTCAAGAGGAAGCCACCAACACAGGGAAATAGTGAGGCGCTGGACAGAGGAGGCAGACTCAATGCTGCAGGACTGTTTTGAGAATACTGATTGGAATGAGACCACCCAGGTCTCATCCATCAACATTGAGGAATATACACTACATGACCAAAAGTATGTGTAAATCTGCACGTCGAACATCTCATTCCAAAATCATAGGTATTAATATGGAGTTGGTCCCCCCTTTGCTGCTATAACAGCCTCCACTCTTCTGGGAAGGCTTTCCACTAGATGTTGGAACACTGCTGCGGGGACTTGCTTCCATTCAGCTACAAGAGCATTAGTGAGGTCGGGCATTGATGTTGGGCGACATCAGACTCGCAGTCGGCGTTCCAATTCATCCCAAAAGTTTTCGATGGGGTTGAGGTCAGGGCTCTGTGCAGGCCAGTCATGTTCTTCCACACCAATCTCGACAAACCATTTCTGTAATGACCTCGCTTTGTGCACGGGGGCATTGTCATGCTGAAACAGGAAAGGGCCTTCCCCAAACTGTTGCCACAAAGTTGGAAGAACAGAATCGTCTAGAATGTCATTGTATGCTGTAGCGTTAAGCTTTCCCTTCACTGGAACTAAGGGGACTAGCCCGAACCATGAAAAACAGCCCCAGACCATTATTCCCAGATTAGTCCGTCGGACTGCCTGATGGTGAAGTGTGATTCATCACTCCAGAGAACGTGTTTCCACTGCTCCAGAGTCCAATGGCGGTGAGCTTTACACCACTCCAGCCGCCACTTGGCATTGCGCATGGCGATCTTAGGCTTGTGCTCGGCCATGGAAACCCATTTCATGAAGCTCCCCGACGAACAGTTCTTGTGCTGACGTTGTTTCCAGAGGCAGTTTGGAACTCAGTAGTGAGTGTTACAACCGAGGACAGACGATTTTTACGCGCTACGCGATTCAGCACTCGGCGGTTCCATTCTGTGAGCTTGTGTCACAATAACAGCACTTACAGTTGACAGGGGCAGCTCTAGCAGGGCAGAACATTTATGAACTGACTTGTTGGAAAGGTGGCATCCTATGACGGTGCCACGTTGAAAGTCACTGAGCTCTTCAGTAATGCCATTCTACTGCCACTGTTTGTCTATGGAGATTGCATGGCTGTGTGCTCAATTTTATACACTTGTCAGCAACGGGTGTGGCTGAAATAGCCGAATCCACTAATTTGAAGGGGTGTTCACATACTTTTGTATATATAGTGTACATCGTCAGTCACAGGCTTCATTAGATGATGTTGTACCCACAATAACAATCCACACATACCCCAACCAAAAACCCTGGGTGAACGGAGAGAGCCCGTACTGCAGCATTCAATGTCAGCAGAACGAACCCTCGGTGCCACATGACAAGCAGGTACGAGCTCCATAAATCCATTAGGGACTCAAAAAGACACAAACTTGAATTGATGTCCGACAACTCAGGCTCACTTCGCATGTGGCAAGGACTACAGACTATCACAGACTACAAAGACAAATCCAGCTGCCGCGGTGGCCACGGAAGCCTCCCTCCCAGATGAGCTTTAACACATTTTATGCTCACTGCGAGGCAGACAATACCGAGCCATCCAGGAAGAGTCTCGCTGTTCCGGACGACCAGGTGTTTTTGCTCTCCGAGGCTGACGTGAGGAAAACGTTCAAAAGAGTGAATACTCACAAAGCCGCCGGCCCAGATGGCGTCCCTGGCCGCGTCCTCAGAGTGGCGGGCGTCTTCTCTGACATCTTCAACCTGCCCCTGTCCCAGGCTGTAGTTCCCACCTGCTTTAACCTTTTACTAGCAGTGGGCTAAATCAGGGTCACACAGAGTGTTTCTTGATAGTCTTAAACAAATCCACTTTGAAACAAAAGTATACATCTCACACACATGGTTATGGGCTTTTAAAAAAGAAGACACCTGTACCATGTCAGATATAGAGTTGAAATGTTTTCAATTTTGAGTTTTGCATCCCGATATTACACTTTAAATACATCACAGAAGACTGAATCTAACAAAACCATTTGACATAGAAACACCGGATTTTCAGCCTGTTTTTTTATTTATTAATAACATTCCATCCATGAGGCCGCTAAGTCATGTGACTGCAGGAACGGGTATCGGAGACCGCCATCGTCCCAGAGACAATCTGTTCCCCTCCCCTGAACCCCCATTCCCCAGCTGTATAATTAATTAATGCGGTTTTGTGTTTATTGTGAAAACCCAGAGCTCCGGAGTCCATGTTGAGAGAGAGAAAGACAGAGACAGAGAGAGAGAGAGAGAGAGAGACAGAGAGAGAGAGAGAGAGAGAGAGAGAGAGAGAGAGAGAGAGAGAGAGAGAGAGAGAGTGAGAGAGGAAGAGAGAGAGAGAGGAAGACAGAGAGAGTGAGAGAGAGGAAGACAGAGAGGGAGAGAGAGAGCGAGAGAGACAGAGAGGGAGAGAGAGAGCGAGAGAGAGAGAGCGAGAGAGAGAGAGAGAGGAAGACAGAGATAGAGCGAGAGAGAGAGAGAGAGGGAGAGAGAGAGAGAGAGAGAGAGAGAGAGAGAGAGGGAGAGGGAGAGGGAGAGGGAGAGGGAGAGAGAGAGAGAGAGAGAGAGAGAGAGAGAGAGAGAAAGAGAGGGAGAGAGAGGAAGACAGAGAGGGAGAGAGAGAGAGAGAGCGAGAGAGCGAGAGAGAGAGAGAGAGGACATTCACCCCGTCGCGCTCACCTCTGTCATCATGAAGTGCTTTGAGAGGCTGGTCATGGCCCACATCAAGGCCAGCATGCCAGGCCCACTGGACCCACTCCAATCTGCCTACTGCTCCAACAGATCCACGGAAGATTCAATTTCCATCACTATTCACACGGCCGTAACACAACTGGACAAGAGGAACACGTATGTGAGAATGCTGTTCATTGACTACAGTTCAGCATTCAACTATTGTTCCCTCCAAGCGCGACACCAAGTTCAGAGCCCTGGGTCTGGACACCACCCTCTGCAAATGGATCCTGGACTTCCTGACAGGCAGACCACAGGCTGTGAGGATTGGCAACAACACCTCCTCCACACTTACTCTTAACACAGGGGCCCCCCAGGGGTGTGTCCTCAGTCCTCTGCTGTACTCCCTGTTCACCAACGACTGCGTGGCTTTGCGCAACACCAACTCCACCACCAAGTTTGCTGACGACACCACGGTTGAAGGCCTGATAACCAACAACAACGAGTCAGCCTATAGGGAGGAGGTAAGTGAACTGGTATTGCGGTGCCATGACAACAACCTCTCTCTCAACATCAGCAAAACAAAGGAGCTGATGGTTGGCTTCAGGAAGCAGAGGAGGGAACATGCCCCGATCCATATCAACGGGACTGCAGTAGAGAGAGTCAGCAGTTTTAAGTTCCTCGGCGTCCACATCACCGAGTACCTGACATGGACCAACAACACCACCAAGATGGCGCAACAGCGTCTCTACTTCGAGAACGTCCTGACCGGTTGCATCATGGCCAGGTACAGGAATTGCGTCATCCACGACGGCAAGGCCCTCCAGCGAGTGGTGAAGAAAGCCCAGTACATCACTGGGACCTTGCTTCCACCCACCCAGTACATCACTGGGACCTTGCTTCCACCCACCCAGTACATCACTGGGACCTTGCTTCCACCCACCCAGTACATCACTGGGACCTTGCTTCCACCCACCCAGTACATCACTGGGACCTTGCTTCCACCCACCCAGTACATCACTGGGACCTTGCTTCCACCCACCCAGTACATCACTGGGACCTTGCTTCCACCCACCCAGTACATCACTGGGACCTTGCTTCCACCCACCCAGTACATCACTGGGACCGTGCTTCCACCCACCCAGTACATCACTGGGACCTTGCTTCCACCCATCCTGGACTAGTCGAAACGGTGCCTGAGGAAGACCTGCAGCTGTTCTCTTCCTTACCGTCATGCAGACGGCATTGGAGCATGAGTTCTGATACCAACAGGCTCAGAGACAGTTTCTATCTACAAGCCATCAGACTACTGAACACTTGAACTGGACTGACCACCTGCTATGATTCTCCGCACCTTAGCACACATCACAACTGCTGCTACCAGACTCTTATTATACTGCTCAGTTTATATACTGACCCCCATCCCCCCTTCCCCAAAAACACGTGTACATATTGTTCTATAAATTGTGCCTTCCTGTATTATACTAATGCTAAAATGTTTCTTCTATTCTACGGAGACATTTACTTTATGTTGGTATTCTTCTCTTGTATTAGTTCTTATTGTTCTTGCATTGTCGAGAAGGAACCTGCAAGTAAGCATTTTGTTGGATGATGTACACTGAGTGTACAAAACATTAAAAACACCTTCCTAATATTGAGTTGCACCCCTCCGTTTTGCCCTCAGAACAGCCTCAATTCGTCGGGGGCATGGACTCTACAAGGTGTCGAAAGCGTTCCACAGGGATGCTGGCCCATGTTGACTCCAATGCTTCCCACAGTTGTGTCAAGTTGGCTGGATGTCCTTTGGGTGGTGGACCATTCTTGATACACACGGGAAACTGTTGAGCGTGAAAAACCCAGCAGCGTTGCAGTTCTTGACACAAACCGGTGCGCCTGGCACCTACTACCATACCCCGTTCAAAGGCACTTAAATGTTTTGTCTTGCCCATTCACCCTCTGAATGGCACACATACAAAATCCATGTCTCAATTGTCTCAAGGCTTAAAAATCCTTCTTTAACTTGTTTCCTCCCCTTCATCTACACTGATTGAAGTGGATTTAATAGACATCAATAAGAGATCATAGCTTTCACCTGGTCAGTCTATGTCACGGAAAGAGCAGGTGTTCTTAATTTTGTACACTCAGTGTATCCCATGCATATCCTGTACATACGACCAATAAAATGTTTAACTTGGATAAGCGCGTCTGCTAAATGACTAAAATGTTTTTAAAAATTATAATAATACCCTACCCTTCCTGACTGACTGACTGACTGGCTGACTGGTTGGCTGGCTGGCTGACTGGTTGGCTGACTGGCTGACTGGCTGACTGGCTGGTTGGCTGGCTGGCTGACTGGTTGGCTGACTGGCTGACTGGCTGACTGACTGGTTGGCTGGCTGGCTGACTGGCTGACTGGCTGACTGACTGGTTGGCTGGCTGGCTGACTGGTTGGCTGACTGGCTGACTGGTTGGCTGGCTGGCTGACTGGTTGGCTGACTGACTGGCTGACTGACTGGCTGGCTGACTGACTGGCTGACTGGCTGGCTGGCTGACTGGCTGACTGGCTGACTGACTGACTGGTTGGCTGGCTGGCTGACTGGTTGGCTGACTGACTGACTGGTTGGCTGGCTGGCTGACTGGTTGGCTGACTGACTGGCTGACTGACTGGCTGGCTGACTGACTGGCTGACTGGCTGGCTGGCTGACTGGCTGACTGGCTGACTGGCTGGCTGGCTGACTGACTTGCTGGCCACAGTCTGTAGCCCTCATGCAGAAAAACTGAAAAAGGCTAAAAAAAAATACAAATCTCACCTCTACCATCTCTCCTAACCATCTCTCCTAACCATCTCTCCTCCTAACCATCTCTCCTCCTAACCATCTCTCCTAACCATCCCTCCTAACCATCCCCAACCTCACAGCCACACCCTTGGCCATAGAGACACCCATTTCCTTCCCTCTCCCTCTTTTTATTCATTCTGTCTATCACTCTCTATCTGTATGTATGAACACATGACTGTAAGTCTCTCTGGATAAAAGCGTCTGCTAAACGGGATATTAGATATTACCTTTCTCTCTTCATCTTTCGTTCTATAACTTTCTCTCCCTCTCGCCTCAACAGGCTCTGTACGCAATGAGGTTAACCAACGCTAACCATGGCTAGCTGCTAGCTACCGCTCCATTGAGATGGTGATGGTGATGGTGATGGTGATGGTGATGGTGATGGTGATGGTGAGCGTAAAATAGGAAAGGTCTTCGTTGCCTGGAGACCTGCTACTGTTCTTATAAAGGCTTTAAAGTTCAAAGTTCATTCATACAGCACTGCATAAACGCTTCACAAATCACTTATAAACAACCGTGGCGAGCTGGTGCACCATGGGAGATGGTGAGTGGTGTTTAACTGGCCTGCTGCTTTTGCTCTTATAGGTCATTCATAAAGTCTCCATAGGCACTACATAGACGTTGTTAACATGCAGGCCTGCTGCTACTGCTTCTCTTATAAAGGCTTCATACCATAAAACTTCAAATAGCTCGGGCCTTTATTTGCTTAAATCAATTAACACAACAGGCACTGAATAGAGACAGGCTTCTATTTGAGCCAGGCTTCTATTTCCTTATTCGCACACAGCTTTTGCTCATTTGAATAGTAAAATAATAATAATAATAATAATTAGTCATTTAGCAGACGCTCTAATCCAGAGTGATTTACAGGAGCAATTAGGTTTAAGTGCCTTGCTCAAGGGCACATCGACAGATTTTTCACCTAGTCGGCTCGGGGATTAGAACCAGCGACCTTTCGGTTACTGGCACAACGCTCTTAACCACTAAGCCAGCCGCCGTATTGTTTAATTCCAGCATTCACTTCCAGCAGTAACCACGTTTCCATACAACCATTTCATGCAGATTAATTACCTGACGCATGAAGACAGAAACGACATGGTGGGATCTACAGTAAATAATAATATGCCATTTAGCAGATGCTTTTATCCAAAGCGACTTACAGTCATGCGTGCATACATTTTTGTGTATGGGTGGTCCCGGGGATCGAACCCACTACCTTGGCGTTACAAGCGCCGTGCTCTACCAGCTGAGCTACAGAGGACCACAACCAGTAAAAATAATGATGTGAGAAATGGCGGTGGAGACATGGAGTCACACGATGATACAGCATGTTGTGTGCTCCTCCCACTACGACATGGGAAACCATGCAGTTTATTAGGCTACAGATTAAATAAGTTATGATGAACTTCACAGGGTGGTGAATGTGCACGGTGATGAGCTTTTCTCTTTTCCAATAAATACCGAGGGTCTTATTCTGGTGACATGATGATCGATTCTTGGTTACCGTCTGACAAATACAAATAATATTGCTCTTATCCATAATAATCTGATAATGTAGATAGTCTACCACACTGTATCTGCCAGCTGTTGGCTGGAACGCCCGTGCCAAGACCAGAGTGGGCACATTTGCTATTTAACAGTTTTAGTGACAAAACCATCAGTAGAGTTGAAAATGCCATTTAAAAACCCATTTAACTTGTATTTTTTATTCGGTAAATGGGAATGTAACCAAAAGTATGTTTGATGGAAACACCTCTCTGGTGGGAAAATGTGGATATTGTTTTATGCAGATTTTAGAATATTCGCATTGAAAATCTGTCGCAAATTGGATGGAAACCTAGTGTCACGTTTATTTTGTCTTAGTATGCCTCTTAAAAATATATATATATATATATATAATAATTCCTTGACAATAATTATTCTCCTCTTTGACAGTGCATTTTCGGCCGTTCTTACGTTTGCCACTAGAGGGCGATCGGCCAATTTATAGGTTTCTGTACTCCCAAAGTTGTTGACCGTTATTGTATTTGCCAGTTAGCTAACAGTTCTCAGCTGTTAACAGCCAATGGCTAGCAGTTTCTTACTGCCGATAAAAATGGATGATTGCCATCATTTTATCAAGTCATTACTGAATTATTTAATTATACAAATCAAACATTAAAACCTCGTAAACAATTCATGGTAATTCATGGTAACCTCGTAAACAATTCATTTAGACCCAGCGTTTATTTGAAACAGGCGTTTATTTGCTGAAATGTGTCTCGTTGCCCGGCTATTAAAAGGGACAGGTGGCTATTTGAGACCTGGCGTTTAATTGAAGTTTTACGGTCTTCATAAGGACTACACAAATCCTCTATCAACTAGCTGGTGCTCCATTGAGACCTATGTAACAGGGTATCGTGAGTGGTGTGTGTGTGTGTGTGTGTGTGTGTTACCTGCAGGCTGGATGCCACAGCTCTTCCTCTTGTGCCATCTGTCCAGCGTCTCTGAACTCACGCTCTCCGACACAAACTCATCCAGCATCTGAGGATGAAGGGAAAGATACGCCTTCACTTTGTCATCCGTCAGACCTACACAATAACACAGGACAGAGAAGGACATCAGCTCTTTCATTCATTCATAACCTCTTTAATTTATTACATCTTTCATTCATTCATTCATTCATTCATTCATTACCTCTTTCCTTTATTACATCTTAGATTCATTACCTCTTTCATTCATAACCTCTTTCATTTATTACAT
The DNA here is from genome assembly GCF_964263955.1 of Coregonus lavaretus. Lineage (NCBI taxonomy): Eukaryota > Metazoa > Chordata > Actinopteri > Salmoniformes > Salmonidae > Coregonus > Coregonus lavaretus. The sequence continues at coordinate 89,962,665 of NC_139988.1, read as the reverse complement.
CATTCATTCATTCATTCATAACCTCTTTCATTCATTACCTATTTCATTCATTACCTCTTTCATTCATTATTTTCCTTTTTTTCATTCATTACCTCTTTCTTTTATTACATTATTAATTCATACATTACCTCTTTAATTCATTACATATTTAATTCATTACCTTTTTCATTCATGACCTCTTTCATTCATTACATCTTTCATTCATTATATATTTCATTTATTCATTTCCTTTTTTCATTACTTCATTCATTTATTAATTCCCTCTTTCTTTCATTACCTCATTCATTCATACATTATATAATAATAATAATAATAATAATAATAATAATAATAATAATTGTCACACCCTGACTCAGGGGACTCTTATATGTTGAGTCAGGGTGTGTATATTCTTTGTTGTGTATGTTCTATGTTGTGTTCTAGTATGTCTATTTCTATGTTGGCAGGTGTGGTTCCCAATCAGAGGTAGCTGTCGCTCGTTGTCTCTGATTGGGGACCATACTTAGGCAGCCTATTGGCACTATTGAGTTGTGGGATCTTGTTCCTTGTAAGGTATGTTGTGTGTTCTACCTTGGACTTCACGTTTCGTTTACATTTACATTTACATTTTAGTCATTTAGCAGACGCTCTTATCCAGAGCGACTTACAGGAGCAATTAGGGTTAAGTGCCTTGCTCAAGGGCACATTAACGTCATTTAGCAGACGCTCTTAGCCAGAGCGACTCACAAATTGGTGCGTTCACCCTATAGCCAGTGGGATAACCACTTTACAATTTGGGGGGGGGGGGGGGGTTAGAAGGAATACTTTATCCTATCCCAGGTATTCCTTGAAGAGGTGGGGTTTCAAATGTCTCCGGAAGGTGGTGAGTGACTCCGCTGTCCTGGCGTCGTGAGGGAGCTTGTTCCACCATTGGGGTGCCAGAGCAGCGAACAGTTTTGACTGGGCTGAGCGGGAGCTATGCTTCCGCAGAGGAAGGGGAGCCAGCAGGCCAGAGGTGGATGAACGCAATGCCCTCGTTTGGGTGTAGGGACTGATCAGAGCCTGAAGGTACAGAGGTGCCGTTCCCCTCACTGCTCCATAGGCAAGCACCATGGTCTTGTAGCGGATGCGAGCTTCAACTGGAAGCCAGTGGAGTGTGCGGAGGAGGGGGGTGACGTGAGAGAACTTGGGAAGGTTGAACACCAGACGGGCTGCGGCATTCTGGATGAGTTGTAGGGGTTTAATGGCACAGGCAGGGAGGCCAGCCAACAGCGAGTTGCAGTAGTCCAGACGGGAGATGACAAGTGCCTGGACCAGGACCTGCGCCGCTTCCTGTGTAAGGCAGGGTCGCACTCTCCGAATGTTGTAGAGCATGAACCTGCAGGAGCGGGTCACCGCCTTGATGTTGGCGGAGAACGACAGGGTGTTGTCCAGGGTCACGCCTAGGCTCTTCGCACTCTGGGAGGAGGACACAGCGGAGTTGTCAACCGTGATGGCGAGATCATGGAACGGGCAGTCCTTCCCCGGGAGGAAGAGCAGCTCCGTCTTGCCAGGGTTCAGCTTGAGGTGGTGATCCGTCATCCATACTGATATGTCTGCCAGACATGCAGAGATGCGATTCGCCACCTGGTTATCAGAAGGGGGAAAGTTTAGTTTGTTGTTTTGTCGTTGTGTTTATTTGGTTTAATAAACATGTACGTATATCACGCTGCGCCTTGGTCTGACCCGTCATTGAACGAACGTGACAATAATAATAATAATAATAATAATATGCCACATCTTTCATTCATTACATCTCCCTGCTGAAAAAAACAGCATAGACCAGTATAGGCTGGTGACCAGCCTTCCTTGTGTTTTCGCTGGTGACCAGCCTTCGTTGTGTTTTCGCTGGTGACCACCCTTCGTTGTGTTTTCGCTGGTGACCACCCTTCGTTGTGTTTTCGCTGGTGACCAGCCTTCGTTGTGTTTTCGCTGGTGACCACCCTTCGTTGTGTTTTCGCTGGTGACCACCCTTCGTTGTGTTTTCGCTGGTGACCACCCTTCGTTGTGTTTTCGCTGGTGACCACCCTTCGTTGTGTTTTCGCTGGTGACCACCCTTCGTTGTGTTTTCGCTGGTGACCACCCTTCGTTGTGTTTTAGCTGGTAACCTGCTTTGTTGTGTTTTCGCTGGTGACCACCCTTCGTTGTGTTTTCGCTGGTGACCAGCCTTCTCTGTGTTTTGGACACTGGTGAAAAGCATATACTGATCATAAATTCACCAGCATATGCTGGTCACCCGCAAAACCAGCATCAACTCACATTATGCTAGCTTGCAAAGTGAAGTCTGATTCCTACTGGAATCGAACCAGAGTGGGGGTATCCAACAATTGGAACTTTTATTCTCCCGCAAACTGCAAATCAGAATGACTACCAGGATTAGGACGATCAGTGAATGAGACTACCTAAACCATGTAACCTGGAACAACAACCATTTCAGTAACAGGTGCAATAAGTGTATGTTATTTATCTTTTTTTGTAGCAATTCTAAAAATCTAACTGCAATAGAGCATGCTGGGAAATATGATAATGATGGGTGTGGTTTTGCAGACCAGCTTGACCAGACCCTGCTGGACCAGGAAGGGTTCTTTACTGCTGTGATGGTGGTGAAGAACCGTCCTAGTCTTTCCCTCTCCACCATGTTTTCCTTTTACGCCATGAAACGCTTCTTATTTTTCTTCTTTGGAATTTGATTGGCGGATCACATGCAACTTTTAGGTGCATACAGCGCCACCTACTGTACTGGAGTGTGAGGCCAGTCACAGGCTACCTACATAAAATTCTCTTCATTAGTCCTGTTTCTCTAAGAAAGTGAAATGTAGCCCTAGACACCACCACCTACGCTCATTAAAAACCCACTACCCCATTCCACTACTTTGACCCTATCTGCTCCTGCACCATGCCAACGGCCTGGGAGGACGGGACACCAACCCTAAACACACCCTGTAACTCTTCTGAAGTCAGACCATCAATGTTGCACCTGAAACAACGCAGTGGATTCGGCACAAAAGCTGTAAACAGGATAACTGATATATACTAACATGACTTTGTCTGATAGTGACTCTGACTCAGAATGTAAAAAAGGGTTGACAGTGACTCCTCTGTTTCACCACGCTCCCCACTAGGTCTGCGGCGCAGCAAATGTCGGGCGTCACGAACACCAGGAATCTTCAACTTCAATTGCTCCATCTCCACACTTAACGCTGCCATGAAATGCTACACTGGTAAAAAAGTTGCTGTAATTTTACGGTACACTACAGGCCCACTGGTTGCAGTAAAAATATGTTAAACAACAACAAGTTAATACATTTCTACAGCTGAATTAAGGTGTTGTTGCTGTAAAAGGACATAATGCCGGTTACTTGAGACTTACATCACTTGGGATTTGAACTCACAACATCTTGATTGCCAATGACCGGAATTTGCTGCTATGCCACCAGCTCTGTGGGCATGACAGAGATTGGTCATAGATTTAATAGCAAGAAAACATTTCTGCACTTTGACAATTATTGACTTGTTTTTGGCCAACTTTTAGCAGATTATCCCAATGTAAAAAAATTGCAGTGCTCAGGGACACTTGATGTAAAGTGTGCATAAATGCTTTTGGGGATTTGAACTTGCAAGCTTTTGGGTGGAAGGGCATTCATTAATGTTTCAGCAGTGCCACCAGGTATATCTTCATTACCAAGAATATATATCCACACACTCTCGAAAATTAGGGTATAGTTAGGGTACAGCGTTGTTCCCTGGGGTACATAAGGTACCTTCACATGGTAGTGGTCTGTTCCTTTTAGGGTACATGGTAGGGTGCGTGGCATCACCTTTACAGTAGGAAACATTCTGGGTATGTGTAAATTTACTTGGCGAATAAAGGTGATTCTGATGTGCAGATAATCTAATCTAAAATGGTACATTTTTCTACCCAATATTTTGAATACAAGGTACTATCGTCACTGTGCTTAGAAATGTACCTGTGGGGTTAATTAGCATATTTGGGGGTGTGGTCTAACATATGTGTATTTGCACCAACCATCAGTGGAAGTGTTGTACCAGTAGCTGACTGTACTTTCACTAAACTTTTCTGTTTACAAGAAAGCTTATAACATTTGTTGACAACTACTAAGTATTACTTGTGGTGAGCACACTCGGGGCCCAGCGTCACCGTTGGCAACAAACTGATCTTCCAGTCACACCATCATGTTAGTGAGCGTGACAACACTAAGTTAAATACTTGCAGCAAGCGGACAGTAAGTTCCTGAAAATTAAACATGAACTTCCCTAGTGACCAACTGCAATTAAGTTACTGGAAGAGGCACAGCAACTTCATCACAGTCCAACTCTTGATTGTCACAAGCTCTTACAAAGAATGTGGAACTGACAGTGGACAAATTAGGTGCTCAACTGTCATCAACATAACAATAAAACCACTTAAACTGGTACAACACTTCCACTAACAGTTGGCACAAATACAACATATTTTACACCATTCCCCCAAATATGCTAACGCACCCCTGCCAGCACATTGCCCCCACCTACATCTCAAAGTGCAGTGAAAGTAAGGTAGACAACAACAAGTCATTTTACAACAATAACACCTTAATTCAACTGTAAAAAATACTGTATTTTGCCTGCAACTCAGTAGCCTGTAACTTACTGTCAAATTACAGGTAATTCTGCCATAAGCACATCTGAAGAATCCTATAATGTATAACAGTAGAAGCTGTCATTGGTTCTACCTGGAACTAGAGGGTTCTTCATGAGAGGGTTCTAAATGGAACTCCAAAAGCAAGTCAAGATTTTTTTTAAACATGACTTAAAAAACATAAGCCTATGCAACATTAACCATTTAAAAACAGTTCTGTAGCATTGAGGTTAGTGCAGTAGGCTATAGGCCCAATACATTATCACTGCACATTGGCTTTGCTCGATTTGCCCTGTCAATGTTCAACGTTTTTGGTATATGATCACACTGGTAATAGATCATTTGTTGTATTACTTGTGAGGCACAGCTAAGTGAGCATAATATTTTATTTTATTTTACTGGACTGATGGCCTGCATCTGATGGTCAGTCTGATGGGAGGGAGGGAGGAAGGGAGGGAGGGAGGGAGGGAGGGAGGGAGGGAGGGAGGGAGCACCGTCCCTCCACTGAGAAAAGTCTTCCAGCTGATGGCGAAACTCAAGTCGCACTGCGTTATTTCTTCCTCATGCACCAATTCACGTTGTCACTCCTATGACCAGAGAAAGTGAAATAGTCCTTGATATTTAAAAAAGACACAAGCCGCTAATAATAACAACAATGCAGTCTTATTGGAACACTTTGCTATGCTATACTCATTCATTGCAGCTGTTGTAGCGTGGGTGGAAGTAGGGAGAACACGCATGGCTTCTAAAAGGTGTTAAAGTGTTGACAGTGCTGAACAACCAACTCAAACATTGACTTACTTATAAAAACAGCAGCTCTTCGCTGTATTCATTGAGTCTCTCTCTTGTCATGGTTTTAAAAGTTTTGAAATCTCCCGGTATCAACTTTGCTGTGCGCTCAAGGTTTCTTTTTACAAATCTATGGCTCGAGGAAACTGTGCAGACGCGTTGATCTGAGCTATCTGATTGGCCATCGGTAGGCCTATAGGTGCACTTGATTTGCTCTCTGGGCCTGCTGGAGTTCTACCTTCAGATACAGCCTTGCCGGCGCCAGGGCTGCTGAATCAAGTGCACCTACCGCCAACAGCGCCAGGGCTGCTGAATCAAGTGCACCTACCGCCAACAGCGCCAGGGCTGCTGAATCAAGTGCACCTACCGCCAACAGCGCCAGGGCTGCTGAATCAAGTGCACCTACCGCCAACAGCGCTAAAATAAAATATATAACGCAAGGCTTTATCGTATTTTTTTTTTTTACAGGAATGTTTGGTGATGGACTACGAACGCGATCGACCGGTTGGTGACCTCTGACCTACAGGGGAAATATCAAAGGGTTCTACATGGAACCCAGAAGTCTCCCCCCCCATAGGGACAGATGACAGAATGTCTATTGGTTCTAGTCTTTTAACAACCTAAATCACAGATCCAGTGGCGTAGCAGGAAATTCAAGGTTGTGAGTTCAAATCCCCAAGTGAAGTTGACTTCCATGTAATCAAAACCACGCCCATCATTATCATATTTCCCAGCATGCTCTATTTCTATTTTTCTAAACTAATCAAAATCTGTATAGTGGACATACTGCACCCGTTACTTAGATGGTTGTTTTAGTTTAGATGGTTCAGGTAGTCATTCAATATTTATTTATTTTACTCTGGCAGTCATTCTGAATGTAGATTTTGGGAATCTTCTCTGACTGGATTTCAATAGGAATTGGACATTACTTTGCAAGCCAGCATAATGTGACTTGATGAGGGCTTAGCTTTAGCGATGGCTGGTCACCAGTGTCCAAAACACAGCGAAGGCTGGTCACCAGTGTCCAAAACACAGCGAAGGCTGGTCACCAGTGTCCAAAACACAGCGATGGCTGGTCACCAGTGTCCAAAACACAGAGAAGGCTGGTCACCAGTGTCCAAAACACAGAGAAGGCTGGTCACCAGTGTCCAAAACACAGCAAAGGCTGGTCACCAGTGTCCAAAACACAGCAAAGGCTGGTCACCAGTGTCCAAAGCACAACGAAGGCTGGTCACCAGTGTCCAAAACACAGCGATGGCTGGTCACCAGTGTCCAAAACACAACGAAGGCTGGTCACCAGCGATAACACAACGACAAGCACTGACCAGCATTGACCAGCTTGAAATGTATGCCGGTATATGTAGCATTTTTCAGCGGGGTTCATTCATTCATTCATTTATTCAATAATTCATTGTATAGTACCTCTTTCAATCATTCATTCATTATATATTTCACTCATCTATCTATTGGCAGAGAACGGAAGACAAAAAATCTGACAGAAAATAGGATATAGCTTCCTCTAAACACAGAGGGATATAGTTTCCTCTAAACACAGAGGGATATAGCTTCCTCTAAACACAGAGGGATATAGCTTCCTCTAAACACAGAGGGATATAGTTTCCTCTAAACACAGAGGGATATAGCTTCCTCTAAACACAGAGGGATATAGCTTCCTCTAAACACAGAGGGATATAGCTTCCTCTAAACACAGAGGGATATAGCTTCCTCTAAACACAGAGGGATATAGCTTCATCTAAACACAGAGGGATATAGCTTCCTCTAAACACAGAGGGATATAGCTTCATCTAAACACAGAGGGATATAGCTTCCTCTAAACACAGAGGGATATAGCTTCCTCTAAACACAGAGGGATATAGTTTCCTCTAAACACAGAGGGATATAGCTTCCTCTAAAAACAGAGGGATATAGCTTCCTCTAAACACAGAGGGATATAGCTTCCTCTAAACACAGAGGGATATAGCTTCCTCTAAACACAGAGGGATATAGCTTCCTCTAAACACAGAGGGATATAGCTTCCTCTAAACACAGAGGGATATAGCTTCCTCTAAACACAGAGGGATATAGTTTCCTCTAAACACAGAGGGATATAGTTTCCTCTAAACACAGAGGGATATAGCTTCCTCTAAACACAGAGGGATATAGTTTCCTCTAAACACAGAGGGATATAGTTTCCTCTAAACACAGAGGGATATAGCTTCCTCTAAACACAGAGGGATATAGCTTCCTCTAAACACAGAGGGATATAGTTTCCTCTAAACACAGAGGGATATAGCTTCCTCTAAACACAGAGGGATATAGCTTCCTCTAAACACAGAGGGATATAGCTTCCTCTAAACACAGAGGGATATAGTTTCCTCTAAACACAGAGGGATATAGCTTCCTCTAAACACAGAGGGATATAGCTTCCTCTAAACACAGAGGGATATAGTTTCCTCTAAACACAGAGGGATATAGTTTCCTCTAAACACAGAGGGATATAGTTTCCTCTAAACACAGAGGGATATAGCTTCCTCTAAACACAGAGGGATATAGCTTCCTCTAAACACAGAGGGATATAGCTTCCTCTAAACACAGAGGGATATAGCTTCCTCTAAACACAGAGGGATATAGCTTCCTCTAAACACAGAGGGATATAGCTTCCTCTAAACACAGAGGGATATAGCTTCCTCTAAACACAGAGGGATATAGTTTCCTCTAAACACAGAGGGATATAGTTTCATCTAAACACACAAGACGGCAAAGCTGGTTGAAATCATGACGTAATTCCAACCAGCTATGTCCCCTGGGACAGTGGTGACTTGGACAGTGGCGGTAGTGCTGCCGCGTCTCCGGGGAGAGGAGGCCCAGCAGAGGCAGCAAGAGGAAGGAGGGAGAGAAGGAGGCGAGGAGAACTGAATTGTTGCTTAATAGGCAATTAGGTCGTTGAGAGCTCTGTTTATTATGTGTGTTGTCGGGGACGACGGGGAGAACAGCCATTTGCCTGGACATCACTGAACCTTCACTGAGGTAGAGTTATTCTTAATGGACATGCTGGCGTCTGTCTACACTGTCCTTTCTGTGTGTGTGTGTGTGTGTGTGTGTGTGTGTGTGTGTGTGTGTGTGTGTGTGTGTGTGTGTGTGTGTGTGTGTGTGTGTGTGTGTGTGTGTGTGTGTGTGTGTGTGTTTCCGGTGACAGTCATTTTGTAAGTATTGAGGCTATTGATTCTGTGCCTAGTTTTCTGAATAGCCCACTGGTTTGACAAATAAAGCATGACTACTTCATTTTTTCTCCACAAAATTACAATCACAGCGCTGTTAACTACCACTAACAGGTCCCGATCATTATCATAAAGGGATTTTTTTTTTATTAAATAAATACCTAACGCAACAATGCTGTAAGGTTGGTAGGAGGAGATATGAACCTTTACAATTATATGCCACGAATATATAAAGCACTCCGCACGTCATCGTCGTGATACGGCAGAGAGTGAGACAGGGAAGCAGTAGCAGCGAAGTCCTGTGTACTTTAAGAAGTTAAATGAGAAGGTGGTGAAATGCAAACTTTGTGAGTTGGAAATGAGCTACAATGGCAGCACAGGTGCAACGCTTAACCATCTGAAAGGGAGGGACTGTGAGACCCAAACCGTTGCTGGCAGCGCAGCGTAGGTGCCCAACAGCAGACACAAGACAGGCTCTTCACACCAGAAGAAGTGCAAGAAGAGACGGAGTTAGAAAATCACAGCGCTGATTACAGAAATGATTGCAGTTGATAAGCGGCCAACGTCAACGGTAGAGGATGTCTGCTTCAATACCCTGATGTCATCTAGAACCAGACTACTAGATACCATGTCGAAAACCTTGACGGTCCGGATGGAGAAATTGTGCAATGATTGCTCTACAAGTACAAAGCAAGAGCTCTCGAACACCGTACGTGGCGTTAACAACAGTATTGTTGGACGTCTGTGAACACACTCTCATACATCACTGCAACGAGCCGTCACAGGAAGTCCCATGTACTGGCCACTGAGAACATGGATGAGAGGCACACAGTAGAGAACCTAAAAAATTTAACTACCATCGTTGCTGAGGGGTTGGGGGACAGCAGTAAGGTGAGCGCTGTCTGGCAGGTAGTCATAACTGCGGTAGATTGAACCACACTGCCCCCTAGCGGTCATACGCAGGACCATATCTGCATTGTGAATTCACTCATTTAATTTTATGATTTAAAAATGCCTGTTTAAACGTTAGATCGTTTTTGTTTTTTTTTACATTTATCACATACCTAGTCAGGTCCCAAATGTATCAAAATCAAATCAAATGGAACTTTATTAAAAGCATTTAGGACTTAAAACAATACAATAAAAGAGAACGTAAAAAACCCTAAAGGACATTTAAAACGCCACACTGTACCAACTAAACTACAGAGCTTATAGATTTCAGTCAGAATAGATATTATGCTTGAAAGTATAGTACTTGTAGTCAGTCACCAAAACTCCTGTGAGAGAATCTGAACACATTTATCAAATTTGCTCACTAAATGCCAGGATATCAGACTGCCTTCAGCTGGGAAGCATGTGTTCTGCTGCCCTCACACACACAAACACACACACACACACACACACACACACACACACACACACACACACACACACACAGTTCAGATGGACAGATGGAGTGAAATCAACTAGCATAACACGCGAGTAGGATCTATAGCAGGGGTAGGCAACTAGATTCAGTCATGGACCGATTTTTGTCGGAGTGAATGGCCAGCGGGCCGGAACATAATTATAAATCATTTCTACACTGCAAATTGACCACAACTAAGCCCAAAAATAGATTGTATTTGAAAATAACAATAATTTAATACCTTGATTATTCATGGGAATACTTGGAAACAGATTTCTTAAATTAAACTCATTTTAAGCTGAATTCCAGGTGATTTTACAGTTATTTGTTACCAAAGAAATGTATATTAGACTTTTGGGTATGTTGTGGTGAACATTCATTACAATTGTAGGCAGTTATATCATCAAAATCAATCAATTAAAGCACATTTTTTGGGCTCATTCAGTAGTTTTTACATGATTAAGTAGAATCCTGTTGAAAAATAATGTTAAAAGTATAATTTATATTCATAAAACATAAAAATTATACTGTTGCCGCTTCCTGTAGTCATCGATTTTTTATTTATAGCCCAGTTTCAAAACACCGTTTTTAAATGTCTAAGTTAATAATCAATATACTGAAATGTGATATTTTGAAGACCAAACATAAATATTACACCCTACTCATAAATGTGTCACACTTGTGTTCAGATTACTTATATTATTATATTATAGTATAGAACCTTATCAACTGCACACACACCAACATTTACCAAACGGCCACTCTAAACTGGAAATCAGATGAATCACCTCACATCGATATTGTATTGAAATCAATGGAACTGGGATAGTAACTGTGGCGATGTACCGTTTGCGCTCTTCTAAAAGACAAAACACAACGACCTTGGGTATACGATATGTCCCTGTAGTAGCCATTTATCAACTCCTCTCCTTGTGGGACAATGTTTCCGGTAGATGGCAAATACAAAAAAGGAAACAACACTTCTTTGACTGGATAACTTCAACGAATCATCACCTCACATGTACACTATATATACAGTGGGGAAAAAAAGTATTTAGTCAGCCACCAATTGTGCAAGTTCTTCCACTTAAAAAGATGAGAGAGGCCTGTAATTTTCATCATAGGTACACGTCAACTATGACAGACAAATTGAGGAAAAAAAATCCAGAAAATCACATTGTAGGATTTTTAATGAATTTATTTCCAAATTATGGTGGAAAATAAATATTTGGTCACCTACAAACAAGCAAGATTTCTGGCTCTCACAGACCTGTAACTTCTTCTTTAAGAGGCTCCTCTGTCCTCCACTCGTTACCTGTATTAATGGCACCTGTTTGAACTTGTTATCAGTATAAAATACACCTGTCCATAACCTCAAACAGTCACACTCCAAACTCCACTATGGCCAAGACCAAAGAGCTGTCAAAGGACACCAGAAACAAAATTGTAGACCTGCACCAGGCTGGGGAGACTGAATCTGCAATAGATAAGCAGCTTGGTTAGAAGAAATCAGCTGTTGGAGCAATTATTAAGAAATGGAAGACATACAAGACCACTGATAATCTCCCTCGATCTGGGGCTCCACGCAAGATCTCACCCCGTGGGGTCAAAATGATCACAAGAACGGTGAGCAAAAACCAGGACGACTGATCCGTGTAAAGGAAAGAATGAATGGGGCCATGTATCGTGAGATTTTGAGTGAAAACCTCCTTCCATCAGCAAGGGCATTGAAGATGAAACGTGGCTGGGTCTTTCAGCATGACAATGATCCCAAACACACCGCCCGGGCAACGAAGGAGTGGCTTCGTAAGAAGCATTTCAAGGTCCTGGAGTGGCCTAGCCTGTCTCCAGATCTCAACCCCATAGAAAATCTTTGGAGGGAGTTGAAAGTCCGTGTTGCCCAGCGACAGCCCCAAAACATCACTGCTCTAGAGGAGATCTGCATGGAGGAATGGGCCAAAATACCAGCAACAGTGTGTGAAAACCTTGTGAAGACTTACAGAAAATGTTTGACCTGTGTCATTGCCAACAAAGGGTATATAACAAAGTATTGAGAAACTTTTGTTATTGACCAAATACTTATTTTCCACCATAATTTGCAAATAAATTCATTAAAAATCCTACAATGTGATTTTCTGGATTTCTTTTTCTCATTTTGTCTGTCATAGTTGACGTGTACCTATGATGAAAATTACAGGCCTCTCTCATCTTTTTAAGTGGGAGAACTTGCACAATTGGTGGCTGACTAAATACTTTTTTTCCCCACTGTACAAAAGTATGTGGATCCCCCTTCAAATGAGTGGATTTGGCTATTTCATCCACACCCGTTGCTGACAGGTGTATAAATTTCGAACACATAGCCATGAAATCTCCATAGACAAACACTGGCAGTAGAATGGCCTTACTGAAGCGCTCAGTGACTTTCAACGTGGCACCATCATAGGATGCCACCTTTCCAACAAGTCAGTTCGTCAAATTTCTAACCTGCTAGAGCTGCCCCGGTCAACTGTAAGTGCTGTTATTGTGAAGTGGAAACGTCTAGGAGCAACAACGGCTCAGCCGCGAAGTGGTAGGCCACACAAGCTCACAGAAAGGGACCACCGAGTGCTGAAGCGCGAAGCACGTAAAGATAATCTGTCCTCGGTTGCAACACTCACTACCGAGTTCCAAACTGCCTCTGGAAGCAACGTTTGTCTGGAGCTTCATGAAATGGGTTTCCATGGCCGAGCAGCCGCACACAAGCCTAAGATCACCATGCGCAATGCCAAGCGTCGGCTGGAGAGGTGGAAAGCTCACCGCCATTGGACTCTGGAGCAGTGGAAACGGAGTGGAGTGATGAATCACGCTTCACCATCTGGCAGTCCGACGGACGAATCTGGGTTTGGTGGATGCCAGGAGAACGCTACCTGCCCAATGCATAGTGCCAACTGTAAAGTTTGGTTGAGGAGGTATAATGGTTTGAGGCTGTTCATGTTTCAGGCTAGGACCCTTAGTTCCAGTGAAGGGAAAGCTTAACGCTACAGCATACAATGACATTCTAGACGATTCTGTGCATCCAACTTTGTGGCAAAAGTTTGGGGAAGGCCCTTTCCTGTTTCAGCATGACAATGCCCCCGTGCACAAAGCGAGGTCCATACAGAAATTGTTTGTCGAGATAGGTATGGAAGAACTTGACCGGCCTGCACAGAGCCCTGACCTCAACCCCATCAAACACCTTTGGGATGAATTGGAAATGCCGACTGCGAGCCAGGCCTAATCGCCCAACATCAGTGCCCGACCTCACTAATGCTCGTGGCTGAATGGAAGCAAGTCCCCGCAGCAACGTTCCAACATCTAGTGGAAAGCCTTCCCAGAAGAGTGGAGGCTGTTATAGCAGCAAAGGGGGGACCAACTCCATATCAATGCCCATGATTTTTGGACTGAGATGTTGGACGAGCAGGGGTCCGCATACTCTTGGTCATGTAATGTAGCTCTACAGTGACAGGGGTTGGCTTTCATTTGAGTGACAGCTTTACTGTCAAATCCATGTAGTTGTTTGTGGCCAGTGACTTTTATAAAAGAGAGCGATCACAATTTTTCCTTGCCATTTGAGTTTGAAAATGATCAACTGCGTTCTATGTCCCACGATGGACAGGCGCGTATGACAGAATCAACGCTACCAAACCAAAGAATCTGCTTAAAGCAATCCATTTAATATCATCTTGGTGACTATAAACGTATATATTAACATCACCAATCTGAGGTAAAAAGGATGGGTAATTCCACTCAATTTATGTGGTGAAAATGCGAGCTTGTGTAACAACAACTGTAGTAATGTCCACATTCGGGAAATAAGCGCAACATAAAATCATTGAATATGACTAAATCATTCAACATTTAGGATTATAGTATATGTTTTCCCGCTCACAACCGACTGGGCACGGATGTCAATTCAACGTCAATTCAACATCAATTCAACATCAATTCAACATCAATTCAACGTCAGTTCAACGTCTATTCAACGTAATTTCAATGAAATGACATAGAAACCATGTTGATTCAACCAGTGTATTCTCAGTGGGAAGCTATTTCAACAATTCCACCTATTTCCTCACTCGTTTAACAAACACAATTTAAACCGGGCGCACTAGACTAGCGCCTCCATAGTGTCTCTGGAGCAGCCTGAACGTTCGACGTTCCTAACAATTGCTTCACGGTAACCTGGTAACATCACGTTTGTAGTGTGGCTAGCCACTGGATGGCTCTGAATGCACTGTCAGAATGCAGTTAAAGCTACTAACCACTTCTGGAGATAACTACTTCTCTCAAATTGTATCTTGATGTTGACAGAAGATGAGAGTTCTATTAATAATATACTGTAACTAACTATAAAAAATAGTTATATTCACTGGCTAGCTAGCTAGCTAGCGTTAGCAAAGTTTTCAATGGTGGCCAACGATGAACTAGCTAACCAGCCAGCAAAAACAATGCAACAAAAGTATAATTTCGGATTCTAAAAATACTCCAACGGGCTCTGTATTTCTGGAATCACAGTCGCAAGTATCCCTGGTAAACAATTAATGTTTCGATGAAAAGTTTTTGCCATTGCCCTCCATGCATTCGAAACGTGAGCTTGTCCGAGGCTTTCGGGAATCGAGCTTGGTCGACGAAAGTTGCTATCTACCGGAACGCTGTGATTGGTTGCCCAGGATTCTAGGTCGGGACTTAGCGACGGGTCAATTCAGCACCACTCTACACCACCTGAACTTAAAGTAGGAGAAGACAGGCATATGGGGCCTAGGTAAACAGTAGAGAGGAGACAAGAGAGAGACAGGGAGATAGAGAGAGAGAGAGAGAGATAGAGAGATGGAATGAGAAGGAAAGAGAGAAATTATAAAGAGGATAGAGAGAGTAGACGGAGAGACACAGTGAGACAGACAGACAGACAGACAGACAGGGGAGAGGGAGAGACAGACAGACAGACCTCCAGACAGACAGACAGACAGACAGACAGACAGACCTCCAGACAGACAGACAGACCTCCAGACAGACAGACAGACAGACAGACAGACAGACAGACAGACAGACAGACAGACAGACAGGGGAGAGGGAGAGAGTAGACCGAGAGCTGGGAGGGGGTCCAATCTGGCCCGCGGGTGGTTTGAGTAAAAAATTTAATAATAATATGTATTAAAAAAAACATTGTGGGGGAAATTACTAAAACCAAATTGAAACTGTGTAGAAATGATAATGGACCTATATTCATACAGTTTCTTGAATGTGTCCAGCTAAATATCACCAAAATGAAAGCTAGACAGTCAGGGAGCACATAACATTCCCAAAACGATGGATAGAGGACTATTTTTTGCACATGTTGACAGCAAGGAAATATAACCAATTTCAGTGTGACCCTCCGGACCTTGTTGAAGACCGAATGGGGCAAAATGAGTTTGACACCACTGCTCTTCATGAACCCAAACCGGGCCCTCCCTCCAACTGTTGTCTCAAACACACACACACACACACACACACACACACACACACACACACACACACACACACACACACACACACACACCCACCCACCCTTCCGCCCCACACACACCCTCCAACCACCATCACCCACCACCATCAGCTCTGCTTTTCTTATCCAACCCCACACATTCTAGGAACACCAACCATCAATCTACGATTGTGTGTGTGTTTCATACAATCTGGCATCTTTCTTTTTACTAATCGTACCCAAAATGTCACCAGGCCAAATCACATGCTGCATCATCAAAGATATAACCAGAGGATCACATGACAACAGACATCACAACAACATCACATGACAACAGACATCATGACAACATCCCATGACAACCGACATCACAACAACATCACATGACAACCGACATCACAACAACATCACATGACAACCGACATCACAACAACATCACATGACAACATCACATGACCCCCCCCCCCCCTAACTCTAAGTGTATGAGAGCCTGCAGTGATACTAAGGGCTGTGGGATGTGTGTGTGGTATGGTTGTGTTTGTGTGTGTGTGTGTGTGTGTGTGTGTGTGTGTGTGCGTGTGTGTGTGTGTTGATGCTTCTCCCCTCACACCACTGTGGTCAAGTCAGGTCTTGGTTGACCCCTCTGGTTCTGGTCAGAGACCTCGACCGTCTCCCAAATGGTACCCTATTTCCTATTTAGTGCACTACTTTTTGACCAGCTCCCATAGGGCTCTGTTCAAAAGTAGTGCCCTATGTAGGGAATAGGGTGCCATTTGGGCCGCGGTCCTCAATAGCATGTCTCGTTCCCTCTCTGGGGTCGTTGATACAACAGTAATGGCATCATCATGATGATGAAAATCTGTTCTGCTTCAATGGTCACAGTATTTCAATGTGTGTTGTTATTCAAAAGACGGACGGAACAGCGGACATGGTTCTGTGAAGAGGTGACATTCTATGTGATTATTTTAAACAAACAAACAAACAAACACAGACACACAGAGACACACACACACACACATCCTAGTACACTCCTCTAGTCATCTAACAGCACCATGGTTAAACCGCTAACAAACATGAAAAAACATCACAGTCCTCTTGGCTTTCTGCTCAGAGATGTAACGCAGGCCAATTGAATCATTTTCAAACCAATTCTCCATATTTCTCTCTTTAGTTCCATATTTATTTTCATTGTAATATTAAATCATTCTACACCCAGGTAGCAACTCTATCCATCAGTCTTTGGTGTCAGTTTCAACTCTATCAATCAGTCTCGTGTCAGTTTCAACTCTATCAATCAGTCTCTTGTGTCCGTTTCATGTAGCCAAATAACAGTGGTAGGCAGTGCTTCTACTGTCAACTACATTGCTCTTTAATCTTTTAAATATTATTTTTGTGTTTTCTGGATAAACTGTTCCTTCCATTGGCGTAGCAGGCTACTCATTTGACATTACGTACGGACAGCAGTACCTGTATTTTTCATACGTTTTACATCAAACTGAAACCCAATCTCTCTGTGCTGAGTTTCCTGAGTAAAACCTGGGGTCTGTTCAGAAGGGTGCAACGTTACAGAATGTTTTGATAGCGTCGTGAAACGAGATAAGAAAAGTAACACAAAAAAAAGAACACAAATCTAAATTTGACACCATATGCCTTGATAGGCTACCATGGGAGAACAGGGGGCCGGAAAAATAAGCTACAAATCCACCGAACCCTCATTTCAGTAAGCACGCACGTACGTACGTCTGTCCTTATTCTACAAAGCAGATCTTAGAGTAATTATTTTTAGGTCTGCTCATTTCACCCTGTGAGTACAGTAGGCCTAGATACGTATCTCTGTCCTTATTCTACGAAGCAGACCTTGATTCTTTTTTAGGTGTGCTCTGCTCTACACTGTCACTATTGTCCCCCTGGAGATCTGGCCCTGCGTCACTCCTCCGATGTTCTTCTTCTCCAGCCTGCGTTAGACTGAAAGAGCACTGGTCCTTGTGGGGGGGCAGGACTGAGTTCAGGCCCCAGACGTCATCAACTCCCTGCCGGACCCTAGCCAACTCCCTAGCCTCTCATGTAGCACACTTTAACTCCCATAATCCCACATCACCTCGATCCCCTACACCCTAGGCACTTGTGTAGATCTGAGAGGATTGTGTATTGGCATAAGCAACATGTTGTTGTGCTTTGCGTCCCTCCTGTCTAGTCTCCTCTGCAGGATGTTTTTGAGTGCAAGAGCGTGGTCCTCGAAGGGGGCCACGACTGAGTTCAAGCTCCAGACGTCATCAACTCCGGACACAACCTCCTGCGGCCTCTACTATATTCCTCACACCTTCTTCAACTCTGGTGAAACTTTAGTAAACTCATAAAAACAAGACACTCGCCTCTGACGTGTCAAACGATTCCCCTCCTCTGAATCCTGAATCAACTCATGACCTCGCCCCCCCGCCTACGCCTTAGGCTCCTGCGGAGATCTGAGAGGAACGGGTCGGGGTTCCGCTGCACAATATGGCCACATATCCACCTGATCCATCAGAACGTCATCATCAGCTCCCTACTGGACCCTCACACAACCTAGCTAGCCTCGCAGGTCACGCTCTCCGTAAATCCCTAAAATCAACCCCTAGCCCCTATACACCCTAGTCACTTGGGTAGGTCAGAAAGTATTATACAACTGAAAAAGCACTAGGGCAGTACTTAGCTTTCCATTTGATAGGCTGCCACATTGCTTACACCTGTACACTCCTCTGAGATGTTAATGTGCAGGGAAGGGTACAAGGTAGTGAGGTGATACAGCGCCTTCAGAAAGTATTCCTTGACTTATTCTTCATTTTGTTGAACTCAAAATTGATTAAATTGATATTTTTTTTCCTTACCCATCGATAAACAGTACCACATAATTGAAAAAGTGAAAACATGTTTTTTTTTTTTATTCTGTAGCGAATTTATTGAAAATGAAATACAGAAATATCTAATTTACATAAGTATTCACACCCCTGAGTGAATACTTTGTAGAAGCACCTTTGGCGGTGATTACAGCTGTGAGTCTTTTGGGGTGAGTCTCTAAGAACGTTCCACACCTGGATTGTACAACATTTACCCATTATTCTTTTCAAGCTCTGTCAAATTGGTTGTTGATCAATCCTAGACAACCATGTTCAGGTTTTGCCATAGATTTTCAAGTAGATTTACCCGCACAGAATACGGTAATATACCGTATATTTTAGGAATTCTACAAACCTGGTCCTGAAACTCTAAAGTAACTTACTGGCCAATTGCTGCCAGTCATTTACTGTAATTCAGAATACAGTACCATAATGAATTTTTGGTCCACCAAAAACCTTTTGAACACTAGTGGGTGCATGGTGTTGTTAAGTATCTCACTCATTAACATATTTTGAGGCGTGTCTTGTAAGAGGCTATATTTGTTGCACCTGTTAGTGAGAGTTCTGTTCCAATTTAAGTGACATATGGAAGTGGTTCCCTAACAATTAAATTCATATAGGAGACCGATCAGACTGGCAGCAAGTCTCCAACCTTTAATGGTTGAGCGTTTAGCCATATCCTTTTGATCTCTGTAGTCACTGTCAGTTTAGAAGTCTTTGTTAAGGCCTAAAGAGCAAGTGATATTAAACACCAAATATCAGTTGGTATAGTGTAATATACAGTATCATTTAACATTCAAAATTAGCAATTGCTGATGTTATTTTCAATACAGTTCAACAATAAAGTACTGTTTTGCTATATATTTACAGCAGAATACTGTAAATGATGGTGCATTGTGGATAAATATTGTGGGAGGAGAAAGAATCGCTGGCTCATTTACGCATGCCTCATTAACGCATGCCTTATAAGTGGCTATATGTGTTGCAATACTTAGTGAGAGTCCTGTACCAATTTAAAATTATATGTGGATCAGAGTGGTAGCGGGTCTTAAACCTTTTTTAGTGGTTGAATATTTACCCGTGTCCATTTCATCTGTTCTTCCCTGTAATCAAGGCTTTGTTTAGGCCTCTAGAAGTGCAGGTGATATAAAATACCTGGTATTCATTAATATGCTCTAATATGCAAATGCATACAGCCAACCTGCTTGCTCGAATCCCTTGTAATTACAGTAAAATACTGTAGAAATAATTTTCTTACAGTTAAATAGTAACTTTTTCTGTATTATACTGTGTTTCATTGTTCTGGCATCAATTTACCGTGAATATCTCAGTATTGTATTGGCAATATCCAGCGATTGTCAGAGATACACTATATACAGTGGGGAGAACGAGTATCTGATACACTGCCGATTTTGCAGGTTTTCCTACTTACAAAGCATGTAGAGGTCTGTAATTTTTATCATAGGTACACTTCAACTGTGAGAGACGGAATCTAAAACAAAAATCCAGAAAATCACATTGTATGATTTTTAAGTAATTCATTTGCATTTTATTGCATGACATAAGTATTTGATCACCTACCAACCAGTAAGAATTCCGGCTCTCACAGACCTGTTAGTTTTTCTTTAAGAAGCCCTCCTGTTCTCCACTCATTACCTGTATTAACTGCACCTGTTTGAACTCGTTACCTGTATAAAAGACACCTGTCCACACACTCAATCAAACAGACTCCAACCTCTCCACAATGGCCAAGACCAGAGAGCTGTGTAAGGACATCAGGGATAAAATTGTAGACCTGCACAAGGCTGGGATGGGCTACAGGACAATAGGCAAGCAGCTTGGTGAGAAGGCAACAACTGTTGACGCAATTATTAGAAAATGGAAGAAGTTCAAGATGACGGTCAATCACCCTCGGTCTGGGGCTCCATGCAAGATCTCACCTCGTGGGGCATCAATGATCATGAGGAAGGTGAGGGATCAGCCCAGAACTACACGGCAGGACCTGGTCAATGACCTGAAGAGAGCTGGGACCACAGTCTCAAAGAAAACCATTAGTAACACACTACGCCGTCATGGATTAAAATCCTGCAGCGCACGCAAGGTCCCCCTGCTCAAGCCAGCGCATGTCCAGGCCCGTCTGAAGTTTGCCAATGACCATCTGGATGATCCAGAGGAGGAATGGGAGAAGGTCATGTGGTCTGATGAGACAAAAATTGAGCTTTTTGGTCTAAACTCCACTCGCCGTGTTTGGAGGAAGAAGAAGGATGAGTACAACCCAAAGAACACCATCCCAACCGTGAAGCATGGAGGTGGAAACAATCATTCTTTGGGGATGCTTTTCTGCAAAGGGGACAGGACGACTGCACCGTATTAAGGGGAGGAAGGATGGGGCCATGTATCGTGAGATCTTGGCCAACAACCTCCTTCCCTCAGTAAGAGCATTGAAGATGGGTCGTGGCTGGGTCTTCCAGCATGACAACGACCCGAAACACACAGCCAGCGCAACTAAGGAGTGGCTCCGTAAGAAGCATCTCAAGGTCCTGGAGTGGCCTAGCCAGTCTCCAGACCTGAACCCAATAGAAAATCTTTGGAGGGAGCTGAAAGTCCGTATTGCCCAGCGACAGCCCCGAAACCTGAAGGATCTGGAGAAGGTCTGTATGGAGGAGTGGGCCAAAATCCCTGCTGCAGTGTGTGCAAACCTGGTCAAGACCTACAGGAAACGTATGATCTCTGTAATTGCAAACAAAGGTTTCTGTACCAAATATTAAGTTCTGCTTTTCTGATGTATAAAATACTTATGTCATGCAATAAAATGCAAATTAATTACTTAAAAATCATACAATGTGATTTTCTGGATTTTTGTTTTTGATTCCGTCTCTCACAGTTGAAGTGTACCTATGATCAAAATTACAGACCTCTACATGCTTTGTAAGTAGGAAAACCTGCAAAATCGGCAGTGTATCAAATACTTGTTCTCCCCACTATATACAAAAGTATGTGGACACTGCTTCAAATTAGTGGATTTGGCTCTTTCCGCCACACCCGTTGCTGACAGGCGTATAAAATCAAGCACAAAGCCATGCGATCTCCATAGACAAACATTGGCAGTAGAATGGCCTTACTGAAGAGCTCAGTGACTTTCAACGTGGCACCGTCATAGGATGCCACCTTTCCAACAAGTCAGTTCGTCAAATTTCTGCCCTGCTAGGTCTGCCCCGGTCAACTGTAAGTACTGTTATTGTGAAGTGGAAACGTCTAGGAGCAAAAACAGCTCAGCTGCGAAGTGGTAGGCCACACAAGCTCACAGAACGGGACCGCCAAGTGCTGAAGCGCGTAGCACGTAAAGATCGTCTGTCCTCGGTTGCAACACTCACTACTGTGTTCCAAACTGCCTCTGGAAGCAACGTCAGCACAAGAACTGTTCGTTGGGAGCTTCATGAAATGGGTTTCCATGGCCGAGCAGCAGCACAGAAGTCTAAGATCATCATGCGCAATGCCAAGCGTCGGCTGGAGTGATGTAAAGCTAGCCGCCATTGGACTCTGGAGCAGTGGAAACACGTTCTCTGGAGTGATGAATCACGCTTCACCATCTGGCACCATCTGACAGATGCCAGGAGAACGCTACCTGCCCCAATGCATAGTGCAAACTGTAAAGTTCAGCGGAGGAGGAATAATGGTCTGGGGATGGTTTTCATGGTTCGCGCTAGGCCCCTTAGTTCCAGTGAAGGGAAATCTTAACGCTACAGCATACAATGGCATTCTAGACGATTCTGTGCTTCCAACTTTGTGGCAACAGTTTGGGGAAGGCCCTTTCCTGTTTCAGCATGACAATTACCCCGTGCACAAACGAGGTCCATACAGAAATGGTTTGTCGAGATCGGTGTGGAAGAACTTGACCTGCCTGCACAGAGCCCTGACCTCAACCCCATCGAACACCTTTGGGATGAATTGGAACGCCGACTGCGAGCCAGGCCTAATCGCCCAACATCAATGCCTGACCTCACTAATGCTCTTGTAGCTGAATGGAAGCAAGTCCCTGCAGTAATGTTCCAACATCTAGTGGAAAGCCTTCCCAGAAGAGTGGAGGCTGTTATAGCAGCAAAGGGGGGACCAACTCCATATTAATGCCCATGATTTTGGAATGAGATGTTCGACGAGCAGGTCATGTAGTGTATATCATAAGATATCTTCTTGTAATTACAATTATTTTGAAGACCAGTGTATCCTTAACAGCAACAACATTTTCAGTAACGGTTACAGTAACATTTTAATTGATATCACTGTGATATGTTTTTATTAAAATTAATCTTGGTTGAATGCACTGACTGTAAGTTGCTAAGGACAAGAGCACCCACTAAATGCCCAAAATGGAAATGTAAAAATGAAAACTCCAAAGAACACTGGGTAATATGCCGCTGAATGGGTAAATCCAGTAATATACTGTAAATTAGATTACAGTAACATTTGTGGTACCGTAAAATTGATTACCGACAAATGGATTACAGTAGCTGTAGTGTAAAATAAATTACAGTAACTTACTGGACAATTGCTGCCAGTAAATTACTGTACATTTTACAGGAAATGTTTTACAGTGCACACACACACACACACACACACACACACACACACACACACACACACACACACACACTAGACAGGTGTCCTGAATCCTCATAACCAGATCCGAGTTCTCCTTTGAAACTGACAGCTATGATGTCACAGTGATGTCAGAGGGGAGAGGTCAACCCTAAAAACTACAGATGTTCAGTCAGGCACATGAAAACACACAGACATGTCTTTCTTCTAAAACAGATAGATCAATAAGTACACACACACACACACACACGCCACAGAATAAAGGGAAAAGGACACTTCTCTCATCTCTGAGTGTGGAGCACTCTCCCCTCCTCCTCTCCTGGCTGATAGTCAAGGGCATGCTGCCAATGAACTTCTACGAGACTGAGGCTGTGTGTGTGTGTGTGTGTGTGTGTGTGAGCACACATGTGTGTGTGTGCGCGTATCTGTGTGTTTTTATGCGTGTGTGTGGCAGTGGGGAGGGGGGGGGCATGTGCGTCAACAGCTCGTCAGGGAGTCCCTTGCCAGGCGGAGAGATAGAGCATGTGTTTCTTATCTCGTCTGTGGAACAGAGGACTAGACTGGAGCACAGCGTCCAACACAATGTGTGTGTGTGTGTGTGTGTGTGTTTATAAGGGTAAGTGTTTGTGTACCCCTTCTTCCTAACTATAAGGAAACCCTTCTGTTGTTTGGTCAATGTGTATCCATGGATACATGGAGCTCCAGTGCCTGCATTTCAAAAAATGCTTTTTGTTCTAATTTCACCTAAACACACCTAAAACACACACACCCTAACTCAAACATGCAAGCTCACAGTTCTCACACATACACACACACACACACACACATACAGTGGGGAGAACAAGTATTTGATACACTGCCGATTTTGCAGGTTTTCCTACTTACAAAGCATGTAGAGGTCTGTCATTTTTATCATAGGTACACTTCAACTGTGAGAGCCGGAATCTAAAACAAAAATCCAGAAAATCACATTGTATGATTTTTAAGTAATTAATTTGCATTTTATTGCATGACATAAGTATTTGATACATCAGAAAAGCAGAACTTAATATTTGGTACAGAAACCTTTGTTTGCAATTACAGAGATCATACATTTCCTGTAGGTCTTGACCAGGTTTGCACACACTGCAGCAGGGATTTTGGCCCACTCCTCCATACAGACCTTCTCCAGATCCTTCAGGTTTTGGGGCTGTCGCTGGGCAATACAGACTTTCAGCTCCCTCCAAAGATGTTCTATTGGGTTCAGGTCTGGAGACTGGCTAGGCCACTCCAGGACCTTGAGATGCTTCTTACGGAGCCACTCCTTAGTTGCCCTGGCTGTGTGTTTCGGGTCGTTGTCATAATGGAAGACCCAGCCACGACCCATCTTCAATGCTCTTACTGAGGGAAGGAGGTTGTTGGCCAAGATCTCGCGATACATGGCCCCATCCATCCTCCCCTCAATACGGTGCAGTCGTCCTGTCCCCTTTGCAGAAAAGCATCCCCAAAGAATGATGTTTCCACCTCCATGCTTCACGGTTGGGATGGTGTTAATAATAAATAATAATAATATGCCATTTAGCAGACGCTTTTATCCAAAGCGACTTACAGTCATGTGTGCATACATTTTTGTGTATGGGTGGTCCCGGGGATTTAACCCACTACCTTGGCGTTACAAGCGCCGTGCTCTACCAGCTGAGCTACAGAGGACCACTGTCCTCTGGTTGTACTCATCCTTCTTCTTCCTCCAAACATGGCGAGTGGAGTTTAGACCAAAAAGCTCTATTTTTGTCTCATCAGACCACATGACCTTCTCCCATTCCTCCTCTGGATCATCCAGATGGTCATTGGCAAACTTCAGACGGGCCTGGACATGCGCTGGCTTGAGCAGGGGGACCTTGCGTGTGCTGCAGGATTTTAATCCATGACGGCATAGTGTGTTACTAATGGTTTTCTTTGAGACTGTGGTCCCAGCTCTCTTCAAGTCATTGACCAGGTCCTGCCGTGTAGTTCTGGGCTGATCCCTCACCTTCCTCATGATCATTGATGCCCCACGAGGTGAGATCTTGCATGGAGTCCCAGACCGAGGGTGATTGACCGTCATCTTGAATTTCTTCAATTTTCTAATAATTGCGTCAACAGTTGTTGCCTTCTCACCAAGCTGCTTGCCTATTGTCTTGTAGCCCATCCCAGCCTTGTGCAGGTCTACAATTTTATCCCTGATGTCCTTACACAGCTCTCTGGTCTTGGCCATTGTGGAGAGGTTGGAGTCTTTTTGATTGAGTGTGGACGGGTGTCTTTTATACAGGTAACGAGTTCAAACAGGTGCAGTTAATATAGGGTAATGAGTGGAGAACAGGAGGGCTTCTTAAAGAAAAACTAACAGGTCTGTAAGAGCCGGAATTCTTACTGGTTGGTAGGTGATCAAATACTTATGTCATGCAATAAAATGCCAATTAATTACTTAAAAATCATACAATGTGATTTTCTGGATTTTTGTTTTAGATTCCGTCTCTCACAGTTGAAGTGTACCTATGATAAAAATTACAGACCTCTACATGCTTTGTAAGTAGGAAAACCTGCAAAATCGGCAGTGTATCAAATACTTGTTCTCCCCACTGTATATATATATATACACACACACACACACACACACACACACACACACACAGTACACAGTGACTTCCATGGAAAGGTAATTTGCACTATTTCCAGGTCATTAGATGTAAAGGGTGAAGGGACTATTTCCAGGTCATTAGATGTAAAGGGTGAAGGGTCTATTTCCAGGTCATTAGATGTAAAGGGTGAAGGGTCTATTTCCAGGTCATTAGATGTAAAGGGTAAGGGTCTATTTCCAGGTCATTAGATGTAAAGGGTGAAGGGTCTATTTCCAGGTCATTAGATGTAAAGGGTGAAGGGTCTATTTCCAGATCATTAGATGTAAAGGGTAAGGGGCTATTTCCAGGTCATTAGATGTAAAGGGTGAAGGGCTATTTCCAGGTCATTAGATGTAAAGGGTGAAGGGTCTATTTCCAGATCATTAGATGTAAAGGGTAAGGGGCTATTTCCAGGTCATTAGATGTAAAGGGTAAGGGTCTATTTCCAGATCATTAGATGTAAAGGGTGAAGGGTATAACTGGCGCCCTATTCCCTATTTAGTGCACTACTTTTGACCAGGGACCAGGACCAGTAGTGCAATACTTTTGACCATGGCCCATAGGGCTCTGGTGAAAATGAGTGTAGTGTATAGGGAACAGGGTACACAGTCGTGTGTTTAGGGAACAGGGTACACAGTCGTGTGTATAGGGAACAGGGTACACAGTCGTGTGTATAGGGAACAGGGTACACAGTCGTAAAGGCCAAGGGCTATAAATGGCAGGTGGAGATGTAGATAAGGCATGTCCGTTGTTCATGGGATGGACGCACACACACACACACACACACAGAGACACACACACACACACACACACAGAGAGACACACACACGCACATGCACACACACACACACTGGTTTGAGTTACTCAGATTAAGTCAATGTTCAGATACCGCCAACTGTTTCGCCTGCTACGTTAGGTTACCGTCATAGAAAGGCCAAGGTCCTGTTCTTTACAACACCAAGGTTAAGTTATAGTAGACTGGACCAGAGTCTGGTCGAGTGGGTAACAATATCGCCTCCGGAACCATGTGCTTCCCCCTGTGGATCCTGGTTTGATGAAGTCCTATGCATTTCAGTCTCCCTGCTCCTATCCTGTCTTAAAAATATGGAAGAACTTCAGAATTCCATTCTCCTTAAAAAAGTTATAGTAGTCTAGTCAAGATAATAATGATAATACCGTCCTCATAATCTGAAGCCAGACACAGTTTAGGGCTGAGTTCTGATCTACCTGTATGTTATAGTCAAAATAACAGAAATAACAGACTGCTAGTTGGACAGGAGTAAACAAGAGCAAAGAGCTCCTCCCCCTCCCCCCTCCTCCTCCCCCTCCCCCCCCCTCCTCCTGCCCTTCCTCCTCCTCCTCCTCCTCCTGCCCCTCCTCCTCCTTCTCCCCCTCCTCCCCCCTCCTCCTCCTCCTGCCCCTCCTCCTCCCCCCTCCTCCTGCCCCTCCTCCTCCTCCTCCTGCCCCTCCTCCTTCTCCCCCATCCTCCTGCCCCTCCTCCTTCTCCCCCTCCTCCCCCCCCCCCCTCCTCCTCCTCGCTCCATTCAGTAGAGACAGAAAATGTACAGCATGATAACACAGCCTTCTTCACTGAGTTAAGTCACTTCCTCCTCCACAGTCATTTGGGTTTGAGAATGCCTGTCAGATGCTATTAGTGCTGACCTGGAGTGACCTCTGGGACCCCAGGGCACACACACACACACACACACACACACACACACACACATTTTAAATACTTTATTTGAATCCACCACTCAAATTTACAAAAAAAGGATCCAAACATTTCAAAGGTCCCTATATGCATGGCACTCAATGGTACAGAAAGCACCTCCTTCTCCAAACAGCTAGGCTGCCCACGACAGCTGAAACAGAGCAGTACCTAGCCAACTGCTTTGCCCTAGTTTTTGTCAGGCCCGCAATCTGGAGGCCACGCACTGCAAGCCTGTGTATGTGGCCGAGACTGCCAAATATCAGCGCCACCAGCTTGCACCTCCGCCCGAGGCTGTCCAAGCGTGCCACGAGGGGCTGGTACTTAAGCAGCTTCTCGGTAAAGGCCTGCTCCATGTAGCCGTCAAATGAGCAGCCCACTTCCAAAATGAGCCCCTCCCCCTGGCCTCCCCCCACAACAACAATATCTGGCGTTTTTGGCACACAGGAGAACACATCATCATCAACATCAAACCAGCTTCCCCTTACACAATAATGTCTCTGCATGTGTGCTGTTGGTGAGACCACTTGTCTCTCCTCGCTGGCTATCAGGTCAACAAGACGGTAATGTATAGCAATGTACAAATCCTTGTATGAACAGCAGCCATTCACAACATGGGCAATGGACTCCATTACATTTGACTCATGTAGAATACAAAATGGGTCATGGTTTGCAGGGTACCAGAGTGCTAGATTATATTTTATTGGTAGATCTTTCAGCCTGGGTTTAACAGTAAAGGTGAGAATGTCCTGGCCAACGGCAGCATTCTGGTACATGGAACGGGAGACAGAGTGGACAGCACAGTCCAGAGCAGCGAGTTTCCCGTGCAGCCACAGGCCAGTCCAGTGTTGCAGTAGCTGCATCCGTCTGATAACCAAGGAGTGTTGTCCTGGATGTAGGATGGGATGTTCCACCATGGGTGACAGAAACCTCCGCAAACACACACACACACACCCGTACACGCACACACACACACACACCCGTACACGCACACACACACACACACCCGTACATGCACACACACACACACCCATACACGCACACACACACACACCCGTACACGCACACACACAAAGACATGGGCACAGATTTCAAGTTTACTCAGAATATGTGAATCCTATCAAAGTAAAGAAGGGATCAGTTAGTCCTGAGAAGACACTAGGGCCACTGTATCATTTAAAAGGAGTGACATTTTGATGGGATGGGAATGTGATTGCAACACTAAAACAACTATTTCATTTGTAATAACTAACCTTGGCTACAAAATCCAAACAGATCTGGGACCAGTACGGATGTGAGTCTATGACTGGGAGAGGACAGCATACACACAGACAGACACACAGACACACACACACAGACAGACACACACAGACAGACACACACACGCCGATGAGGGCCAGAAAACAAAGACGAACATCTCATTCCAAAATCATGGGCATTAATATGGAGTTGGTCCCCCCTTTGCTGCTATAACAGCCTCCACTCTTCTGGGAAGGCTTTCCACTAAATGTTGGAACGTTGCTGCGGGGACTTGCTTCTATTCAGCCACAAGAGCATTAGTGAGGTCGGGCACTAATGTTGGGCGATTAGGCCTGGCTCGCAGTCGGCGTTCCAATTCATCCCAAAGGTTTTCGATGGGATTGAGGTCAGGGCTCTGTGCAGGCCAGTCAAGTTCTTCCACACCGATCTCGACAAACCATTTCTGTATGGACCTCGCTTTGTCCACGGGGGCATTGTCATGCTGAAACGGGAAAGGGCCTTCCCCAAACTGATGCCACAAAGTTGGAAGCACAGAACGTCTAGAATGCCATTGTATGCTGTAGCGTTAAGATTTTCCTTCACTGGAACTAAGGGGCCTAGCCCGAACCATGAAAAATAGCCCCAGACCATAATTCCTCATCCACCAAACTTTACAGTTGGCACTATGCAGACGATTTTTACATTTTTACGCTCAACGCGCTTCACCACTCAGCGGTCCCGTTCTGTGAGTTTGTGTGGCCTACCACTTCTCGGCTGAGCCGTTGTGGTTTCTAGACGTTTCCACGTCACAATAACAGTACTTACAGCTCTAGCAGGGCAGAATTTGACGAACTGACTTGTCGGAAAGGTGGCATCCTATGACGGTGCCACGTTGAAAGTCACTGAGCTCTTCAGTAAGGCCATTCTATTGCCAATGTTTGTCTATGGAGATTGCATGGCTGTGTGCTCGATTTTATACACCTGTCAGCAACAGGTGTGGCTGAAATAGCCAAATCCACTAATTTGAAGGGGAGTCCACATACTTTTGTATATATAGTGTATACACTTCATTTCGAGTTTAAAAAAGCTACATTGTCTAAGAAAATTACACAGGAACCAGACGATGCATGGAAAGTATGTTTTTTCCCCTGTGAGAGAGAGACTAAAGTGCATGTAACATTTTGTGAACGTCAGTTCCCCTCAGACACAATTAATCTATCCCTGAGCGCTCTCCCTTGGCCCAGGAAGTGCTGTCAGGATTATCCTAAATTAAGACCTGATTAATTGATTGTCAGAGTGAGACGTCACTAATTTTGAAAAGACCAGCATTTCTAAATGTTTTGGTGCCTTTCAGTGATATTTCACTCAAAAACTCAACTATACTGACATGATGCCACTGAAAAGACTACTAGATTATGTCGACTTTAATACTGACACCAAAATGCTGTGCTTTCCAATCATATATCTTTAATCTGTTTCATGTCCCCATTTTAAAATATTCCTGAGTTAAATCTTTTTCTCAAATGTAGACGGATAAGTTGACGTGTATTGTGTAGTTAAATACTGTATAACCCCAATGTAATTACACAGTGGTCCAGTATAGCTGTGTATTGTGTGTAACCTCAGCTTAATCATTACATTCACATCAGTTAAATGTACAAGTGTTGTAACTTGTGTTGTAACTGTGTTGTAACTGTGTTGTAACTGTGTAATAAACCTGTTAAGATCAGAAGATAAGAAAACTTGATTGTCCATTAAGTTGACAAAGAATGGAAAATGTGTCTTTGGCGCTCTGGCTTACAGTAAAATAATCAAAACAGACATAAAATATACACATTGAACATTTACATGTCAGTTCATCGGTCTTATTTAGGTTTGTCACTGCTGAGGGGATAAAGGATGTATTTTTCTTGTGAGTGGCACCTTGGTCTCCAACCTTACTATAGTATGGTCAATGGCAATTCCATTTTACTAAGTGATATTCAAGTGACATGCAAAGTCTGATGGTACAGTGTAAAAAAAAAACAGCCTACTTTTTGTTCATTGCGGTTATTCCAAATCACAAATAAAACCATATCTATAATATTTACATTTAAATTTTAAATTTTAGTCATTTAGCAGACGCTCTTATCCAGAGCGACTTACAGTTAGTGAATACATATTTTTTTTATACTGGCCCCCCGTGGGAATCGAACCCACAACCCTGGCGTTGCAAACGCCATGCTCTATCAACTGAGCTACATCCCTGCCGGCCATTCCCTCCCCTACCCTGGACGACGCTGGGCCAATTGTGCGCCGCCCATGAGTCTCCCGGTCGCGGCCGGCTGCGACAGAGCCTGGATATGGATATATGACTGTAATATATATAATATGATATGGATATATGACTGTAAACATTCTAAAACCCAATACTAATCTATAGATTTGACAGCTGTGTTCAGTGAAATGGCAAAGGGTCTCTGGCTGAAAATGATCAAATAATTTGTGCTCAGCTCATTATGAAGTTATAGGTCCATATGAACCAGCCAGACTAACATTGATTCGCATAGCCTACCAAACGTGTACTGCACAGTATTCACTAATGAAACGATTTAATGCATGTAGTGTAATAGTGTAGAACGTAAATGTCTGAAACTATATTAAGCAATAAGGCACAAGAGGCAGTGCTGTATCATGAATGCAGTCACATTTAAAGTGGAACTGACAGCGTTTTAGCAGCGTGAAATTTTATTAAAATCTGTACAAATACACCCCCAGGAAGAACATGACACCTTTATTTTTAATTTTTTTAATTTTTTACATTTTCTGTCAATATGGTCATTTTCACGTTTTCATAAATTCCTAGAATATTTGGGAATTACATAAAGTAAGGCATTTTGGAAAATTCTAGATATAGAGTGGGAAAGCAGCCGTGTGTTTGGACAATTAATAGACACTGCAGTAAATAAAACCTAATAAAAACATCTGTCCTGTCCAGGACCGGAGTCTACGCAGACCGGTGCGCCACAGCCAATCAGAGCTACAGTACAGTAGACCTATATGCAAATAAGCCATTTGCCAAACTGGCCTACCATCATACACTTTGAACTGGACTGTGTGTTTACAAGCAGTAGCAACAGCACGACTTTAGATCATTAGACCGCATTCGCCAACAGCCACAAAATACACCTGAATGGATTTCTGCAAATACGTAAATACCACGGGAGTCCTTTTACATTTGGGAACATCACAATCCTATTGATCAAAAAACCTTGAAAAGGTAGGCTCTCTCTCCCTCAGTTGCCTTCGCACATCAACAACAACAAGATCAACAACTAATGAAAGCCAGAGCGAGATGAGCTCAAATCTAACGAGGGAACATTAGATAAACCCTCTCAAACTTTTTCAGCTTAGTTCGTCGTCAAAATTGCACTGATATAAACTAAGGGGAATAGTAGCCTCCTCACCCTTCTGCAGCCGGTCCAAAACCACGGTTTGAAAACTGAATTGGAACTTGCCTGACGGCCCTCCCGTTTGATCGATGCCAAATACATTTGATTGACAACTAAGAGATATGCTAACTGTGGATAACAGTCTTTCAAGTTCAGCATAGCCAGCTAGCTAGAAAAGCGATTCACATTCCTTGCTAGATAACTAAATTACACCTGCAGCATATATAGCTGTAGCCAACAAAAATGATATGAGGGGAAAAAGTCGATCACTCACCCACTCCTCCAATGACATGACATCCTCCCAGACAGCTAGCTAAGGTTTCGTGTTTTTAGCTTTCTAAATAAATAGCTAGTTACATCAATAGTTACGCTAGCCCAGGGGTGCCAAACTCAATCAGCGCACGGGCCATATTGAAGAAAAAAGCACAAATTTGTGAGCCAGACATAGCCTATTTTTTTGGTTTAGTTTTTTTTACGTGCAACTGTGACCCAAACTGGCCATTGTTTTATTAGAAAAAATATGACTGACTTGTGATCACTGCCCTTGCTAGTTTGATTGTATTGACATTCCCCAGCCTTAGTTACAGTCGCCCATTTTTGTTTATAATATTAAGTCATTGAAAATGAAATGATGCATCTCGAATGGGTGACGGCAGCAAATAATGTACCAGGCCAGCTGTGATTTACAACCTGATAGCAATACTTTTTGGACTACCAAGAAATGTATTTGTGATTTATATTGGCTTCTCAACAGCTTCTCCAGCTTCTACCCCCAAGCCATAAGACTCCTGAACAGCTAATTATGGCTACCCAGACTATTTGCACTGCCCCCCCACCCCCACCCCATCTTTTTACGCTGTTGCTACTCTGTTAATTATTTATGCATAGTCACTTTAACTCTACCCACATGTACATACAGTGGGGGGGAAAAGTATTTAGTCAGCCACCAATTGTGCAAGTTCTCCCACTTAAAAAGATGAGAGAGGCCTGTAATTTTCATCATAGGTACACGTCAACTATGACAGACAAATTGAGATTTTTTTCCTCCAGAAAATCACATTGTAGGATTTTTTATGAATTTATTTGCAAATTATGGTGGAAAATAAGTATTTGGTCACCTACAAACAAGCAAGATTTCTGGCTCTCACAGACCTGTAACTTCTTCTTTAAGAGGCTCCTCTGTCCTCCACTCGTTACCTGTATTAATGGCACCTGTTTGAACTTGTTATCAGTATAAAATACACCTGTCCACAACCTCAAACAGTCACACTCCAAACTCCACTATGGCCAAGACCAAAGAGCTGTCAAAGGACACCAGAAACAAAATTGTAGACCTGCACCAGGCTGGGAAGACTGAATCTGTAATAGGTAAGCAGCTTGGTTTGAAGAAATCAACTGTCGGAGCAATTATTAGGAAATGGAAGACATACAAGACCACTGATAATCTCCCTCGATCTGGTGCTCCACGCAAGATCTCACCCCGTGGGGTCAAAATGATCACAAGAACGGTGAGCAAAAATCCCAGAACCACACGGGGGGACCTAGTGAATGACCTGCAGAGAGCTGGGACCAAAGTAACAAAGCCTACCATCAGTAACACACTACGCCGCCAGGGACTCAAATCCTGCAGTGCCAGACGTGTCCCCCTGCTTAAGCCAGTACATGTCCAGGCCCATCTGAAGTTTGCTAGAGTGCATTTGGATGATCCAGAAGAGGATTGGGAGAATGTCATATGGTCAGATGAAACCAAAATATAACTTTTTGGTAAAAACTCAACTCGTCGTGTTTGGAGGACAAAGAATGCTGAGTTGCATCGAAATAACACCATACCTACTGTGAAGTATGGGGCTGTTTTTCTGCAAAGGGACCAGGACGACTGATCCGTGTAAAGGAAAGAATGAATGGGGCCATGTATCGTGAGATTTTGAGTGAAAACCTCCTTCCATCAGCAAGGGCATTGAAGATGAAACGTGGCTGGGTCTTTCAGCATGACAATGATCCCAAACACACCGCCCGGGCAACGAAGGAGTGGCTTCGTAAGAAGCATTTCAAGGTCCTGGAGTGGCCTAGCCAGTCTCCAGATCTCAACCCCATAGAAAATCTTTGGAGGGAGTTGAAAGACCGTGTTGCTCAGCGACAGCCCCAAAACATCACTGCTCTAGAGGAGATCTGCATGGAGGAATGGGCCAAAATACCAGCAACAGTGTGTGAAAACCTTGTGAAGACTTACAGAAAACGTTTGACCTGTGTCATTGCCAACAAAGGGTATATAACAAAGTATTGAGAAACTTTTGTTATTGACCAAATACTTATTTTCCACCATAATTTGCAAATAAATTCATTAAAAATCCTACAATGTGATTTTCTGGATTTTCTTTTCTCATTTTGTCTGTCATAGTTGACGTGTACCTATGATGAAAATTACAGGCCTCTCTCATCTTTTTAAGTGGGAGAACTTGCACAATTGGTGGCTGACTAAATACTTTTTTCCCCCACTGTATTACCTCAACTACCTCAACTAGCCGGTGCCCCCGCACATTGACTCTGCACCGGTACCCCCCTGTATATATAGCCTCCCTACTGTTATTTTATTTTACTTCTGCTCTTTTTTTCGCAACACTTTTTTGTTGTCGTTGTTTTATTTTACTTTTTTATTAAAAAATAAATGCATTGTTGGTTAAGGGCTGTAAGTAAGCATTTCACGGTAATGTCTACACCTGTTGTATTCGGCGCATGTGGTAAATAGAATTTGATTTGATTTGATCTGTTCTGGCAACAATGCTTTACTGTACGTCATGGAATTCTGAGTCAAATAGAACCTATTTTTAAAACCTCTCATGAAGTTGGTTTTGAAGCATAAACTGGGAATGTGATATTTTTTGACTGATATAATGATTGTATGTTTCTTTCATATCTGCAAAGTAGTTAAAAAGCCAATTTAAATGGCTTTTTTCAGCCAGACGCAATAGCAGAGGAGTTAATTTTGTCTAGTTGCTATGCAAAAGGACTGGTCATTGGTTCTAAACAAAATGGTTGCTAAGCAGGCTGGAAAACGTTCTTGTCACTTGCTAGCTAGCTAGCTAACTTCAGCTAACTCAGTCACTTCAAACATTGAACCTGGAATGACAGTACACTAGCTGCATTTTCGTTTGTTTGATTTTTTTTTCTTCTTTTGGCATTTACTTGGATATGTCCATGATAATGATGTTGATCAGTTGATGCGTGATTTTGCTTGGCTCAGAAAAAGTTGTCTCTTCTCGTCTGGGCACAGTTCACTCCCTATGTATCGTACTGAGATCAAATTCTAAAGTGAAACACTGTTTCCGAGGTTGGACATGCAGACAGCCAGGCTTATATTAACCCCCGCTGCCCCAAACTAGGCTGGACGCAAAGTGAAATAATGTGCGAGTTGAGATAAATACAAGAGAAAATGATTCGGACAGCAACATGAACATGATCTTCTCATTGAGGCACGGTGATCATTTTTCAGATGGAAATGTTAGCAGGCATAGTGTGCATGTAACGGCCAATACAGCAGGCTTTGGTCCAAACATCCAGTTTTACAACAATCAAGTGTAACCGTAGGCCTAGGTGTGATGTGAGTCAGAGAAACACGCTCGTAAATAGGTGGCAGCCCGTGTAGGGCTAGTCAAGGGACATCTTTGATAGGTCTACTATACAGACAGGCGGATATAACTTATTTCGCTTTTACGTTTAACTTTGCATGTTAAGTTCAACATAACAATCGGAGCCTGTCTACGAGTCATAGCGGCGCAGTCTGGCAAGGAATGTACGCGCAATGCAGAGACAGAGTCTGGACTTTGCGTTCTGGAGAAACGGGTCAACGGTGGTGCTGCCTCTTTCGCACCACCAGCTCCGTACATCAATTTTACCACAACAGCGGACCAGGGATTTCATTCCGCTACTCGCTTTGTAAAGTGAAGGTCAGTGCTTACTCCTCATCGTCACTAGGGTACATTATGGGGTATTCTACTGTCCCCACCCATGTTTCGGATGTTATCACTGATCAGCTATCAATCTGTTGCCATTTTGAAAGTTGGATAGGCTATTTCCAAGTTGTTATAATTGCAACTGATCATAATAAGAAATGTGTATTAATTGGCTAATTCTTGTTTGGTTTGTTTTATCTCTATTTTGCTTCTCGTAGTGTATCTGTAAAAGAGACATAGGTCTCTCAGCATGACTCCCTGTCAAAATAAAGGTTAAATAAATAAAATACATAAATATTAATAATCTAGCATTAATGTGTAGCCTAATTGTGATCACGGCGAAGTCCAAAACTAGAGCCACGAAATCCCGCGTTCAAATCGTGGATAATACAACATGTGTAAAAATACCAACACATTTACTTGGCTCCATTCAGAATTGGATGGACATGCGCCCATTGATAAAGATGACATTCAACAGTTTGACTGTTGCAAAGAAAAAGTACTTACTTGAGCCCAGAAAACAGTCCGTTATCCTTCGAAAACAGCTTGTCGAAGACGGACCATCTTCCATGTCTGCCTGTGAGCGAGCAGAGTGCGAGGAGGGACAAGCGACGGAGAGAAACCAGGGTGGCGTGCCTCTCTTCTAAAACTGCCGCTGTTCGCTCCTGGAACTGGCGAGGTTGGTCCAGAATGGCTGGAGATTCTAGGTCCTAGGTCCTATAATAGCCCGAGCCCAACCGAGCTGGTTGGGGGGGGGGGCGGGGGTGCAGTGGTCGTGAGCAGTGCGTGATCCGTGATGAGCACGGTAGCCTAAGGTAACACCGTAGAGGCGAGAGCAGCGGCGGGTACAGGGTCTGCTCACTCCCCTTGCCTTTTACGAGGTGTAGCTCAACGTCGGTTGGACCGCCTCCTCTCCTCGCCGTGGCTGCAGTTAAACAGTGAATGTGCAAGAGGCAGACAAAGACAGGAAGGCGACGGAACGGAGGGAGGCGCGGATTGGTAGGAGTGAGAAATGGGAGTGTACTCTGCCCTACAAATGCACAATGCAGTATACAGTAGCCTCGTAGAGGGAATAAACTGAGAAGTGTCGACTTTTGGCGGCGCTGGAGATGAATGCTGACAACTCCTGTCTCCCGCCCTTATGGAAAAACCACATGATTTCACATGTGACATTTCCACGTTTTGCATATGTGAAATCAGGTTGCGAGTTCAAATCACAGGTGTGATAACCCAATTTGAGGTCAATTCCATTTAACTTCCAGTCAATTCAGAAAGTAAACCCAATTCACATTTCAGTCTTTATGACATACACACTATGCTTTAAACATACAGTGTATTCAACTTATATATTTGGCACGCTTTGACCTACATTGTATATGTTCACACCATTATTATTATTATTATTAAACGTCATTCATTACCTGGGATTTGAACTCACAACCTGTTGGTAACATTAAAGCTGCAATATGTAACTTTTTGGGCGACCCGACCAAATTCACATTGACAGATCTATAACAAAAATGTATTTCTCATTGAAAGCAAGTATAAGAAGCAGTAGATCTGGGGGGTTTTTTTACCCCCTTTTTCGTGATATCCAATTGGTAGTTACAGTCTTGTCCCATCGCTGCAACTCCCATACGGACTCGGGAGAGGCGAAGGTGGAGAGCCATGCGTCCTCCAAAACACGACCCTGCCAAGCCGCTTCTTGACACACTGCTCACTTAACACAGGAAGCCAGCCGCATCAATGTGTCGGAGGAAACACTGTACAACTGGCGATCGAAGTCAGTGATGCATGCACCCAGCCCACCACAATGAGTCGCTAGAGCACAATGGGACAAGGACATCCCGGCCAGCCAAACCCTCCCCTAACCCAAATGACGCTGGGCCAATTGTGCGACTCATGGGTCTCCAGGTTGCGGCCAGCTGCGACACAGCCCGGGATCGAACCCGGGTCTGTAGTGACACCTACAAGCACTGCGATGCAGTGCCTTAGACCGCTGCGCCACTCGGGAGGCCATTTCGGTTTTGTACACCAGCTTCAAACAGCTGAAAATACTATATTTTTGGTTATGGAAAATATATTCCACAGCGGTTTAGATAGTACAATGATTCTCTACACTATACTTGCTTGTTTTGTCACATAAACTGAAACTAGGCAAACTATTTGAATTTTTTGCAACCAGGAAATGGCGGAACGATTTCTGCATAGTGCATCTTTAAAACACAATAATATGCCCCACCAACATTAGACAACTATACAGAAAACCCTCAAATTACTGAAATAAATCAATGATGAGAGAATAGTCAGAATAACTGCTTATAGCAATGCAGATGGCACTCTTTTGCTAAGTGCAGATATGAATTATGGGTAATGAATGTTTAGGGGTACACTAAAGACTTTGTGGTGCAGCAGAAAGATCAAATCCCCGGTGGGGTCATATTTTTAGCTGAACAGCGATAACACATTTTGGTATTTTATTAGGATCCCTATTAGCTGTTGCAAAAGCAGCAGCTACTCTTCCTGGGGTCCACACAAAACATGAAACATGACATAATACAGAACATTAATAGACAAGAACAGCTCAAGGACAGAACTACATACCATTTTTTTTTTTTTTTACAAAAGGCACATGTACTTATCAATACATACACACAAACTATTTAGGTCAAATAGGGGAGAGGCGTTGGGCCGTGAGGTGTTGCTTTATCTGTTTTTTTTAAACCAGGTTTGCTGTTCACTTGTGCAATATGAGATGGAACGGAATTGCACATTTGAAAACATTTCACTAAATCATATGGTTCAAAATGTGATAACATGAAATTACACTGTTAGCCATTGCTATTAATTTAGTAGTACATTTTACAGTCATTTTACGGTACATTTCTACAGTAATAGGATACTGTATTAGTGTTTTGCTATACGTTTACTGTCAATTGCAATGCACTTGGGTACTTTTTGACACCTCATGCAAATGAACTTGGCATGCTTCATTTGCATATAAACTTATAGTATACTTTAGATGTTCTTATGGCATGAACAGTTTTTTTCCCATGTAATTTTATAGTAAGTTACTGGCTACTGGGTTGTGGTGAAAATAGTGGAAACAACTTGTAGTGTATTTCTACAGCTAAAATGTATTTTGTAAGTACTTATACAACAACAACAACTGTATTCAGGAAGTACACAGAAATGTCCATTATAATTCAATTACTTTCAATACTGGAAAAATGTGAATTGGGTTACCTTTCTGGAAGTTAAATGGAATTGACCTCAACATTGGGGGACAACCACACCTGAGATTTGAACTCACAACTTCTTAGATGACAGCAACCTGATTTTCCTGCTTCGTCACCAGGTCTGGCCACAACAGTGATTGGCCACAAAGTTATTGGCAAGAATACATTTCTGTACTTTCCTAAAAGTTGCCCGGAATCAAGTCAATAATTGTGCGATTTATCTGTCACCAACTAAACAGTAGCAGTGCTCAGGGACACTAGACATTAAGGCCTAGATTCAATCAGATCAAGCGTAAACACGTGATAGCCGCATAGCTGGTGTTTTGGCGGTGTCAGAGGTGTAACTGTGTTAGAGCTGTCAAAATCGGTAAGCGGCTGCTCGTGTAGTCATTGTCACGATGCCACACCAGTCCTACTCACTTTGGAAGTTCAGAATGAGAAAGAGTAGGCTATATTGAAATAACGACACTGAAATTGAAATCATGAAACAAAATAATGAGGATTTCTATCATCCTAATCAAGGTGTAGATTACATCTCACATTCCAGTGTTCCAACGTGTAAACAAAGGCTGCATGGTGTCGCTCTTAATGCAGCTCTGTGCAGCCAATGGCAATTTCCGCAAAAAGGTCAAAGGTACACCAAAAGGTACCTTCAGAGGCACACATAGGAACTCACGTGGTGCTGGCCGGTACATTTTAGGGTACATGTGAGTATAATCTAGTATAGGGATGGGCAACTTTGATGGGTTTGGGGGCCACAAAACAACGGAACTCATCATGAGGGGCCGCAGTGGCTCGTGAGTCTGCGTACCCACCCACAGCCGTAAAGCGCTGTTTGTGTCCATGTGGGAGGTGGGAATTTACCAGTTGTGAAGTCGTAAATATCAGTCGGATGCATTCACGTGCTTTGAAATCATTAGGAAACGCCAATTGGCTAATGGCCAACAAGCTGCATCAACCATAAACTAAAAGTAAACATTTTATACAGTTCAAAAACCATATTAATAGATTACTTTTTTATAAATCATGTTTTGTTGTTACATTTAACTGTTGAAAATGCTGTTATCCAGGTAATTTCCTTAGTAGGTGATGTCAAGAGGTCAGCATGTGGGAGAAATCGGAGCTCAGAGATGATAGACATTTTTCCCACTAGTAATTACCAGTTGTAGGGCCGTTCAAGTGGATTTTTCCCACTAGTAATTACCAGTTGTAGGGCCGGCCGTTCAAGTGGATTTTTCCCAGTCGTATGTGTTAAATTCCCACTTCCCACTTGGTTACAAACACAGCATTAGGTACACATATTACTGGACTTTTAAATGTAGGTGTGGGCAATGTGCTGGCAGGGGCTAATTATCATATTTAGGAGCATGGTCTAAAATAGGTTGTATTTGTGCCAACCATCAGTGGAAATGTTGTACCAGTTTAAGTGGTTTTATCGTGTGGATGATAGTAGAGCATCTCTTTTGACATTGTCAGTTCTGTCATTTTTGTAAGAGCTTGTAACACTCAAGCACTGCACTGTTAAGAGGTTGCTAGTGATTGGTAAACAAAGCTTCCTGAAGCATTGAGGTTTTCTATCCAATTGTGTAAAATATAGGTTCATTACTTGAGGCTTTGATCAACACAGTGTACACTAGTGGCACCTGCTAGACAAAAGAATTTAGAGCAGCCAAATTATTATAGATGATGTCCCACACCCCGTAGCACGTGCGCAGCGTAGCCTTTATGTCTTCTACCAAACCAATACCAAACCAATCAGGTGGTTGTTCAACGAAACGAATCTTCGGACATCATTGATCACGTGCTTCTGATAAAGTCATACAGGCATCGGCACACTGCTTCGAAGTAGACTGCTTAGCGATTTCGACACATGCCTCGGAGCTCCTGTATCAAACGTGACATCACTAGAGGTTACTGTGCAGTTTCCATGTTTAATGGCAGCTGGTTCACAGAAAGTTGATGTTTAATTTTCAATTACTTACTGTCAACTACTTACAAGTGGGTTATTGTAAAATTCACAGTAATTTACTGTAGCTAATCCATTACACTCACTGACCTGATGGTCTGGTAGGAAAGTATTACAATTACATGGTGACTAGCTTTAAATTAAATATTGTATGGTTCTTTGGTATCACATGCACTTCTGTCAGCCTGTAACAAGGCTGCATAGCTTCTCCTTCTTCTTCTTTGAGATTGGGTTGGCG
>NC_139988.1:89859867-89916035 GCF_964263955.1 Coregonus lavaretus | reverse complement strand
CTCCACATTTAGTTGTGTTACAGCCTGAATTTAAAATAGATTAAATTGAGATTTTGTGTCACTGGCCTACACACAATACCCCATAATGTCAAAGTGGAATTATGTTTTTAGTCAATAAGTATTCAACCCCTTTTTTATGGCAAGCCTAAATAAATTCAGAAGTAAAAATGTGTTAAACAAGTCACATAATAAATTGCACGGACTCACTCTGTGTGCAATAATAGTTTTTAACATGATTTTCGAATGACTACCTCATCTCTGTACCCTACACATACAATTATCTGTAAGGCCCCTCAGACAAGCAATGAATTTCAAACACAGATTCAACCGCAAATACCAGGGAGGTTTTCCAATGCCTCGTAAAGAAGGGCACCTATTGGTGGATGGGTAAAAAAAAAAAAGAAGCAGACCTTGAATATCCCTTTGAGCACGGTGAAGTTATTCATTACACTTTGGATGGTGTATCAATACATCCAGTCACTACAAAGATACAGGCGTCCTTCCTAACTCAGTTGCCGGAGAGGAAGGGAACCGCTCAGGGATTTCACCATGAGGCCAATGGTGACTTTAAAACAGTTACAGAGTTTAATGGCCGTGATAGGAGAAAACTGAGGATGGATCAACAACATTGTAGTTACTCCACAATACTAACCTAAATGACAGAGTGAAAAGGAAACCTGTACAGAATACTAAGGCACTAAAGTAATACTGCAAAAAAAGTGTCAAAGAAATTAACTTTATGTCCTGAATACAACGCGTTATGTTTAGGGCAAATCCAGTGGCGGCTCCTGAAAAAATTCTCAGGGGGGGCAATTTTTCTGATGATTTAGGTGACCTACACACATTTTAAAAAAGATATGTCCAGCAACAACATGAAGACAGGGGCAGCATATAAGTCAATACCAGAAGCATTTATTGACTGATCTGGGGAGATGGATTCCAGTTTCTGTGACAGATTATAAATAATCTCTGATGCCTTTGTTATATTAGCTTTTGGTTGAATGTACACAACGGTAACAAACAATTGGGGGAACTCACGGGGCAGATAGTAAGGTCGCAGTGACACAGAAAGCAGCTCAATGTCGGGGGTACAGAGTCGCTCTCTTACCAGGATCGATTTTCCCTGTGACTGTCAGATCGCGGTCCGCTCTGACCAGGGTGAAGCCGGCCGGCTCCACTTCTCTGTCCGGGACTCTGTCATCCAGCCAAGTCTCAGTAAATGCCAGCAAACAGGCCTCCCGATATTCGTGTTGGAAGCGCAGATTCGCTGACAACTCATCCGCTTTCCCCCTCAGTGACTGGGCATTAATCAGCAAGGTGGTGGGTAAGGGAAGTTTGTTCTGCTGTATTGGATTCCGCTGCCAGCAGCGTTTTCATTATTTAGTCCGTTCGTAGCGGGTATGTACACGATCAACAAGATCAGTCCAAAACCCACCACTGGAAATCCATGGTTGGCAGAATGTTTGTAAACTAAGTGTACAAATTAAAAACATAAAATAACGCCACTAAGTGTACAAATTAAAAACATAAGATAACGCCACACTGCAGGTCGCAACAGAGACGCTGCTACCCGCTATTTTCTTAGTTACGTTCATGGTTACGTTACGTATGACGAAAGCGCGTAAGTGCAAGCCCTCAGAAACCCATAGAGATTGTATTGAAAGCTCTGAAATTTGAAAAAAATAGATTTTACATGGGAGTCTATGACAGACTTCTGGGCGATTTTCAACCTGACTGAAATCGCCCCAAAAGGGGGGGGGGCCATTTGAAGCACGACTTTAGCCTGATTGGACATTTAGTGGCAGTCAGATCAGATTAGAACACTGATAACTACTGTTGCCGTGATATAATTGATTAGAAAAAAAATCCCTTCCTTTTCCC
Organism: Coregonus lavaretus; assembly: GCF_964263955.1. Taxonomy (NCBI): domain Eukaryota; kingdom Metazoa; phylum Chordata; class Actinopteri; order Salmoniformes; family Salmonidae; genus Coregonus; species Coregonus lavaretus. The sequence goes on along the minus strand of NC_139988.1, from coordinate 89,914,154 downwards.
GTTTGGCAGTGCGTCGCCCATATCGCCCTATTGAACACACCGCCCCTGGGCAAATCCAACTCAACACATTACTGAGTACCACTCTTCATATATTTTCAAGCATGGTGGTGGCTGCATCATGTTATGGGTATGCTTGTTATCGGCAAGGACTAGGGAGTTTTTTTTTAGGATAAAAATAAACGGAATGGAGCTAAGCACGGGCAAAATCCTAGAGGAAAACCTGGTTCAGTCTGCTTTCCAACAGACACAAGGTGGTGAATTCACCTTCCAGCTGGACAATAACCTAAAACACAAGGCCAAATATATACTGTAGTTGGTTACCAAGACGACATGGAATGTTCCTGAGTGACCTAGTTACAGTTTTGACTTAAATCGGCTTGAAAATCTATGGCAAGACTTGAAGGTTGAATAATTTTTTTAAAGAATAATGTGCAGATATTGTACATTCCAGGTTTACAAAGCTCTAAGAGCCTTACCCAGAAAGACTCACCGTTGTAATCGCTGCCAAAATGTGATTCTAACATGTATTGACTCAGGGATGTGAATAAATGAGATATGTTCCGGATTGACTGACCTTCATGTCTTAAAGTAATGATGGACTGTCGTTTCTCTTTGCTTATTTGAGCTGTTCTTCCCATAATGTGGACTTGGCTTTTACCAAATAGGGCTATCTTCTGTATACCCCCCTTTACATTGTCACAACACAACTGATTGGCTCAAAGATATTCCATAAATGAACTTTTAAGAAGGCACACCTGTTAATTGAAATACATTCCAGGTGACTACCTCATGAAGCTGGTTAAGAGAATGCCAAGAGTGTGCAAAGCTGTCATCAAGGCAAAGGGTGGCTATTTGAAGAATCTCAAATATAATGGTTTGTTTAACACTTTTTTGGTTACTACATGATTCCATATGTGTTATTTCATAGTTTTGATGTCTTCACTATTATTCTACAATGTAGAAAATAGTAAAAAATAAAGAAAAACCCTTGAAAGAGTAGGTGTGTCCAAACTTTTGACTGGTACTGTATCCTATATGAGGATTGTCTACTTCTATATGAGGATTGTCTCTACTTCTATATGAGGATTGTCTACTTCTATATGAGGATTGTCTCTACTTCTATATGAGGATTGTCTCTACTTCTATATGAGGATTGTCTACTTCTATATGAGGATTGTCTACTTCTATATGAGGATTGTCTACTTCTATATGATGATTGTCTACTTCTATATGAGGATTGTCTACTTCTATATGAGGATTGTCTACTTCTATATGAGGATTGTCTCTACTTCTATATGAGGATTGTCTACTTCTATATGAGGATTGTCTCTACTTCTATATGAGGATTGTCTACTTCTATATGAAGATTGTCTCTACTTATATATGAGGATTGTCTACTTCTATATGAAGATTGTCTCTACTTCTATATGAGGAATGTCTCTACTTCTATATAAGGATTGTCTCTACTTCTATATGAGGATTGTCTCTACTTATATATGAGGATTGTCTACTTCTATATGAAGATTGTCTCTACTTATATATGAGGATTGTCTACTTCTATATGAAGATTGTCTCTACTTCTATATGAGGAATGTCTCTACTTCTATATGAGGATTGTCTCTACTTATATATGAGGATTGTCTACTTCTATATGAAGATTGTCTCTACTTCTATATGAGGAATGTCTCTACTTCTATATGAGGATTGTCTCTACTTCTATATGAGGATTGTCTCTACTTATATATGAGGATTGTCTCTACTTCTATATGAAGATTGTCTACTTCTATATGAAGATTGTCTACTTCTATATGAGGATTGTCTACTTCTATATGAGGATTGTCTCTACTTCTATATGAGGATTGTCTCTACTTCTATATGAGGATTGTCTCTACTTATATATGAGGATTGTCTACTTCTATATAAGGATTGTCTACTTCTATATGAGGATTGTCTCTACTTATATATGAGGATTGTCTCTACTTATATATGAGGATTGTCTACTTCTATATAAGGATTGTCTACTTCTATATGAGGATTGTCTACTTCTATATGAGGATGGTCTACTTCTATATGAGGATTGTCTACTTCTATATGAGGATTGTCTACTTCTATATGAGGATTGTCTCTACTTCTATATGAGAATTGTCTCTACTTCTATATGAGGATGGTCTACTTCTATATGAGGATTGTCTCTACTTCTATATGAGGATTGTCTCTACTTCTATATGAGGATTGTCTACTTCTATATGAGGATTGTCTCTACTATCTATGAGGATTGTCTCTACTTATATATGAGGATTGTCTACTTCTATATGAGGATTGTCTACTTCTATATGAGGATTGTCTACTTCTATATGAGGATTGTCTCTACTTCTATATGAGGATTGTCTCTACTTCTATATGAGGATTGTCTCTACTTCTATATGAGGATTGTCTCTACTATCTATGAGGATTGTCTCTACTTCCCCTCTACATAAAGAGTGTATGTAGACAAAGGTATTTCAGTGTGTTTGTGGTGATCTGGATGGTTACTATGACATTGTAACAACAGTGAACAGAACAGCTGTATATCTTATAACATAACACACACACACACACAGAGGGAGCGAGAGAGTCCTTCCCTCTCCAGCACCTCTATGTACAAGGTTTTCTCTACTGTCCTCTGTCTGACTGTCAGCCCTGTACGATACCACTCAGCCCTGTACGATACCACTCAGCCCTGTACGATACCACTCAGCCCTGTACGATACCACTCAGCCCTGTACGATACCACTCAGCCCTGTACGACACCACTCAGCCCTTTACGACACCACTCAGCCCTGTATGATACCACTCAGCCCTGTACGATACCACTCAGCCCTGTACGATACCACTCAGCCCTGTACGACACCACTCAGCCCTTTACGACACCACTCAGCTCTGTACGATACCACTCAGCCCTGTACGACACCACTCAGCCCAGTATGACACCACTCAGCCCTGTACGACACCACTCAGCCCAGTATGACACCACTCAGCCCTGTACGACACCACTCAGCCCTGTACGACACCACTCAGCCCAGTATGACACCACTCAGCCCTGTACGACACCACTCAGCCCTGTACGACACCACTCAGCCCTGTATGACACCACTCAGCCCAGTATGACACCACTCAGCCCTGTACGACACCACTCAGCCCTGTACGACACCACTCAGCCCTGTACGACACCACTCAGCCCAGTATGACACCACTCAGCCCTTTACGACACCACTCAGCCCTGTACGACACCACTCAGCCCTGTATGACACCACTCAGCCCAGTATGACACCACTCAGCCCAGTATGACACCACTCAGCCCAGTATGACACCACTCAGCCCAGTATGACACCACTCAGCCCTTTACGACACCACTCAGCCCTGTACGACACCACTCAGCCCAGTATGACACCACTCAGCCCAGTATGACACCACTCAGCCCTGTACGACACCACTCAGCCCTGTATGACACCACTCAGCCCAGTATGACACCACTCAGCCCTGTATGTGCTGATTGCCCTGCCATGGATGTATCTAAGTGATTTAAAGGCCCTGCAGGCCAACTCCAGGGCGAGCAGCAGACCTGGGTTCAAACACTATTTGAAATCTTTGCGTCTGCCTGGATTTCCAAGTGGGCGGGGTTTGCTCTTTTGCGACTATCCTATTGGTTCCATTGCACCAGGCAAGCTCAATCAAGAACAGATAAAGTTTTTACAATTCTTTTTTTTCGAATAGTGTTTGAACCCAGGTCTGCCTCCAGACCTTTATTATTAAATTACATTGTGAGCAAAACGATTAGTCATATCACTTGAGTAAATTATTTTTAAAGGGTTAATGACCTTAGATTTGAGCATCTGTGGCCTCCATTTAAGAAAATCCTAAATTACCTAAAATGTCTCATTGGTTTTACCATCATTGCTGTTACCATCATTGGTGTTGGTACTCCCACTGGTGGCACAATGTTAACATAATGGTCAAAAATAATTAAGTTACTCTACCATACTAGTTGAGGAGAGTGTGTGTGTGTGGCCTGTCAATACTACAGAGAAAAGAACAGGGCAGTCACGTTGATTTGTCTTGCCATCCAGGTCTCTGGTCATTCTGTCCATACTGTATGTATATACAGTGAGCTCCAGAAGTATTGGGACAGCAACACATTGTTTGTCGTTTTGGCTCTGTACTCCAGCACTTTGGATTTTAAATTATACAATGACTATGAGATTAAAGTGCAGACTGGCAGCTTTAATTTGAGGGTATTTTCATCCATATTGGGTGAACCGTTTATAAATTACAGCACTTTATGTACATAGTCCCCCCATTTTAGGGGGCAAAAAGTATTGGGAGAAATTAACTTATATCAAATAAAATAAAATGGTATTTGCCACATGCGCCAAATACAACAGGTGTAGACCTTACAGTGAAATGCTTACTTACAAGCCCTTATTCAACAATGCAGTTTTAAGAAAATTTAAAAAAAGTGTTAAGTAAAAAACAGATAAGTAAAATATAAAAATAGCAAATAATTAAAGAGCAGCAGTAAAATTAAAATAACAGTAGGGAGGCTATATACAGGGGGTACCAGTACAGAGTCAATGTGTGGGGGCACCGGTTAGTTGAGGTAATTGAGGTAATATGTACATGTGGGTAGAGTTAAAGTGACTATGCATAGATAATAAACAGAGTAGCAGCAGCGTAAAAGAGGGGGTGGGGGTGGGGTGGGGGGGCAATGCAAATAGTCCGGGTAGCCATGATTAGCTGTTCAGGAGTCTTATGGCTTGGGGGTAGAAGCTGTTAAGAAGCCTTTTGGACCTAGACTTGGCGCTCTGGTACCGCTTGCCGTGCGTTAGCAGAGAGAACAGTCTATGACTAGGGTGGCTGAAGTCTTTGACAATTGTTAGGGCCTTCCTCTGACACCGCCTGGTATAGAAGTCCTGGATGGCAGGAAGCTTGGCCCAAGTGATGTACTGGGCTGTACGCACTACCCTCTGTAGTGCCTTGCAGTCAGAGGCCGAGCAGTTGCCATACCAGGCAGTGATGCAACCAGTCAGGATGCTCTCGATGGTGCAGCTGTAGAACTTTTTGAGGATCTGAGGACCCATGCCAAATCTTTTCAGCCTCCTGAGGGGGAATAGGCTTTGTCGTGCCCTCTTCATGACTGTCTTGGTGTGGACCATGATAGTTTGTTGGTGATGTGGACACCAAGGAACTTGAAGCTCTCAACCTGTTCCACTACAGCCTCGTCGATGAGAATGGGGGCGTGCTCAGTCCTCTTTTTTTTCATGTAGTCCACAATCATCTCCTTTGTCTTGATCACGTTGAGGGAGAGGTTGTTAATCTGGCACCACACGGCCAGGTCTCTGACCTCCTCCCTATAGGCTGTCTCATCGTTGTCGGTGATCAGGCCTACCACTGTTGTGTCGTCGGCAAACTTAATGATGGTGTTGGATGCAGTCATGGGAGAACAGGGAGTACAGGAGGGGACTGAGCACGCACCCCTGAGGGGCCCCCGTGTTGAGGATCAGCGTGGCAGATGTGTTGTTACCTACCCTTACCACCTGGGGGCGGCCTGCCAGGAAGTCCAGGATCCAGTTGCTGAGGGAGGTGTTTAGTACTACCAGGGTCCTTAGCTTAGTGATGACCTTTGAGGGCACTATGGTGTTGAACGCTGAGCTGTAGTCAATGAATAGCATTCTCACGTAGGTGTTCCTCTTGTCCAGGTGGGAAAGGGCAATGTGGAGTGCAATAGAGATGGCATCATCTGTGGATCTGTTGGGGCGGTATGCAAATTGGAGTGGGTCTAGGGTTTCTGGGATAATGGTGTTGATGTGAGCCATGACCAGCCTTTCAAAGCACTTCATGGCTACAGACGTGAGTACTACGGGTCGGTAGTCATTTAGGCAGGTTATCTCAGTGTTCTTGGGCACAGGGACTATGGTGGTCTGCTTGAAACATGTTGGTATTATAGACTCAGTCAGGGACATGTTGAAAATGTCAGTGAAGACACTTGCCAGTTGGTCAGCGCATGCTCGAAGTACACATCCTGGTAATCCGTCTGGCCCTGCGGCCTTGTGAATGTTGACCTGCTTAAAAGTCTTACTCACATCGGCTACGGAGAGCGTGATCACATAGTCATCCGGAACAGCTGATGCTCTCATGCATGCTTCAGTGTTGCTTGCCTCGAGGCAAGCATAGAAGTAATTTAGCTTGTCTGGTAGGCTTGTGTCACTGGGCAGCTCGTGGCTGTGCTTCCCTTTGTAGTCTGTAATAGTTTTCAAGCCCTGCCACATCCGATGGGCGTCAGAGCCAGTGTAGTACGATTCAGTCTTAGTCCTGTATTGACTATTTGCCTGTTTGATGGTTCATCGGAGGGCATAGCAGGATTTCTTATAAGCGTCCGGGTTAGAGTCCCGCTCCTTGAAAGCGGCAGCTCTACCCTTTAGCTCAGTGCGGATGTTGCCTGTAATCCATGGCTTCTGGTTGGGGTATGTACGTACGGTCACTGTGGGGACGACGTCATTGATGCAGTTATTGATGAAGCCGGTGACTGATGTGGTAAACTCCTTAATGCTATCGGAAGAATCCCGGAACATATTCCAGTCTGTGCTAGCAAAACAGTCCTGTAGCTCAGCATCTGCATCATCTGACCACTTCTTTATTGACCGAGTCAATAAATAAACAGAGTTTTTTTTTGCTTATAAGCAGGAATCAGGAGGATAGAGTTATGGTCAGATTTGCCAAATGGATGGTGAGGGAGAGCTTTGTACGCGTCTCTGTGTGTGGAGTAAAGGTGGTCTAGAGTTGTTTTCCTCTGGTTGCACATTTAACATGCTGGTAGAAAGTAGGTATTTAAGTTTCCCTGCATTAAAGTCCCGGCCACTAGGAGCGCTGCCTCTGGATGAGCATTTTCCTATTTACTTATGGCCTTATACAGCTCATTATTAAAGTAAGTTAAGCATCAAAAGTTAAGTATTTGGTCCCATATAGCATAGCACACAATGACTACATCAAGCTTATGACTCTACAAATTTGTTGGATGCATTTGCTGTGTCACGCTCGTCTACGAGAGAGGAGGACCAAGGCGCAGCGTTGCATGTGAACATATTATTTATTGGAATGATCACCCGATCAAAACAACAAAACAACGACGTGACAGTCGACGGTCAATACATAACCAAACACGAACAAAAACCCACAGGAAAACATACAGATTAAATATGGCTCCCAATCAGAGATAACGAGCCGACAGCTGACACTCGTTACCTCCGATTGGGAGTCACTGACCAAACATAGAAATGCACCCAACAGAAATACAAACATAGAAATACACCCAAATAATGAACACACCCTGGCTCACTATACAGAGTCCCGGAGCCAGAGCGTGACAGTACCCCCCCCTAAAGGCGCGGACTGCGACCGCGCCTCAATACGGGCTAAACAAGGGAGGGCTGGGTGGGCACACCTCCTCGGCGGTGGCTCTGGCTCCGTCCTTGATCCCCACCTCCTCTCCAACCCCACAAAGTACCCCTGGTCCTGTCCAGCCCCGCTGGCCGGAGCCGGACCGACGACACGCGCCCCTGGCCTGATGCGTGGAGGAGGAACGGGCCGGACCGGGCTGACGACGCGCACCACTGACCTGGTGCGGGGAGCTTGGATGGGCCGAACTGGGCTGGCGACGCGCACCACAGACTTGGTGCGGAGAGCAGGAACGGGCCGGACAGGGCTGACGAAACGCACCACAGACTTGGTGCGGAGAACAGGCACGGGCCGTGCCGGACTGACGCCGCACCCCACTGGCTTGGTGTGGGGAGCAGGAGCGGACCGAGCCGGGCTGTCGAAGCGCACCCCTGACTTGGTGCGGGGAGCAGGAACGGGACGAGCCGGGCTGGCGACGCGCACCACAGACCTGGTGCGGAGAGCAGGAACGGGCAGAGCCGGGCTGACGAGACGCACCACAGACTTGATGCGGGGAGCAGGAATGGGCCGGACTGGGCTGGCGACGCGCACCACAGACCTGGTGCGGAGAGCAGGAACGGGCAGAGCCGGGCTGACGAGACGCACCACAGACTTGATGCGGGGAGCAGGAACGGGCCGGACTGGACTGACGACACACACCACTGGCTTGGTGCGGGAAGCTTGGATGGGCCGGACTGTACTGGGGACACACACCACTGGCCCCACACCGGGATCTGGAACGGGCCGGACCGGACTGGCAACACACGCCAGTACCTCTCGCCGTGCCTCCACTTCCTCCATCCCCTCTTTGACCAGTGGCCCCCGTAACCCGGCGGCCTTCTCCAGCAACCCACTGGGCCGCTCTATCGCGGCCTCCTGCTGGTCCGACGTCTCGAGCCCCCCCCTAAAAATTTTCGGGGCGTCTCTCCTACCCGTGGACCAGGTCTCCATAGACCTCGCCAGCCTCTCGCCCTTCTGCCATAGCGTCAAGCCCTTCTCCTCCTCACTCGGCTTGACCCAGTCCAGGAGGCGAAGGAGATCTGTGAGGGATCTCCCTGGCGACGGCTCCTGGACACGCTGCTTGGTCCCATCTTGGTGGGTTTTTTTGTCACGCTCGTCTACGAGAGAGGAGGACCAAGGCGCAGCGTTGAATGTGAACATATTATTTATTGGAATGATCACCCGATCAAAACAACAAAACAACGACGTGACAGTCGACGGTCAATACACAACCAAACACGAACAAAAACCCACAGGAAAACATACAGATTAAATATGGCTCCCAATCAGAGATAACGAGCCGACAGCTGACACTCGTTACCTCCGATTGGGAGTCACTGACCAAACATAGAAATGCACCCAACAGAAATACAAACATAGAAATACACCCAAATAATGAACACACCCTGGCTCACTATACAGAGTCCCGGAGCCAGAGCGTGACATGCTGCTTGTTTTGGTTGTGTTTCAGATTATTTTGTGCCCAATATGCATTTTGTAATGTAGATATGTAGTGGTGTAATAATTGTATATGATGTACTGTTTTTATATTTTGTTTTATGTGTGATGTAAGTGACTTGGTGTGTGTGGACCCTAGGAAGAGTATCTGCTGCCTTGGCAAAAACTCATGGGGATTCCTAATAAATACAAATACAAATACATCTAATAGAAATGAATGGTAAATAATGTATTGTGTCATTTTGGAGTCACTTGTATTGTAAATAAGAATGGAATATGTTTCTAAACCATTCTACATTAATGTGGATGTTACCATGATTACGGATAATCCTGAATGAATCGTGAATAATGATGAGTGAGAAAGTTACAGAGGCATAAATATCATACCCCGCAAAAATGCTAACCTCCCTTGTTATTGTAATGGTGAGAGTTTAGCATGTCTTGGGGGTATGATATCTGTGCGTTGATTATGCACAAAAGTGAATTGAAGTGAATTGTTTCCACATCCACCATGTGTCAATGGCGATGTGAGGTGAAACGTTTTGGGATGTGAGCACTCAGTTTGTTTGACCTGACGAAGATCTGTTTCGGATCTAAACGTTGTCAATAAAGCGGTGAATTGGAAGCATAAACAGTGTCCCTGTTCTTTATTAGTATTCTTTATCAGCTCAGCACCGACGTTAAGGATGTGCGTATGACCACAGACTTTTCTAGAAGAACAGGACAGGCCAAGACAGCTCTGCTCTTCCATCAGACGTCAACTCTGCCTGTTTACAGATAACACACACACACACACACACACACACACACACACACACACACACACACACACACACACACACACACACACACACACACAGTAATAATTTCTGCAAATCCATTCAAACATTACAAATTACATCTAAATATGTTCATATACATGCTATTAAAATGTGCTTTACATTAAAGCCTACTTGTTTTGCATTACCCTCTTTCTTTCGTCAACGTAACTCTACAGAGATCTACTTCCTGTCACCAAACCCATCAACTCTACAGAGATCTACTTCCTGTCACCAAACCCATCAACTCTACAGAGATCTACTTCCTGTCACCAAACCCATCAACTCTACAGCGATCTACTTCCTGTCACCAAACCCATCAACTCTACAGCGATCTACTTCCTGTCACCAAACCCATCAACTCTACAGAGATCTACTTCCTGTCACCAAACCCATCAACTCTACAGCGATCTACTTCCTGTCACCAAACCCATCAACTCTACAGAGATCTACTTCCTGTCCCCAAACCCATCAACTCTACAGCGATCTACTTCCTGTCACCAAACCCATCAACTCTACAGAGATCTACTTCCTGTCACCAAACCCATCAACTCTACAGCGATCTACTTCCTGTCCCCAAACCCATCAACTCTACAGAGATCTTCTTCCTACCAAACGTAACTTTACAGAGATCTTCTTGCTGATGATGATGATGATGACATTGTGACATAAGTGGATTCCACTGACGACTATTAGTCCCAAATGTCTCTCCATCTAGTGTTCTCAAGAGAGTCTGAGGGGCTCCTTCTCAATTCCTCTTTCCTCGATTCCTTGCGTCCTCTGTCCTCACCTGCTTCTCAAAATGCATTGGAGGAAAAAGTCTGAGGTAAAGGACATTGGAGCTTTAAGTTCAATATGCTTTGAGAAGGAAGCAAGGAGAGAGGAAGCAAGGAATCGAGGAAAGATGGTAAATGTAGGCTAAACTCTCAACCATCTTCCATGGCTATTCAGAACTACACCACCAAGTGATGCTGTTGTACAACACAAGAGAATGTTTCAGGGATGAAATGAAGTTCAGACAACTAGTGCTGCACAGTGTGTGTGTGTGTGTGTGTGTGTGTGTGTGTGTGTGTGTGTGTGTGTGTGTGTATACTAGGTAATTGTGTAATTTTAGGAGGGCCTACTCTACACTTTAATAATCTGGCACTTGTGAATAGGAATATAGAAATAGTTAATAATCTGGCATGTGTTGTGTTGTGAAAAGTGTAAAAGTATATTAGTGTTTGTGAAAGTGTTATAATATACAGCAGGAGATGGACTAATGACTGACGGCTACAGCTACTGATCGTAATATTTTTTATTTTTAAATTAAAATTTTAGGGAGCATTTAGATTTTTGATGTTATTTTATTTTGTTAGGATCTCTTTTAGCCTACCAAGGGCTAGTCTTCCAAGAGTCCTTTAGAAATGTAAAAACATACAGAAAATGCATTAAGCATTTGATCATTGTCACGGATTCTGCCGAGGCTGCTCCTCCTCCTTGCTCGGGCAGGCTTCGGCGTTCGTCGTCCCCGGAGTACTAGCTACCACCGTTAGATGTTTCGATGTTTGATTGGTTTGGTCTGTCTGTTGCACCTGTGTCCGTTTGTGTCTGATGATGTGTCCTATAAGTTTCCTGCTTTGTGTTTGTTAGTTTGTGTGTTATTTCCCGCCTGTCAGTTGGTGTCGCTTGTGCTGTACTCTGGACTTTGTGTATAGTGACGCACTGTGTTTGCGTTGTCGCTCGCCTCCTTGTTGTTGAGGTCCTTTATTTTGTATTGTTTATACAGTTAGTAAAGTCTTGTTTGACTCAGCCTATGCGTCCTGCGTCTGACTCCTCAACCGCATCCACATCAACGCTGACAATCATTACTTTACATTAAGCATTTTGATCATTACTTTACATTAAGCATTTTGATCATTACTTTACATTAAGCATTTTGATCATTTCTTTACATTAAGCATTTTGATCATTACTTTACATTAAGCATTTTGATCATTACTTTACATTAAGCATTTTGATCATTACTTTACATTAAGCATTTTGATCATTACTTTACATTAAGCATTTTGATCATTACTTTGCATTACAGAGACTAACTGGATGTATGTCAGATTTACTACGACGAATCTACGAAGGATTCACAGCATCACACAACACATTTTGTCTTAACCTGTTAGATATAATAGGACGATTGATTTACCAAATTAAACAATTCTTATGAGAGCGCCAAGAGCAGTCCCGAGTAAAGCTGTCTACTGCTAGAAAAGATCTGATTTTCAGCAGTCTTTATTCTTCATTTATGAATTGTATTCACTTTTCAAACCACAAGATCTAGTAAATAGTAAATATATAATAAAGTATGAAAATATGATGATTTCATACGCTATGAACAACCTGTTTTTAAAACGTTTTCTGTTATGAATAGGAGCTAGGATAGTACATGGCTGCTCTCTCTAATGGTCAGATCCAAGTCACACACACACACACACACACACACACACACACATGCACCCTCTCTCACACACACGCACACATATACATACACACACACACATACACACCTGTGTCCTGGTTCCACACCAACACACCAAGACAATAAACATTTTGTGGCCCTGATAGGAATCTCTATGCCCCCAATCTCTATGACTCTCCTCTCTTCTCTCCTCTTCCTCCTCCCCTCCTGTCTTCTCTTTTCTCCTCTTCCTCCTCTCCTCTCTTCTCTCCTCTTCCTCCTCCCCTCCTCTCCTCTCTTCTTCCTCCTTCTCTCCTCTTCCTCCTCCTCCTCCTCCTCCCCTCCTCTCTTCTCTTCTCTCCTCTTCCTCCTCTACTCTCTTCTCTCCTCTTCCTCCTCCCATCCTCTCCTCTCTTCTCTCCTCTTCCTCTTCCTCCTCCCCTCCTCTCTTCTCTTCTCTTCTCTCCTCTTCCTCCTCTCCTCTACTCTTCCTCCTTCTCTCCTCTTCCTGCTCCTCCTCCTCCCCTCCTCTTTTCTCTTCTCTTCTCTCATCTTCCTCCTCTCCTCTCTTCTCTCATCTTCCTCCTCTCCTCTCTTCTCTCCTCTTCCTCCTCCTGTATTCTCTATCTTGTAGATGTGTCTCAGTATTCTCTGTCTTGTAGATGTGTCTCTGTATTCTCTGTCTTGTAGATGTGTCCCAGTATTCTCTGTCTTGTAGATGTGTCTCAGTATTCTCTGTCTTGTAGCTGTGTCTCTATATTCTCTGTCTTGTAGATGTCTCAGAATTCTCTGGCTTGTAGCTCTCTTCTCTCCTCTTCCTCCTTCTCTCCTCTTCCTCCTCCTCCTCTATTCTCTTCTCTCCTCTTCCTCCTCTCCTCTCCTCTCTTCTCTCCTCTTCCTCCTCCCCTCCTCTCCTCTCTTCTCTCCTCTTCCTCCTTCTCTCCTCTTCCTCCTCCTCCTCCCCTCCTCTCTTCTCTCCTCTCTTCCTCCTCCCCTCCTCTCCTCTATTCTCTCCTCTTCCTCCTTCTCTCCTCTTCCTCCCCTCCTCTCTTCTCTTCTCTCCTCTTCCTCCTCTCCTCTCCTCTTTTCTCCCTCCTCCCCTCTCTTCTCTCCTCTTCCTCCTTCTCTCCTCTTCCTCCTCCTCCTCCCCTCCTCTCCTCTCCTCTTCGTCCTCATCTCTTCTCTCCTCTTCCTCCTCCCCCCATCTCCTCTCTTCTCTCCTCTTCCTCCTCCCCTCCTCTCTTCTCTCCTCTTCCTCCTCTCCTCTTCCTCCTCCTCTCCTCTCGTCTCTCTTCTTCCTCCTCCCCTCATCTCCTCTCTTCTCTCCTCTTCCCCTCCTCTCTTCTCTTCTCTCCTCTTCCTCCTCCCTTCCCTTCCCTTCCCATCCTCTCTTCTCTCCTCTTCCTCCTCCTCTCCTCCCCTCTTCTCTCCTCCCCTCTCCTCTCCTGATCCTTTCCTCTCCTCTCCTCTGCTCCCTCTACCTCTCCTCATCTTGAGACATATCTACAAGACAGAGAATACTGAGACACATCTACAAGACAGAGAATATAGAGACACAGCTACAAGACAGAGAATACTGAGACACATCTACAAGACAGAGAATACTGAGACACAGCTACAAGACAGAGAATACAGAGAGGTGATGATGGCAACCACCATCACAAGAAGTTACAGCCACAGCCACAGCTACAGCCACAGTTACAGCCATAGCCACATCCACAGCCACAGTTACAGCCACAGTTACAGCCACATCCACAGCCACAGTTACAGCCACAGTTACAGCCACAGTTACAGCCACAGCCACAGTTACAGCCACAGTTACAGCCACAGTTACAGCCACAGCCACAGTTACAGCCACAGCCACAGTTACAGCTACAGCCACAGTTACAGCCACAGCCACAGTTACAGCTACAGCCACAGTTACAGCCACAGCCACAGTTACAGCCACAGTTACAGCCACAGCTACAACCACAGTTACAGCCACAGTTACAGCCACAGCTACAGCCACAGTTACAGCCACAGCTACAGCCACAGTTACAGCCACAGTTACAGCCACAGCCACAGCCACAGCCACAGTTACAGTTACAGCCACAGCCACAGCCACAGCCACAGTTACAGCCACAGTTACAGCCACAGCCACAGTTACAGCCACAGCTACAGCCACAGTTACAGCCACAGTTACAGCCACAGTTACAGCTACAGTTACATCCACAGTTAGTCACAGCCACAGCTACAGCCACAGTTACAGCCACAGTTACAGCCACAGCTACAGCCACAGCCACAGTTAGCCACAGCCACAGCTACAGTAACAGCCACAGTTACAGCCACAGTTACAGCTACAGTTACAGCCACAGTTACAGTCACAGCCACAGCTACAGCCACAGCCACAGTTACAGCCACAGTTACAGCTACAGCCACAGTTACAGCCACAGTTACAGCCACAGTTACAGCCACAGTTACAGCCACAGCCACAGTTACAGTTACAGCCACAGCCACAGCTACAGCTACAGCTACAGTTACAGCCACAGCTACAGCCACAGTTACAGCCACAGCCACAGCTACAGCCACAGTTACAGCCACAGCTACAGTTACAGCCACAGCCACAGCTACAGCCACAGTTACAGCCACAGTTACAGCCACAGTTACAGTTACAGCCACAGCCACAGTTACAGCCACAGCCACAGTTACAGTTACAGCCACAGCTACAGCCACAGCCACAGTTACAGCCACAGCTACAGCCACAGTTACAGTCACAGCTACAGTTACAGCCACAGCCACAGTTACAGCCACAGTTACAGCCACAGCCACAGTTACAGCCACAGCCACAGCTACAGCCACAGCCACAGTTACAGCCACAGCTACAGTTACAGCCACAGTTACAGCCACAGTTACAGTCACAGCTACAGTTACAGTCACAGCTACAGTTACAGCCACAGCCACAGTTACAGCCACAGCTACAGCCACAGCCACAGTTACAGCCACAGCTACAGCCACAGTTACAGCCACAGCTACAGCCACAGTTACAGCCACAGTTACAGCCACAGCTACAGCCACAGCCACAGCCACAGCCACAGTTACAGCCACAGCTACAGCCACAGCCACAGTTACAGCC
This sequence comes from Coregonus lavaretus, assembly GCF_964263955.1. Classification (NCBI taxonomy): domain Eukaryota; kingdom Metazoa; phylum Chordata; class Actinopteri; order Salmoniformes; family Salmonidae; genus Coregonus; species Coregonus lavaretus. The sequence goes on along the minus strand of NC_139988.1, from coordinate 89,898,862 downwards.
ATAGCTACAGCCACAGTTACAGTCACAGCCACAGCTACAGCCACAGCCACAGTTACAGCCACAGTTACAGCCAAAGCCACAGTTACAGCCACAGTTACAGCCACAGTTACAGCCACAGTTACAGTTACAGCCACAGCCACAGTTACAGCTACAGTTACAGCCACAGCTACAGCCACAGCCACAGCCACAGTTACAGCCACAGTTACAGCCACAGCCACAGTTACAGCCACAGTTACAGCCACAGCTACAGCCACAGTTACAGCCACAGCCACAGCTACAGTTACAGCCACAGCTACAGCCACAGCCACAGCCACAGCCACAGCCACAGTTACAGCCACAGTTACAGCCACAGCCACAGCTACAGCCACAGTTACAGTCACAGCCACAGCTACAGCCACAGCCACAGCCACAGTTACAGCCACAGCCACAGCCACAGTTACAGCCACAGTTACAGCCACAGTTACAGCCACAGCCACAGTTACAGCCACAGTTACAGCCACAGCCACAGCCACAGTTACAGCCACAGTTACAGCCACAGTTACAGCCACAGACACAGTTACAGCCACAGCTACAGCCACAGTTACAGCCACAGTTACAGCCACAGTTACAGCCACAGCCACAGTTACAGCCACAGCCACAGTTACAGCCACAGCTACAGCCACAGTTACAGCCACAGTTACAGCCACAGCTACAGCCACAGCTACAGCCACAGTTACAGCCACAGCTACAGCCACAGCTACAGCCACAGTTACAGCCACAGCTACAGCCACAGCCACAGCCACAGTTACAGCCACAGCCACAGTTACAGCCACAGCTACAGCCACAGCCACAGCCACAGTTACAGCCACAGCCACAGTTACAGCCACAGTTACAGCCACAGCTACAGCCACAGCTACAGCCACAGTTACAGCCACAGCCACAGCCACAGCCACAGTTGCAGTTACAGCCACAGTTACAGCCAAAGCCTGTATTTTTGTCTGGATCTTGTTGTGTGTCATATGGGAACTGTTTATATTGGTATTGGATCAGGTTTGTGTTCAGGATACATGCCATGTTATGTCAGCTATCATACTGTAGTACTCCAATGTCCCCGTGTCCTTATGTAACAGTTCATATGTTTGGGGAATGCTGTGTGACCCATTTAATAAGCTGCTTTAAAAGTGATTGTTTTTGGCATTACTGCAGAGCAGGCGTCTGTCCCATCCACTTCTGACAGGGATCGACTGACATTAAAACAGATCATTAGACTGGTGTGTCCATATTAAATGAGTGAAACCCTGTGGCAGATTGGTGCTCTGAACCCAGGCCCTTAAATGAGCTGAGGGCAATCCATGTCACCAGTGCCTTTCGTTGAACCAACTGCCAATACAGTTTGAGTTTACTAACTGCCAATAAAGTTGTTGTTGTTGTGTTTTTTTTGGGTTGTTTTTTAGGGGGTAGATCAGCTTTAATATTGCAGATAGATTGTAACTTCCATCAATGTAATTGTCTGCATCACTTCCAATCCCCCATATGTTTTTTTTTTGTTTTTTTCTCGCATATATATATATATATATATATATATTGCTGCCAATATAGTTTGATATATGGTTTGTCATACATTTTTATTTCCAGTTAATTGCATGCAGTCATAACACTGTAATATCAGAATAAATGTTTTTCAAAAGTGTAATTGCTTGTTATTATATGGCTATAACACGCTTATTACAGTGTTCCGGCAGACATATTCTATTCTATCCTATTCTATAATCACTCCATATATTCTATTCTGTGAGGCTGAGGTCAGGCCTGTGGACCTGGGTCAGTCTGAACTGTGATAGCATTGCATTGGTAGTAGATTAATTGTTATGGTGGGAGGGGCTAGTTGGTAGTAGATGCTTTGTTATGGTGGGAGGGGCTAGTTGGTAGTAGATGCTTTGTTATGGTGGGAGGGGCTAGTTGGTAGTAGATGGTTTATTATGATGGTGGGAGGGGCTAGTTGGTAGTAGATGTTTGTTATGGTGGGAGGGGCTAGTTGGTAGTAGATGGTTTGTTATGGTGGGAGGGGCTAGTTGATAGTAGATGGTTTATTGTGAAGGTGGGAGGGGCTAGAGCTGAAGACTAAGGCCCAATCCCAAATGGACCCCTACGCCCTAAACCCTGCATCCTATGCACTTGTGGAGAACAAAGATGATTCGATAGGTGTAAGCAATTTGGTAATAGCTCCACCCTGTCCTCTGATAGGCTAGGGGAAATATTCACCATATTGCTTATACCAATAAAATCCTCTCAGATCTCTACAAGTTCATGCATAGGGCGTAGGGTTTAGGGGATGACTTAGGATTGGGCCAGAGAGTGTTCCCAGATGCCTCTGCTATGTGGGGGATGGAAGAACCCGGTTCCCCTCGGTTCCCCTTCCTATCCTCCGTTCTCCTAGCCAAAAGGGGAAACTGTTTTGGGCCCAGACCCAAAAGACATAGCCAAACACTCTACTCCGCTGCCCTGTCATATGCCATGGGCCCTATCCATTTGGCAACAAACGGAAGAAAACAGACTGAAACAGGGAGAGACTACTTGTAAAACGTTTTTGCTATGGTGTGCCATAATGAAGTGTAAACAACTCCACAGGAGCTGTAGAGGCCAGCCTAGAGGACAGATGGGTGGAGGAGGGTGGAGCATGTTCATGCCAACCCAGTCAGTCAAGTTCAACTAATAAACAAATTAAAATAAATGAAAGGTATTTTTAGTTAGTAAGGTTTCCAAAGGTGGTGTCACGTCACAGCAGGTGTGAAAAGACACCTGGCACTGGTTTCTAAAAGTTCTCATCTCAGCAAAGTTTTCATACAAGAGGAGTGAGAAGAGAAAGAGAGAGAGCGAGAGAGAGACTTGTTGCCATAAGAAAAGGGCAACCAGTGAAGCACAAACAACATCGTAAATGTGGTCCTCTGTAGCTCAGCTGGTTGAGCACGGCGCTTGTAACGCCAAGGTAGTGGGTTCGATCCCCGGGACCGGACCACACATACACAAAAAAAATGTATGCACGCATGACTGTAAGTCGCTTTGGATAAAAGCGTCTGCTAAATGGCATATTATTATTATTAAATACAACCTATATTTATATGTTTATTTATTTTCCCTTTCATACTTCAACTATTTGCACATTGTTACATGTTACAACACTGTACATAGCCAATAATATAACATTTGAAATGCCTTTATTCTTTTGAAACTTTTGTGAGTGTAATGTATACAGTTAATTTTTTGATAGTTTATTTCACTTTTGTTTATTATCTATTCCACTTGCTTTGGCAATGTAAACATGTTTCCAATGCCAATAAAGCCCTCTGAATATAACTGAGAGCGAGAGATGCCCACATTGGCATGAGCGGCATTACTATAGCAAAGAACGTTATGTTCTTTATCATTGCTATGTGAATTCCTTGTTGATCTATACCAGGGTTCTTCAATTCCGGTCCTGGAGGGCCGAAACACCTCTGTTTTTCATCCTCTCCTTCTAATCAGGGGTTAATTCAGACCTGGGACACCAGGTGAGTGCAATTAACTACCAGGTAGAAATAAAAAACAGAAGCGTTTCGGCCCTCCAGGACCGGAATTGAAGAACCCTGATCACCAGTCTCCTTAGCTAATCCACAGCTGTACTCCATGTCATAAAAGAGACTGGTACTCAGACCAAATGATCTATGTGCTGTTGTGGCAAACCAGAAGCCAGCCAGCTACTCTGTTGATACAAATGAACCTAGATGTGTCACAAACGTAGGCCCCGGTGCACCAGTCCAATAGATACCCCACATACCTTTCTTCAAGCTATCACGACCATCACGTACCACTGAACAAGACAACGCGCACATACCTTGATCACTGCTACAAGCCGCACGTGGGAAGTCTTTTTCGACGTCCTCGATTCCCTCCTCGTCATCAGGATTTTTGCGTTTCTTCGACATTTGCTGCTCCCTTGTTTTAAAACGACGCCTCCTATCTTCGTGGTTTTATTATGTGACAGCCGTGGGGAGGTGAGTGATAGCGAGACAGCGGATACACTATCAGCTGGCTGGGGCACGCACATGCAACAGACCCGGAATGGCGAGTTTAGAATTGCGAACAATCAGAACAGTCTTCAGTTCCATTCAAACAGTTATGTGTCCTCCCCTCCGAAGCGTGTCTCCAAACCATTGCGAGTAGAGAAAGTTAGCAGGTGCGTGCGTGCGTGGATGAACGCCCCGGCCACTGGAGATGCAAAGACGAATGGAGAGATTGTCCGAATGTAGGCTAATACTGATGCTAGCTGTGATCGGACAATATGTGTTTTCTAGGGATAGAAAGAGATATGCTTAGTCCCCCTCGAGACAAATTACAAATATTAATATGGAGGCGATTTGCTGATCACGTGTGTCCAGGATTATAGGACTGAGCCTTGTTCGGTTGGATATTACGCACGAGAGGCAACTGGCTACCGATCCGTGCCACCATGTATAGTGCCTTGGGAAAGTATTCAGACCCCTTGACTTTTTCCACATTTTGTTAGGTTACAGCCTTATTCTAAAATTGATTAAATAGTTTTTTCGCCCTCATCAATCTACACACAATACCCCATAATGACAAAGCAAAAACATGTTTTTAGACATTTTTACTAATTTACAACCCCCCCCCCAAAAAACGGAAATATAACATTTACATAAGTATTCAGACCCTTTACTCAGTACTTTGTTGAAGCACCTTTGGCAGCGATTACAGCATCGAGTCTTCTTGGGTGTTGCACTACAAGTTTGGCACACCTGTATTTGGGGAGTTTCTCCCATTCTTCTCTGCAGATCCTCTCAAGCTCTGTCAGGTTGGATGGAGAGCATCGCTGTACAGCTATTTTCAGGTCTCTCCAGAGATGTTCGATCTGGTTCAAGTCCGGGCTCTTGCTGGGCCACTCAAGGACATTCAGAGACTTGTCCTGAAGCCACTCCTGCATTGTCTTGGCTGTGTGCTTAGGGTCGTTGTCCTGTTGGAAGGTGAACCTTCGCCCCAGTCTGAGGTCCTGAGTGCTCTGGAGCAGGTTTTCATCAAGGATCTCTCTGTACTTTGCCCCGTTCATCTTTCCCTTGATCCTGACTAGTCTCCCAGTCCCTGCCGTTGAAAAACATCCCCACAGCATGATGCTGCCACCACCATGCTTCACCGTAGGGATGGTGCCAGGTTTCCTCCAGACGTGATGCTTGGCATTCAGGCCAAAGAGTTCAATCTTGGTTTCATCAGACCAGAGAATGTTGCTTTGTCATGGTTTGAGAGTCCTTTAGGTGCCTTTTGGCAAACTCCAAGCAGGCTGTCATGTGCCTTTTACTTAAGACAGGCTTCCGTCTGGCCACTCTACCATAAAGGCCTGATTGCTGGAGTGCTGCAGAGATGGTTGACCTTCTTGAAGGTTCTCCCATCTCCACAGAGGCACTCTAGAGCTCTGTCAGAGTGACCATTGGGTTCTTGGTCCCCTCCCTGATCAAGGCCCTTCTCCCACGATTGGTCGTTGCTCTGACATGCACTTTCAACTGTGGGACCTTATATAGACAGGTGTGTGCCTTTCCAAATCTTGTCTGATCAACTTAATTTACCACAGGTGGACTCCAATCAAGTTGTAGAAACATCTCAAGGATGATCAATGGAAACAGGATGCACCTCAGCTCAACTTCGATTCTCATAGCAAAGGGTCTGAATAATTACGTAAATAAGGTCTTTCTGTTTTGTATTTTTTATGAATGTGCAAAAAAGTCAAAACTGTTTTCGCTTTGTTATTATGGGGTATTGTGTGTAGATTGCTGAGGATTTTTATTTATTTAATCATTTTAGATTAAGGCTGTAACCTAACGTAATAAAATATGGAAAAAGTCAAGGGGTCTGAATACATTTTCCGAAGGCACTGTATTTCCAATTCCACGAAACACATTGGTCAAAGGGCAAGTTTTGGTGGTGGTTGTTTTCATTTTCAGTTAGGCCTAAGTCATTTGCATGGTCAGCCGAGTTCTTTGCGAAGTAGGCTAATAGAATCCAACTCTCAGCCTCATTGGCGCACGGATGACAGCTAAGCCTATCACAATAGGGACTCCATACATCGAGGAGATCTGGAGAACAAAGAAACTACACTGTAAAGCCAACTGAGATTTCACCCCCTCTCCTCTCTTCTGGAGCCTGCCGGGTGAGGCAGACCCTACGCTGAGCTGCTCCAAGGGAACCGTTACCCAACCTTTAAAATTGGCAAGAAATTCCACAAATTAACTTTTAAGAAGACACACCTGATAATTGAAATGCATTCCAGGTGACTACCTCATGAAGCTGGTTGAGAGAATGCCAAGAGTGTGCAAAGCTGTCATCAAGGCAAAGGGTGGCTATTTGAAGAATCTCAAATGTAAAATACATTTTGATTTGATTAACCCTTTTTTGGTTACTACATGATTCCATATGTGTTATTTCATTGATTTGATATCTTCACTATTATTCTACAATGTAAAACATTTTTAAAAAATAAAGAAAAACCCTTGAATGTGTAGGTGTGTCCAAACTTTTGACTGGTAGTGTATATTGGTTTCTACTGTTAAAAGATAAATGTGCACATATGCTCACACACAAATAAAGGTAGCGTTATGCAACATACCAAACCATCATTTTAGGCATCCATTCAACACTGTCACAACACGGTACCGGATGCACATCTCTCCCTGGAACTGTGTTTTTAGAGAGATTAAAGAAAGAGATGTGAACATCTGTATGTCTCCGCAGACAGAGAAACTGAGTAAGTCTTGGGGCAGGACACCTGTTGAGCCAAAGACACACAAAGACTCTGAAGCCAGGTTGTGTCTGAATGTGTAGAGACCCGTGGATGGGCATAGAGTCCGTGTGGATAGTCTGTGGGAGAGGCAGAGCAGAAGTTGTTAGCCATTTAACAGTCTTATGGCCAGGGGCTAGAAGCTGTTTAGGAGTCTGTTGGTCTGAGCCTTGATGCACCGGTACCGCCTGCCGGACGGGAGCATGGAGAACAGTCCATGTCTCGGGTAGCTGGAGTCTTTGGCAATTATTCGGGCCTTTCTAACCGCCTGGCATGTTCCTTGTGGTCTCCCTCTGAAAGGCAGTGAAAGTTATTTGGCTGCGTTTACACAGGCAGCCCAATTCTGATATTTTTTTCCACTAATTTGTCTTTTGATCAATCACATCAGATCTTTTCACAGCAGATTTTTTTCAGAGGTGATCTGATTGGTCAAAAGACCAATTAGTGGGGAAAAAAAAGATCAGAATTGGGCTGCATGTGTAAACTTAGCCTTTTGTTTTATGTGTCTCTCTACATAAAACAAAGAGGTTTGCAGCTTTACGAGATTTAGGAAGCTTGTGTAGGAGAGTAATGTAAAAGCGTTACACTTTCCACCAACTCTCTCTCTCTCTCTCTCGCCTCGGCAGTTTGCAGCTTCATCTCTAAACAGTCTCATTTCTGCCAGTGACGCCCGTCCGCTCCACTGCCCCATGCACACCCCCTCCCCCTTTCTCTTTTTCACTGCAGATAGCCTACTGACGTCAGAGAGCTGCTTGCGTCAATGCTCGCACTCTCTTTGACAGATTAGTATTTTTTTTCAATAGGATCACAATGGGATTATTACTACAGGGGAAACCTCTGCCTTCAAGGCTTTTTGTTTTTTTTAAACGAAAATAAAAGCTGTATTATTATGCTTTATTGTTATTTAGAAATACAGATATAAATATAAATAACTATTTATTTATAATATAGAAGGTTGTTTATGGATTTCCTGACTGTATGGATCTATACAGGCTACCTGAATAGCCTTAACTTGGTAGATCAAGCTTGCTTTTAAACAACAATCTTAAATCTTTTCACAAAGACTAACATAAAACTGCAGAGCAGAATATTTCATGCATTCATTCATTTATTGCTTCATTCATTCATTTTATTTGCTATGGTTTACACATTCCTTTAGTCCGAAAGTGAAATCTCCGCCCAACTAGGGCCTCAAATATAACCGTTGCGTAAATTTGACGCTAAATGTCTACAGAAATATTGAGATGAATTAACTTGGCGCAGGCCACCGTTATGAATCAGACCTGTTCTGAAACTGTGTGTGAATGAGCATCAAAACTCCACCTGAAAAACTCCCATCGTTCACCTTTTATGGTGACAATAAGGCCCTTATTTGCTGTATACTTTGGAAGTATTGGAATTAGGCCAAGACACTATCTAAAAGGAAATAGCAATGGCGATCTTGATCAGATGTCTTTGGAGGTGTTGGCAGAATGTTTTCTTTTGCAGTGACATTTGCTGTATCTGACCGTTTCTGAAATACAAAAACAATTGCACATTATTGTGGACCTGTATTCTTTGCATAAATATGCTGCACTGCCCAGGAATTCTGAAACATTGTCTACTCAGAAAACAATGAAAACGACAGTAGCCCTACACACCAAAAAATGTGGGTTCCTCAAGGGTTCTTTGAGAAGGGTGATGGTTCTATGTGGAACCATACAGACTCAAAGAACCCTTTGAGCCCTTCAATGGTTCTTTACAATTCACAAAAGGGTTCTTTCCTCTTTTAGTGATCATTAAAATGTAGGGGGGAGGCTCATTAGAATATTGTGGGGCATGGTTTGATCACAGCTCTTTTTGTGCAACCGTGAGTCAGAGTGTCATTCTAGTTTATCTAATGTGTTGTGTTATGTCATTATGCAGTGCATTTGAAAAGTATTCAGACTCCTCCACGTTTTGTTACGTTACAGCCTTATTCTGAAATTGATTAAATTACATTTTCCCCTCATCAGTCTACACACAATACCCCATAATAACAAAGCAAAAACAGGTTTTTAGAAATTGTAGCGAATTTATTAAAAATAAAAAACAGAAATACTTCGAACTTGAGCTATGGTGCATCCTGTTTCCATTGATCATCCTTGAGATGTTTCTACAACTTGATTGGAGTCCACCTGTGGTAAATTCAATTGATTGGACATGATTTGGAAAGGCACACACCTGTCTATATAAGGTCCCTGTCACGCCCTGGCTCTAGGGACTCTTTTATGTTGAGCCAGGGTGTGTAGTGTCTATGTTTTGTGTTTCTATGGTATGATCTAGTTCTTGTGTTTCTATGTTGGCCGGGGTGGTTCAACGTGAATCAGCTGTTGCTTGTTGTCTCTGATTGGGAACCATACTTAGGCAGCCGTTTGGGCATTTGTGTTTTGTGGGATCTTGTTCCGTGTATGGTTTGTGTATGTACCCAAGGACTTCACGTATCGTTTTGTTGTTTTTGTTCGTGTGGTGTATATTTAATAAAGGTATGTTCGCATTCCACGCTGCGCATTGGTCCACTCCTTTCAACGATCGTGACAGTCCCACAGAGCAAATACCAAGCCATGAGGTCGAAGGAATTGTCCGTAGAGCTCCGAGACAGGATTGTGTTGAGGCACAGATCTGGGGAAAAGTACCAAAAAATGTCTGCAGCATTGAAGGTCCCCAAGAACACAGTGGCCTTTGGAACCACCAAGACTCTTCCTAGAGCTGGCCACCCGGCCAAACTGAGCAATCGGGGGAGAAGGGCCTTGGTCAGGGAGGTAACCAAGAACCCGATGGTCATTCTGACAGAGTTCCAGAGTTCCTCTGTGGAGATGGGAGAACCTTCAAGAAGGACAACCATCTCTGCAGCACTCCAGCAATCAGGCCTTTATGGTAGAGTGGCCAGACGGAAGCCTGTCTTAAGTAAAAGGCACATGACAGCCTGCTTGGAGTTTGCCAAAAGGCACCTAAAGGACTCTCAAACCATGACAAAGCAAGATTCTCTGGTCTGATGAAACCAAGATTGAACTCTTTGGCCTGAATGCCAAACGTCACGTCTGGACGAAACCTGGCACCATCCCTACGGTGAAGCATGGTGGTGGCAGCATCATGCTGTGGGGATGTTTTTCAGCGGCAGGGACTGGGAGAGTAGTCAGGATCGAGGGAAAGATTAACAGAGAGATCCTTGATGAAAACCTGCTCCAGAGCGCTCAGGACCTCAGACTGGGGCGAAGGTTCACCTTCCAACAGGAGAACAACCCTAAGCACACAGCCAAGACAACGCAGGAGTGGCTTCGGGACAAGTCTCTGAATGTCCTTGAGTGGCCCAGCCAGAGCCCGGACTTGAACCCGATCAAACATCTCTGGAGAGACCTGAAAATAGCTGTGCAGCGACGCTCCCCATCCAACCTGATGGAGCTTGAGAGGATCTGCAGAGAAGAATGGGAGAAACTCCCAAAATACAGGTGTGCCAAGCTTGTAGCGCCATACCCAAGAAGACTCAATGCTGTAATCACTGCCAAAGGTGCTTCAACAAAGTACTGAGTAAAGGGTCTGAATACTTATGTAAATGTTATATTTCAGTTTTTTATTTTGAATACATTTTCAAAAATGTCTAAAAACCTGTTTTTGCTTTGCCATTATGGAGTATTGTGTTTAGATTGATGAGAAAAACAACAATTTAATCGATTTTAGAATAAGGCTGTAACGTAACAAAATGTGGAAAAAGTCAAGGGGTCTGAATACTTTCCAAATGCACTGTATATATGACTATGGCCAGTGATGATGTCTTGTGAAAGCCTCACGTATGGCCAGTTAACTAAATCAGTCAGTGGTTCTCAATTCTCTCTGACTTGACTTGATTCAGCTTTTCAATTAACAAAGTAATAGCGCTTATGGAATTTTAACAATATTATATGGCTGACCAGAATTTAAAAACCCTGTAGGGGGCGTGGTTATGGCGTTGAACTGAGCGGATGTGTTTTTAGTGCTCTTCTGCCACTTTCGGCTAAACTTTGAAATTATTTTAATCTCTTATTTTAAATCCTCGTAACACGAATAGCAATTTTCTTGGACAATTTCAGGCGTATCTACATCCATTATGAATCGACTTAAACATAGTCCTCCTAAAACAAGAAGAACATCTCGTATCGACAACGTGGTCCAGGCTAGGCCAGTTAGCCCTGCTAATTCAGCCAGCTCTACTAACCCAGTTAGCCCTGCAAGCTCCTCACACCACAAGTCTGACATGACAACCAACGATGTCGATGACCTAAACCAGAACCAGAACCAAGGGTTTTTTGAAGCAATCTCTGCCATGAGGGCAGACTTTTCCACCAAACTCGAAGGTATCCTAACAGGGATCAGTGAGGTTAAACGTGACCTTCAAGCCTACTCCACGCGATTGGACGAAGCAGATGAATGCATTAGCATGGTGGAAGATACTGTCATCACTGTCAAAACAATGACCGGAAAGTTGGAAAAACAGGTGGCGGACCTTACTTCAAAACTAAGCTCGCTTGAGAACCACCACAGGAGGTCTAATTTGAAACTGGTTAAGTAGAAAATGATGACACAGCTGCGTTTCTCGAGAGATGGCTTCCCGAGGCATTGGGGCCGGACAACTTTCCGGACCCACTGTGCATTGAAAGAGCCCATTGGCTTCTGGCTCCTACAGGCACGAGAAACCACTCCTCTCCTCGAGTCCTTATCTTGAAGTTTCTCAACTTTCAAGACAAATTCTGAGTGATGCGGAAAGCCAGGGCTAAGGTGATGTACGGGGACCAAGAGATCATGTTCTTCCCTGACCGATCCGCGGACCTGCACCGAAAAAGAAAAGGCTATGACGGGGTCAAACGCCAGCTCAGGTCCCTCAACATTGCCTATGGAATCCCAGCTAAACTACGTCTGACTTACAATGGACGGTCACACCATTTTGAATCTCCATCTCAAGCCGAGGCTTTCATCCGTGGCATACAACGTGAATCTTCTTCCTAGTCATGTTGCCGCTGTGAAGTTTACCACCACTCTGGTCCACAGAGAATTAAACCACCTGTCACGACTTCCTCCGAAGCTGCCTCCCCTCCTTGTTCGGGCAGGCTTCGGCGTTCTTCGTCACCGGTCTTCTAGTCACTGCCGCTCCATTTCTCATCATTCCATTTGTCTTGTCTTGTCAATTACACACACCTGGTTCATATTCCCCTCATTAGTACACGTATAAGTGTTCCCTCTGCCCCCTTGTCCTTGTGGGTGATTGTTTCATGTGAGATGAGCGTAGCTCGGTGGAGCTACATGTACTTTGTATTGCCAGGGTATATTTTCCCTGTGTGCCTGTATTTGGTCCAGTGGACTGTTGATGCTATCCAGCGGAACTATGTACTACGGAATAAACTCTGTATTCTGTGATTTACACTCCTGCGCCTGACTCCTTCAAATCATACTCTCACAGAATCACCCACCCGCTATGGAGTTAGCGGGAGAGGAGCGCATGCCTGGAGTCGTGGCACAGGTCCATGAGCATTCAACGATGCTAGCCAGCTTGGGAGAAGCGATGGATCGGGTTCTTCAGGTCGTCCAACGCCTGGAGAGGAGAGGACCCGATCTGTCGAGACCAGCTGGGCAACCGGATCCAGCCACCCACACCCCAGCACCCAGAGGGATCCATATATCCCGACCACGGGAGTTCGACGGGACAGCTGCTCTCTGCCAAGGATTCCTCCTCCAACTGGAGCTCTACTTCTCCAGCATCAGGCCGGCCCCATCAGAGCGGGAGAGGGTGTCCGCCCTCATCTCCTGCTTCCGCTGGAGTGGGCCAACACGGTCTGGAACGAAGGAGGAGCCGCGTTGGACAACTACGGGGAGTTCGCTCGCCTCTTTCGGGCTATCTTTGATCACCCACCCGAAGGTCGAGAGGCGGGCGAGCAGCTGGTCCACCTGAGGCAGGGGACGAGGACTGCGCAGGACTTCGCCCTTATCGACCACTTCCGGTGCCATCTGCGGGAGGACGTCCGAAGGGAGCTAGCCTGCCGGGACACCATGTTGTCCTTGACGCAACTGGTGGGCATGGCCATCCGTTTGGACAACCTGCTGGCAGCCAGAGGACATCCTGAAGGGGGTCTACCCGTTCTCACCCCGGCCGACACAGATCCCGAGCTGATGGAGCTGGGTGGAACCGCTATCCAAGAGAGCGGAGGACGACAGCGGCAGTGTCACTCTGGTGACACGAAGGGACATTACACTGCACGTTGTCGTCAGCGTTCTTTTGGGTCTGGAGGCGGCAGGCAGGGCACTCTCGCATCACCCTAGGTATCGAACACCCACACTCGTTCAGAGCCCTCTGCTGTGCACGGTACCCTACCCATCTACTTTCCTGATCAGATGGTAGATCCCCAGTGTAAGGTGCTAGTCGATTCAGGCGCAGCTGAGAACTTTATGGACAGGGCATTCTCACACAGTCTAGGCATTTCATTGGTTCCCCTATCCATTCCACTCCCCATCAGAGCACTTGATAGTCGACCATTAGGGTCCGGGTTTGTTAAGGAAGTTACAGCACCAGTCACCATGATTACCCACGAGACTCATTGCGAGCAAGTCACTTTTTTTTATTATTGAGTGTCCTGCTTTCCCTGTGGTATTAGGTATACCTTGGTTAGCACTCCACAACCACACCTTCTCATGGCCACAGAGGGTTCTCACGGGGTGGTCGCGAGAGTGTCAGGGTAGGTGTCTAGGCGTTTCCGTTGGTGCAACCATGGTGGAAAGTCCAGACAGTACCTCCACCGTGCGCATTCCCCCCGAATACCTCAATTTGGCGCACACGTTTTCTAAAACGCAGGCGACCAAGTTACCACATCATCGGGTGGGTGATTGCACGATAAACCTCCGGGTAGACGCTGTGCCCCCCAGGAGTCACGTGTATCCCCTGTCACAGGCTGAAACTGAGGCTATGGAAACATATGTCACCTAGTCCCTGCGCCAGGGGTATATACGTCCCTCCACTTCACCTGCTTCCTCAAGTTTCTTTTTTTGTGAACAAGAAAGACGGCGGTCTGCGCCCTTGCATTGATTATCGACCACTGAACAAGGAGACGATAAGATGTAGTTATCATCTCCCCCTCATTCCTTCAGTGATCGAGTCAATGCATGGGGCGCGCTTCTTCACCAAATTAGATCTCAGGAGTGCGTACAACCTGGTGCGTATCCGAGAGGGGGATGAGTGGAAGAGACAGCATTGTTCACCTCAGCCCCGGTACTGGCCCATCCCGATCCATCACTACCGTTCGTAGTGGAGGTGGATGCGTCCGAGGTAGGGATAGGCGCTGTCCTATCTCAACGCTCGGGCACGCCACCCAAGCTCCGCCCCTGTGCCTTCTTCTCTAAGAAGCTCAGCCCGGCGGAGCAGATCTACGACGTTGGTGATCGGGAGCTGTTGGCTGTTGTCCGAGCCCTGACCGTGTGGAGGTATTGGCTCGAAGGGGCGAAACACCCTTTCCTCGTCTGGACGGACCACCTTAACCTGGAGTACATCTGGGCAGGGAGGATGCTGAATCCTCGCCAGGCCAGGTGGGCCCTATTCTTCATCCGGTTTGATTTCACACAATCATACATCCCGGTACAAAGAACGTGAAGGCAGACGCATTGTCACGGCTGTATGACACAGAGGAGAGGCCCAGAGACAACACCCCCATACTCCCGGCCTCCTGCATTGTGCCGCTGGTAGTATGGGCGATGGGTGCGGATATAGAGCAGGCGTTACGCACAGCGCCATCTCCACCTCAGTGTCCAGCTTGGCTGCAGTACGTGCCTGATCTTATCCGTGATCGTCTGATTTACTGGGCACACACATAACCCTCCTCTGGTCACTCAGGTATCGGTCGTACAGTGCGCTGCCTGACCGGAAAGTACTGGTGGCCTACCTTGGCTAAGGACGTGAGGGTGTATGTCTCCTCCTGCTCGGTGTGCGCCCAGAGTAAGGCACCTAGGCACCTCCCAGCGGGTAACTTACAACCTTTACCAGTTCCACAACGACCATGGTCTCATCTGAGTGTTGATTTCCTGACTGATCTTCCCCTCTCCCAAGGTAACACTACCATCCTGGTCGTTGTGGTCCGCTTTTCCAAGGCCTGCCGCCTCCTTCCTCTGCCCGGTCTCCCCACGGCCCTGCAAACTGTGGAGGCCCTGTTTACACACGTCTTCCGGCACTACGGGGTACCAGAGGATATAGTGTCTGACCGTCCCCATTTCACATCCAAGGTCTGGAAGACATTCATGGAACGTCTGGGGGTCTCGGTCAGCCTGACCTCTGGTTTCCACCCCGAGTCTAATGGGCAGGTGGAACGGGTAAATCAGGATGTGGGTAGGTTCCTGCGGTCCTACTGCCAGGACCGGCCGGGGGAGTGGTCGGTGTTCTTGCCATGGGCTGAATATGCCCAGAAATCTCTCTGTCACTCCTCCACTAACTTAACGCCATTCCAATGTGTTTTAGGTTACCAACCGGTTCTGGCACCGTGGCACCAGAGCCAGACCGAGGCTCCTGCGGTGGATGACTGGTTTCGGCGCGCGGAGGAGACGTGGGACGCTGCCCACGTCCACCTCTAACGCGCCGTGCGTCGTCAGAAGGCCAACGCTGACCGCCACGCAGTGAGGCCCGGTCTTCGTACCGGGTGATCGGGTCTGGCTTTCGACCCAGAATCTGCCCCTCCGCCTGCCCTGCGGAAGCTGAGCCCGCGGTTTGTGGGGCCGTTCAAAATCCTGAAAAGAATCAACGAGGTTACCTATAGGTTATTACTCCCCCATGATTACCGTATTAACCCCTCGTTTCATGTGTCTCTCCTCAGGCCGGTGGTGGCTGGTCTGCTCCAGCAATCTGAGGTGCGGGAGGTCCCTCCGCCTCCTCTGGACATCAAGGGGGCCCCGGCGTACTCCGTCCATTCCATCCTGGATTCGAGGCGTCGGGTGGGGGGCCTTCAGTACCTCGTGGAGTGGGAGGGGTACGGTCCAGAGGAACGGTGCTGGGTCCCGGTGATGGATATCCTCGATCCCTCCCTGTTGCGGGATTTCCACCATCACCATCCGTTTCGCCCTGCTCCGCGTCCTCCTGGCCGTCCCAGAGGCCGGGGTCGGCGCGCTATTGGAGCTGCGCGTCAAGGGGTGGGGGTACTGTCACGACTTGTTCGGGCAGGCTTCGGCGTTCATCGTCACCGGCCTTCTAGCCACTGCCGCTCGATATCTCATCATTCCATTTGTCTTGTCTTGTCAATTACACACACCTGGTTCATATTCCCCTCATTAGTTCATGTATAAGTGTTCCCTCTGCCCCCTTGTCCTTGTGGGCGATTGTTTCATGTGAGATGAGTGTAGCTCGGTGGAGCTACCTGTACTTTGTATTGCCGGGGTATATTTTCCATGTGTGAATGTATTTGTTCCAGTGTGCCTGTTTTGCGCACTGGACTGTTGACGCTATCCAGCGGAACTGTGTACTACGGGAATAAACTCTGTATTCTGTGATTTACCCAACCGGCGCTAGACTCCTTCAAATCACATTCTCACACCACCTTAGATTATGTGACTGTTGGCAAGCTAACTAACATTAGCTAATTTATTAGCTGCTACTGAAGTACTGTAGCTAGCATAACAGTTAAGTGAATAATAAGGTGAGCTAGCCCACTCAAAGTTTCCTTATTATTTGTAGCCTCATGCTACGTGCTCATCAGTTAGCTCAGTTTCTTCTATACGACAGGCGAGATAGCTGTCCATTGAACGTTGGATGCCATGTTGAAGTTTATTTTTGTTACGTTGATGATTCTCTTTCATTGGATTACATACAGTGGGGGAAAAAAAAGTATTTAGTCAGCCACCAATTGTGCAAGTTCTCCCACTTAAAAAGATGAGAGAGGCCTGTAATTTTCATCATAGGTACACGTCAACTATGACAGACAAATTGAGAATTTTTTTTCTCCAGAAAATCACATTGTAGGATCTTTAATGAATTTATTTGCAAATTATGGTGGAAAATAAGTATTTGGTCACCTACAAACAAGCAAGATTTCCGGCTCTCACAGACCTGTAACTTCTTCTTTAAGAGGCTCCTCTGTCCTCCACTCGTTACCTGCATTAATGGCACCTGTTTGAACTTGTTATCAGTATAAAAGACACCTGTCCACAACCTCAAACAGTCACACTCCAAACTCCACTATGGCCAAGACCAAAGAGCTGTCAAAGGACACCAGAAACAAAATTGTAGACCTGCACCAGGCTGGGAAGACTGAATCTGCAATAGGTAAGCAGCTTGGTTTGAAGAAATCAACTGTGGGAGCAATTATTAGGAAATGGAAGACATACAAGACCACTGATAATCTCCCTTCGATCTGGGGCTCCACGCAAGATCTCACCCCGTGGGGTCAAAATGATCACAAGAACAGTGAGCAAAAATCCCAGAACCACACGGGGGGACCTAGTGAATGACCTGCAGAGAGCTGGGACCAAAGTAACAAAGCCTACCATCAGTAACACACTACGCCGCCAGGAACTCAAATCCTGCAGTGCCAGACGTGTCCCCCTGCTTAAGCCAGTACATGTCCAGGCCCGTCTGAAGTTTGCTAGAGTGCATTTGGATGATCCAGAAGAGGATTGGGAAAATGTCATAAGGTCAGATGAAACCAAAATATAACTTTTTGGTAAAAACTCAACTCGTAGTGTTTGGAGGACAAAGAATGCTGAGTTGCATCCAAAGAACACCATACCTACTGTGAAGCATGGGCGTGGAAACATCATGCTTTGGGGCTGTTTTTGTGCAAAGGGACCAGGACGACTGATCCGTGTAAAGGAAAGAATGAATGGGGCCATGTATCGTGAGATTTTGAGTGAAAACCTCCTTCCATCAGCAAGGGCATTGAAGATGAAACGTGGCTGGGTCTTTCAGCATGACAATGATCCCAAACACACCGCCCGGGCAACGAAGGAGTGGCTTCGTAAGAAGCATTACAAGGTCCTGGAGTGGCCTAGCCAGTCTCCAGATCTCAACCCCATAGAAAATCTTTGGAGGGAGTTGAAAGTCCGTGTTGCCCAGCGACAGCCCCAAAACATCACTGCTCTAGAGGAGATCTGCATGGAGGAATGGGCCAAAATACCAGCAACAGTGTGTGAAAACCTTGTGAAGACTTACAGAAAACGTTTGACCTGTGTCATTGCCAACAAAGGGTATATAACAAAGTATTGAGAAACTTTTGTTATTGACCAAATACTTATTTTCCACCATAATTTGCAAATAAATTCATTAAAAACCCTACAATGTGATTTTCTGGATTTTCTTTCTCATTTTGTCTGTCATAGTTGACGTGTACCTATGATGAAAATTACAGGCCTCTCTCATCTTTTTAAGTGGGAGAACATGCACAATTGGTGGCTGACTAAATACTTTTTTTCCCCACTGTAAAACACTGTAAAATGCCGGCGAAGATATTTAGCTACATGTCAACGGACTCGAAATGGCTAACGTTACCTCACTTATTTAAGCCAGTGAGCCAGCCTTAACACAGGACCTTATTCATTCATCCTGCACCACCGAGAAGCATCGGGACTACTTTATATGAAGACTTAAGTTTTGATCATATCCTTGGACTAAAGTGATTGACACTCACGCGCAAGCCTGACATTAACATCATGTGCAAAGGGTCTTTGGGTAATGTAGCACATATTCAATGGTATCTATTTTTCTCACGTAGCCTGTTCATTTCTGATCTTTGATACTTTTTTGGGTTTATAAACTTACCATGGTATACTACGTTAACGCTATATGTATGGGCCATTTTGTTACTTAGTAGCTACTAGCATCAGACCCTATGTTGTGGATCATCTTCAACTATTTTGGACTGTCGATACTGTAACGTTAACATTAGTCAGGCTTCACTGACTAGCGTTACTGTTTTAGGTTGAGCTATTCTTCGGTATTGGTATTTTATTAGGATCCCTATTAGCTGTTGCAAAAGCAGCAGCTACTCTTCCTGGGGTCCACACAAAACATGAAACATGACATAATACAGAACATTAATAGACAAGAACAGCTCAAGGACAGAACTACATACAATATTTTTTAAAGGCACACGTAGCCTACATATCAATACATACACACAAACTATCTAGGTCAAATAGGGGAGAGGCGTTGTGCCGTGAGGTGTTGCTTTATCTGTTTTTTGAAACCAGGTTTGCTGTTTATTTGAGCAATATGAGATGGAACGGAGTTCCATGCAATAATGGCTCTATATAATACTGTATGCTTTCTTGAAATTGTTCTGGATTTGGGGACTGTGAAAAGGCCCCTGGTGGCATGTCTGGTGGGGTAAGTGTGTGTGTCAGAGCTGTGTGTAAGTTGACTATGCAAACAATTTGGGATTTTCAACACATTACTGTTTCTTATAAAACAAATAAGTGATGCAGTCAGTCTCTCCTCAACTCTTTTGTGATGCCATCGGATTTGATGAAAGATGGAGTTGAAGTTCTCTTTCTACCCATAATTTCATTTAAAGTACTCCAAAGTTTTTTTTCCATCATTCTTTATATCATTTATTTGGCTTCATAATACAGTTTCTTCTTCTTTTTGTTGAGTTTAGTCACATCATTTCTCAATTTGCAGTAAGTCAGCCAGTCAGATGTGCAGCCGGACTTATTAGCCACTCCTTTTGCCCCGTCTCTTTCAACCATACAGTTTTTCAATTCCTCATCAATCCATGGAGCCTTAACAGTTCTAACAGTCAGTTTCTTAACAGGTGCATGTTTATCAATAATTGGAAGAAGCAATTTCTTAAATTAATCAAGTGCAGCGTCTGGATGCTCCTTATTAATCACATCAGACCAACAAATATGTTTTACATCATACACATATGAGTCACAGCAAAATCCTTTGTATGATCTCTTATACACTATTTTAGGCCCAGCTGTTGGAACTTTGGCTTTCCTGGATATAGCCACTATATTGTGATCACTGCATCCAATTGGTACGGATACAGCTTTAGAACAAAGTTCTATAGTATTAGTATGTAATACCTTGCTAAAACCAAGTATAGAGTTTATTTGTTATAATTCATTGGTATTAGATTTAAAAGGTGATCGAATAGCTCCTGATTTGTAATGTCATTAATGCATTTATTTTGAAGCAATGTTTATAAAAAATGTACAAGTGAATAGGTTGGTTTACTTTTAAGTTTAAGTTTCCCACGTATCTCGTTAAAGTTTTGACCAATGAGGTAACTTGTTAAGTTGTGGCCAATGGGAGAGTGGACTGGTTGCTGGGAAAGAAAAGAGAGGGAAAAGGTTGAAAGAAGGGAGAGGAGAGACGTTAGTGGGGTTGGTGAAGGAAAAACGACCAAAGGAAACGATAAAGAGAGAACAAAACCATACCTACAGAGTTTTTTAAAGGGAAATCCTGATTTTATTTCTATAAGAGAGTGTTTATTATTTCGTTAAGAAAGACCTAGTAGAGACTGAAGCTGCCGTCGCATTGTGGAGACATTCGACATCCTAGAGGTTAGTCTAGCATCGTGCAAGACTTGGAGAGAATTGCTTGTGACGATCAATGAGTTCGGGTTTCCAACGGATGTCTGTTGCTGCTACCGAGTACTGGCTGCATTGATAGCTGTGTTCGCTGTGGATCTTGTGAGGACACCTGCACGGAACTACTATATTTTGCTGAGGCATTATCTACAAGTAGTGAGTAACTACAAATGTGTGGTGGACTTCGGGACTTTATGTATGTCGTCATTTTTTTAATGACCTCCAACGCGCGCCCAGGGTTTAAGCAAGCTTGCAAATAATTTGGACATGGGTTGTGGAAAAATCATTGGGGTTTATAATTTTTATTTCTTTTGATGTGATACATTGAACATTTGATTAATATAGATCTTGAACCTTATGTCTGTTGTATTGGTGGAGTCATTTACTGTTTCAGTTTCATTTAATGCATGGGAAAGCATATCCTTATAACAATAACCAAGTCTATAATCATTCTATCTGAAGTTAATACCCTATTTGTCATTCACCCTAGCAAGTTTACAATAGGGATTCTTATTGGAGATGTCCTTCTCACCTAATATCCCATGCTGTTCAGATATTCTAAATAAGGTAATATTGTGAGAGTCAAATTCGAGCCTGGTGAGAGGGTTACAAGTAAAAATGTGATCGATACATGTGGATGATCTTGTTCCTGTAGTGTTTGTAAACACCCTGGTAGGTTAATTAATAACCTGAACCAGATTACAGGCACTGGTTACAGTAAGAAGCTTCCTCTTGAGCGGACAGCTTGATGAAAACCAATCAATATTCAGGTCCCCAAGAAAGTAGACCTCTCTGTTTACATCACATACACTATCAAGCATTTCACACATATTATTTAGATACTGACTGTTAGCATTTGGTGGCCTATAGCAACACCCCCACCTTTCAAACCAATACTACGTGATATTTCACATATCATCCTGCTAGATATGCCTTTTGTTGTGATATTTCACATAACATCTTGCTAGATATACCTTTTGTTTTGTTCGTGAGGAGTAATGGCCGAGAGAAGGCAGGAGACACTTTGTTTTGTTTAGCGTCGCTTATGTTAGACTGCTCCCTTTAATGGATCAGTCGTCCACCAGGCTACACTCTACGATTAGGGGGAGGTGGGAGAGGAAGCATTGGGTGTCTCGGTTAGGGAGACAAGGGAATGGGGTTCAGTGTTTTACTGTTAGGATAGATTTATGTTTGTTTGTTCCAACAGATCTTTACATATTTTCCTCACTACAAAATGTTAATGTGGTCCTTGTGGTGACTCCCGAGTGGGGCGGTGGTCTAAGGCACTGCATCGCAGTGCTAGCTGTGCCACTAGAGATCCTGGTTCGAGTCCAGGCTCTGTTGCAGCCGGCCACAACCGGGAGACCCATAGGCGGCGCACAATTGGTCCAAGGTAGGGGAGGGTTTGGCCGGCAGGGATGTGGGTTCGTTTCCCATGGGGGGCCAGTATGAAGAAAAAAAAAATACGTATGCATTCACTAACTGTAAGTCGCTCTGGATAAGAGCGTCTGCTAAATGACTAAAATGTAATTTTACTAAACATATTTTAGAAATGCCCTTATGCTATAGCTTATTCCATGTTTACATCTTTGGTTAAATGACTTCAAATGTAAAACTGAAATGTACTTTGTGGAATGTCCGTGGAGTTTGTAAACTATCCAAACTTTAACAGGTTATTACTAGGCTTAAACAACTTCATTAATCTATTGTGTTCCTACAAGAAACTCACTTGTTGAAGGATGAGTATGCAGAAGATGGCAAGGGCAAGTAATAGCATCCCGTTTCAAGTGGATAATATTATAACTGACACAGCTTGTAGATACATTTTGATACAGGGAACTCTTTTGAATGAGTGTATTAATCTGGTTAATGTTTATGGTCCTAATGATGATAATCCCAAATTCTTTGTGAATGTATTTCTATTGATAGCCTCCATTCCTGGTAAAGTCCTAATGGCAGGGGACTTTAATTGCACTCTTGATCCTCATCTAGATCGCTCCTCTGGTTTAGACACTTCCCACTCGCAGAGTAGAAAGACAATCCAGCATTTCATTAAGGACTTAAATCTATGTGAACCTTGGACTCAGAACAATTATATTTACATTTACATTTTAGTCATTTAGCAGACGCTCTTATCCAGAGCGACTTACAGGAGCAATTAGGGTTAAGTGCCTTGCTCAAGGGCACATTAACGTCATTTAGCAGACGCTCTTAGCCAGAGCGACTCACAAATTGGTGCGTTCACCCTATAGCCAGTGGGATAACCACTTTACAATTTGGGGCGGGGGGGGGGGGGGGGGGGGGGTTAGAAGGAATACTTTATCCTATCCCAGGTATTCCTTAAAGAGGTGGGGTTTCAAATTATCAATGGATCCTGTAGAAATAAACCAAACATTTGCTTCCAACTACAACACACTTTACAACTCTGAATCTCCTGAGAACTTAACTAATCAGACATCATCTTAGGATGGTCTTGATTTTCCCTCTACTTCAGAAGACACACAATTGGATCTGGAAAAGGAATTGGATGGTGTTGAAATATCTGTGTCACGCCCTGGCTCTGGGGACTCTTAATTGTTGAGCCAGGGTGTGGATTTTCTATGTTTTGTTTGCTATGGTTTTCGTTCTAGATCGGTTAGATCTATGTTGGCCAGGGTGGTTCCCAATCAGAGGCAGCTGTAGCTCGTTGTCTCTGATTGGGAACCATACTTAGGCAGCCTGTTTTCACTAGTCATTGTGGGATCTTGTTCCGTTAAGGTTTGTGTTGTATAACCTAGGACTTCACGTTTCGTTTGTTGTTTTGTTTGTGTGGTGTACTTCAATAAAAGATGTACGTTTATCACGCTGCGCCTTGGTCCGCTTCATCTATCGACGATCGTGACAATCTGATGGTATTTCCAGTATGAAGGGAGGTACAGCGGCAGGTCCAGATGGGCACCCAATAGATATTTACAAGATATTTAAGGACAAAATTCTAGGTCCACTGTTGGATATATATGCTGAATCCTTTCAGCAAGGTTGGTTTTAATCCACAGATATGGACATCGAGTGCTGATGATACCCTCTTATTCCTAACAGATCTAAATAATTATATCTCTTCCCTCTCCAATTTAATTAATAACTTTGGTCAGAATTTCTGGGTTTAAAGTCAATAAAACCTTAGATCCTTTTCCTCAACGAGCAAAATAGACTGAATCCAGTTGTAAAGCATCCATTTCATGGTATTAAAATCACAACAGAAATTAGCTCCTTGCGTTCAACAAATGATGACCCCATGGTAACGAGTGTAACAGAATCCATCAACAGATGGCCATCATTGTCTATATCTATTATTGGTAGAATAAATATAATTAAGATGAATATTCTGCCCAAATTTCTTTATCTATTTCAATCAATTCCTCTGGCTCCACCACCTTTATTTTTGTCCACTAAAGTCCACTAAAGGCTTCACTTTGGATGGATGTTTGTACTCTGCTCCCTTGAAGAAACTAAAGAAGAAGGCTACTAATCCCTTTGTTAAAAACACCAACTATATGGCAGGAAGTACAGCGATATCTGGGCGAATCCCCTGTATTATCCAGTTTTACACCAATTTGGGGCAATGACAATTTCACACCTGGTAAAAATGGGCAAGAAAAGGTATTGTTAAAGTAATGGACTTAGACAATGAAAAAGGGCTCATGTCATTTGAAGAACTAAAGGGAAGATTTAACTTACCACAAAAGCATTTTTTCAAATACTTACAATTGAGAAGCTTTATTTTTTCCAGTCTAAAACAATCTACCCTACAACCTCCTTTGACCACTTTAGAAACGCTCTCTGTGAACATGTGTTATGGGAGAGGTAAAATTCCGTGACTACATGGGAAAATGATAGCTACTCATAAAGACAACTCTGATAGGAAGAGACTTCAGTGGATACAAGATATGCAGGAAGATATTTCAGCAGAGGACTGGGGGTATATGATATGCTCTAGAACTCAGATACAGACAATAAACACCAACCTGAGATTGTTGCAATACAATTGGATAATGAGAACATATATCACCTCTGTTAAACTCCACACATTTTACCCTAATATCCCAGACTTGTGTGTTGAATGTAACATGCATTTAGGCACCTTGTATCATTGCCTGTGGGAATGTGCTGAGATACAAACGTTTTGGAGCTCAGTACTGCACTATATCTCTGAGATTACCTCTACCCCAATACCATTAATCCCTAAACTTTGCATCCTAAATCATTACCCAGAGAATATCTCTTTACATAAGAGAGAGAAGAAAATGGTTGACCTCTTGTCTATTACAAGCGAGACGTTCAATTGCTCTCCACTGGAAGTATGTCAGTTCCCGCTCACTTGGTCATTGGTTAAAATAATTAACGTCAAGCCTGGCTCTTGACAAATGTACTGATATAGTGAAAAAGCAAGCCCAAGAGTATCATGATATTTGGGATCTGTTTTGTGAGTTTTTGCAAACCGGTGTTATTGTAGAAGCATTGGAATTGTAAATCTGTATATTCTCTATTTTGCAGGTGAATATTGGCTATAGTCGAAGTGTAATCTGCATTATCTGCGACTGCATATTATACTTTTTATGCAATTTTATTATTGGAAATGTGAGGACTTTATTGTTTTTCTTTTTCTTTGAATGTTTGGTTGTTATGTTTTTGTCTCTTTGGGTTGGGTGGTTATTTTTGAAAAATAAATAAATAATGTATTTCTGTAATTGTTGATTGTCCAATTTGGGACTAATAAATATATGTGTAAAAAAAAAAAAAAACTCTATGGTTCTTCAAAAGGATCTACAAAGAACCTTTCAGATTGAGAAAGGTTCTTCATAGAACCATTCTCCTTAAATGTTCTATAGAGAACCATAAAAAATACAAGTGGAGATTGTATGCACTAGCATAAAATGCAATGAGAGATATTTTACGCAGCTATTTACTTTGCAACGTCTATTGTCGTTGACTAGAATCAAATATAATTGCATGAGCTATGCATCTGTGTCCTGGCATTATTGCACCACTCTACCAGCTACCTAGATGGTGCAGTCCAGTCTCAGAGAGGCAGTCTGTCCTGCGTGCCTTCTTGACTTCGGTACAATGTGTCGTCATGCGTTTCTGCATGCACACTGGTAACTCATCGTTATCTTGCTAGCTAATTTAAGCTCACCAACCATTATTTTCTCTGCTATGTCTGCATTATTAAAGCCTTGAATCTCATAGGGACCTCACTGTCACCACTGGTCATTTAGCTAGCCATCAGCCAAGAGGGTTACATTGGTTTCAATTGTTGGACTATAGCTTGGTAGGCTGGCTAGCTAGCTAACGCTAGCTGGTTATCATGTAGCAGCCTATGTTGACTATCGTCGCTAGCATGCTAACGTTTGCTAACTAGCTAATGTCAATACACCATAGTCAAGTGGATGGTCATCAAAGGAGGAAGGGGAGGACCATCCTACTCAGTGAATTTCAGAAAAATATTAAAAAATAAAACTATACTAAATATATTCACATCACCAAATAACTGATTAAAACACACTGTTTTGCAATGATGGTCTACAGTAGCCTCAACAGCACCCTCTATGGTAGCACCATGGTGTAGCTGGAGGACAGCTAGCTTCCGTCCTCCTCTGGGTACATAGACTTCAATACAAAACCTAGGAGGCTCATGGTTATCACCCCTTCCAAAGACTTACACAGTAATTATGACAACTTTCAGAGGCCGTCCTCCAACCTATCAGAGCTCTTGCAGCATGAGCTGACATGTTGTCCATCCAATCAAAGGATCATATAATTAATCTAGTACTGAAAGCATAAGCTACAGCTAGCTAACACTGCAGTGCATAAAATGTGGTGAGTAGTTGACTCAAAGAGAGAGAAAGACAATAGTTTTGAACAGATTAATTTCTTCAAAAATGAAGGAGATTCAAGAGAGAGAGTGAGTGAGAGAGAGAGCGAGAGAGAAGAGAGAGAGAGAGAGAGAGAGAAGAGAGAGAGAGAGAGAGAGGAGAGGAGAGAGAGAGAGAGAGAGAGAGAGAGGAGATAGGAGAGAGAGAGAGAGAGAGAGAGAAGAGAGAGAGAGAGAGAGAGAGAGAGAAGAGAGAGAGAGAGAGGAGAGGAGAGAGAGAGAGAGAGATAGAGATAGGAGAGAGAGAGAGAGAGAGAGAGAGAGAGAGAGAGAGATGAGAGAGAGAGAGAGAGAGAGAGAGAGAGAGAGGGAGGGAGGGAGGGAGGGAGGGAGGGAGAGAGAGAGAGAGAGGGCGAGGGCTAGCTATATTTCGTAGTATTTTATTTCTTCTTAATTTACCTTCACTTACTTACCTAATGCAGCTAATTTAGCCTACTTAACAACCTGACTCAAACAGAGAGGAACGCTATTTATGTTAGCTAGCTGGCTAAGCAAGGCTATCCAACACTGCAACTCTTCCAAGTCAAGGTAAGCTTTCGGTTTTATTAATTTATTGCCACCGGGGCCGGCCAGCGTAACTGCTAAACTGTTTGCTATACACTGTACATTGTACACATGGATTGGATTGTGGGTTTACTAACAAGTTAGTTCTAGTTGCCATGTTGACTATGACCTTAGTTAATATGGTGAACACGATGTAGGCTGTGCAGCAGTTAGTGGTTATGGTATGAAGGTTTGGCTTGGAGAGGTTTTTCCGCCTTGTCACAGACAGCTGTTGTGTTGTGCACTGAAGTCCGCAAGCGAAGGGAAAAGATGAGAGAAGGAATTATACAACGAGCAAAGTGAAGATGTTGTATGTTAGTGCCACAGTATTAATACATTAATTAATATGCCATTTAGCAGATGCTTTTATCCAAAGCGACTTACAGTCATGCGTGCATACATTTTTGTGTATGGGTGGTCCCGGGGATCGAACCCACAACCCTGACGTTACAAGCGCCATGCTCTACCAGCTGAGCTACAGAGGACCACAGTGTGAAAGTGAACTGTCTGTGCGGGTGATCAGGAGTGTATAAATTCTGTCGATTCTGTTGAAAAACGTTTCTTAAATAGAAGCAAAGGGAATGAAACGAGGAGGGACCTACCTGTCCAATAGAAACTCTTGTTTTAGTTTTGCAACTGTTTGGACTAATGATTACACCCCAAATCAACTAGATGAAGGCAAGAGTGTGCAAGACAGTATTGAATGTGTTATTGTGTGTCACCTTGATCACTCCAATTTGTCTCTCGGCCAGGGCACTTACGTTATAAACTTTCTACGGGTTGGAACCGGTTCTGAAAACCGGAAAGTAAAGAAATTATTTGAGGAACAGAACCCAAACCGGAAACGAAAGTGATCTATACTGTTCCGGAACATAACCGTTATTTTAAAAGCAAGGAACCAGTTCATAAGGTTATTTTACGTTCCGGTCCCACAAAAATCGCAACAAAACGCCTATGCAAAACCCTCACTCTGTCACTCAGAAACAAAGATCTGTAAACGTAACATGCAACAATGCGACATGGGGCCATGCATGCATTATGTTTTGCTACTTTTCTTAACAACATTGATGCCCTGAATTTAGCAGGCAGTATCGACAGATCAGTTGGAAAAAGTGATGGGCTACTTTCTGCACACGCCACGATCAGTGTGAACCGGTGTGACTTGACACAACGCTGGCCAAACAAGATATAGCTACAAACAAAATGGTTCCAGTCTGCCGTGAAGCATTCATCCATGTATACTGGTAAGAGTCTAGCTACATTTACATATATTAAATGTTTTCAAATTTTGTCCGAAAAGTTGTTTTCATTGCAAGTTAAAGCGTACTGGTAGCTAGCTAGCGAACGTTAGCTTGCTGGCTCGCTATCTAATGTTACGTGTATGATCTGTGTAGTAATATTATTCAAATCAGAATTCCATTAGCATTGCTAGTTATAGCCTAATGTTAGGTAGCTAACATTAAACCTAGACTAGATGTGGCTGAGGGGTGGTTATGGCATTTCCTTCATATGACCCATCAATTAAGTGTGTCGTGTAAGCGCCATTGAATAACGATAGAATATTTATAAAATATTTGTATCTGGGCAATTTCTGTTTTTGATATTTCTGCTATGCAAGGAACCGTTTCACTGTACTGTTTACAACTTCTGTATCCTGTGCATGTGACAAATAAACTTAAACTTTATTTGATATAGTGTGTGTTTTCCAGAGACGGTAATGTGAAGAACAACATGACCTGCACCAAAGTCAGATTAGGATATAGGACAAGGATTAGTGTATTTTTACCTGGAGTTTTTCCTTATTGTAGGCAACTACTTTTACCACTTTTAGTCTTGAAATCTTTGGTAAACAACCAAAGATTTAAAGACTAACTCACTCTGTTTAGCACTTGGCCTCACATGTGAATCCATAAAGGCTTAAGAGTGTTGTGAACGATGCTGAATGGGTGTAGACAAAGAAGAGCTCTCCAGTAGGTGTACCAAAACATTCAAGGTCCATTTTCTCAAAAGTGGGGTTACAAGTTTATCAACTTTCAAAGCAAAATTACTTTCCCATTGTTCCTCAACTGCAGTGTACGATATACAATTTTCTAGCTCTGAGTCTCTACTTTTATCCAATGTAAAAAACACAATTTCAAATGTTGCTACATAAGAACGAATCAAGGTGGTTAGTCACGCCTTCAAGGCCGAGACAATGAGAAGACACAGTGGCAGAATAAATTCACCTTTGTTTCATCACAACAACCGGAGAGCAACATCTGTCCGGTGGAGTCCACAAAGCATATTGGATGTAACAAACAGTTACACGACCTACAGCATGGTCAAGCAATTTAATGTTTTCGACATTTTCGGACTACTAAAAAACTATTGATATAGAATCACAGAGAGTTACCGCAAGTCGCAAAGAAAACAGAAGCTGCCTCCACTATTCCAGCACCATTTCAACTTCAACATCATCAAATCACCTCTGCTTTGTCTAATACAGTGACACCTAAAAGATACCAAAAACGATTTAGTCCAATCAACGGAAGCTAAATATGAAGTGGCTGTCCATGGTGCTGATTTTGTGTGTGTGTGTGTGTGTGTGTGTGTGTGTGTGTGTGTGTGTGTGTGTGTGTGTATGTGCTCGTGCGCGTGCGCGTGCGCGTGTGTGTGTGCGTGCAAGTAGAACAAACATATTGGCCATCCTCCTCTTTCATGTTGCCTAAACTGTCACACAGTACACACTTTTAATTGTTGTCGTCAAGGCTACTTGGCTAAAATGCTTCCTTGCTAGCCTAACTTCCTTTCATGGGCAATGATGAGCCAGCTAGTGAACATTAGCCTACTAGCCTATATCTAGCTACATATTGAACTTCCAGAACAGGGGCACAATGTATGAATTTATGGTTGATTAGAATTAAGCAATAAGCGCCAGAGGGGGTATAGTATGTGGCCAATATACCACGGCTAAGGGCTGTTCTTATGCACAACACAACGCGGAGTGCCTGAATACAGCCTTTAGCCGTGGCATATTGGCTATATACCACAAACCCCTGAGGTGCCTTATTGCTAGTATAAACTGGTTACCAACATAATTAGAGCAGTAAAAATACATGTTTAGTCATACCCGTGGTATAAGGTCTGATATACCACGGCTGTCAGCCAATCAGCATTCAGGGCTCGAACCACCCAGTTTATAATTGCTGTTATAATCATCGGCCAGTACGGAGAATTAGGTAAAACCACAAGTCCAAATCCCTATCTCCATCCATGGCTAATTTAGAAAAGGTCACATTTTTGCTAGCTAGCAGTAGCCACCAGAGGACAACAACACAATGATTAATTCAAGTTGTTTCTGTGAATGACGTTTGGGTTTTGATGTGATGTGATTGGTGTGATGCCAAATCCAAACTGACTTCCCTTGACACTTTTTTTTGGTGTGCCAGGACCGTTCACAGTTGAGCTCCCTCAGTTTAGCTCAACGCTGATTGGCTATCATTTTTTATTTATTTAGGGGAGGCCAAATGCTCGCTGGCTTCCCTTGCATTCAATGCCAAGAGCGGCAACAACGTCATACTCTTTTTGACCAGGCAGCATCAGATAGATGGGCTACTCATAGAGATACAGAGGGGGCGCTGTTTCGCTCGGATGCTTTCTCCGGTGAGATACATTCAGCCTCTTGTGAATGGAAGGAAAATGATGAAACACAGAGAGACGAAAGATACAATATTATGTTTCTATATTTGTTTGTTTCTTGGTCCATTTTTTGGGGAAGCCTGGCTTCCCTTGGCATCCGTGAATACATGCCTCTGAGAGCAAATTGGAGTATCATGTAGTAGCCTAAACCTATCGATGTTACATTGAGCTGGGCCATGCTCCCACCCCAAAAATGTGTCCTCCCTAATCTTAAACGGCACCGACCGTCACTGCCATAGTCGTGGACAAAATCAAGTACATGGTACTGAACTGTTTTTTTGTTGTTGTTGCTAAGTGACACTGCAAATGTCATCTCTCTGGCATCTATGTATCTGATCCGGTTTCAGCATGAGAAAAATGACTGAAGTTCCAAATTCCCGCGAGATACTGTGATAGTTTTCTCACTCACGGATATGGAGCCTCAGAAATAAAAGATCTGGTCATGGGGGGTCTATTGCACAGTAATCAATTTCTCTCTTTTTTTTTCTCCTCTTTGGGATGAAAAACTGTTCAGGCTGTGACAGAATGATCCAGGAAGATAGATGGTTCTAATCTCCCTCAGAACGCACGGTGAACATGGGTTTACCTTCTCATCCAGGAGGATGATGATTGGATAAGGTGAAGATCGGAAGCATGGGGGGGGGGGGGGGGGGGGGGGGGGGGTGATGCTGTAACACTGTGATGTTGTAACACTGTGATGCTGTAACACAACACAGCAGCATCATTATGATTTGATGGGATCAGAAAGAACACAACAAACAGTACATTTAAACATCAGCACACCGGCACATGTATTCTGAAAAGTCCCAAATGTACCAGTAGGCCCATGTGTCGCACGTCCATCATGTGGTCGTCTGTAGCTCAGCTGGTAGAGCGCGGCGCTTGTAACAACCAGGGTAGTGGGTTCGATCCCCGGGACCACCCATACACAAAAATGTATGCACGCATGACTGTAAGTCGCTTTGGATAAAAGTGTCTGCTAAATGGCATATTATATATTATTATTATGCAGGCTGCAAATATACATGAAGACAGTTGGGAGAAACTGTTACTGCTATCCACCATGGAGTAAAGACACAACCAGTAGTGGATTACACTACTATCTCCAGATACCTATTCATTATGTTCTCTCCCATTCTCTTATTGCTATATAATATGGCTTATTGCTATGATATAATATGGCTTATTGCTATATAATATGGCTTATTGCTATATAATATGGCTTATTGCTATATAATATGGCTTATTGCTATAATATAAAATGGCTTATTGCTATAATATAATATGGCTTATTGCTATAATATAAAATGGCTTATTGCTATAATATAATATGGCTTATTGCTATAATATAATATGGCTTATTGCTATATAATATGGCTTATTGCTATAATATAATATGGCTTATTGCTATAATATAAAATGGCTTATTGCTATATAATATGGCTTATTGCTATAATATAAAATGGCTTATTGCTATAATATAATATGGCTTATTGCTATAATAAAATATGGCTTATTGCTATATAATATGGCTTATTGCTATAATATATTATGGCTTATTGCTATAATATAAAATGGCTTATTGCTATAATATAATATGGCTTATTGCTATAATATAATATGGCTTATTTCTATATAATATGGCTTATTGCTATATAATATGGCTTATTGCTATAATATAATATGGCTTATTGCTATAATATAATATGGCTTATTGCTATAATATAAAATGGCTTATTGCTATAATATAATATGGCTTATTGCTATATAATATGGCTTATTGCTATAATATAATATGGCTTATTGCTATAATATAATATGGCTTATTGCTATATAATATGGCTTATTGCTATAATATAATATGGCTTATTGCTATAATATAAAATGGCTTATTGCTATAATATAATATGGCTTATTTCTATATAATATGGCTTATTGCTATATAATATGGCTTATTGCTATAATATAATATGGCTTATTGCTATATAATATGGCTTATTGCTATAATATAATATGGCTTATTGCTATAATATAAAATGGCTTATTGCTATAATATAAAATGGCTTATTGCTATATAATATGGCTTATTGCTATAATATAAAATGGCTTATTGCTATAATATAATATGGCTTATTGCTATAATATAATATGGCTTATTTCTATATAATATGGCTTATTGCTATATAATATGGCTTATTGCTATAATATAATATGGCTTATTGCTATAATATAATATGGCTTATTGCTATAATATAAAATGGCTTATTGCTATAATATAATATGGCTTATTGCTATATAATATGGCTTATTGCTATAATATAATATGGCTTATTGCTATAATATAATATGGCTTATTGCTATATAATATGGCTTATTGCTATAATATAATATGGCTTATTGCTATATAATATGGCTTATTGCTATAATATAATATGGCTTATTGCTATAATATAATATGTCTTATTGCTATATAATATGGCTTATTGCTATAATATAATATGGCTTATTGCTATAATATAATATGTCTTATTGCTATAATTTAATATAGCTTATTGCTATAATATAAAATGGCTTATTGCTATAATATAAAATGGCTTATTGCTATAATATAATATGGCCTATTGCTGTAATATAATATGGCTTATTGCTATAATATAATATGGCTTATTGCTATAATATAATATGGCTTATTGCTATATAATATGGCTTATTGCTATAATATAATATGGCTTATTGCTATAATATAATATGGCTTATTGCTATAATATAATATGGCTTATTGCTATATAATAGGGCTTATTGCTATAATATAATATGGCTTATTGCTATATAATATGGCTTATTGCTATATAATATGGCTTATTGCTATATAATATGGCTTATTGCTATAATATAATATGGCTTATTGCTATAATATAATATGGCTTATTGCTATATAAAATGGCTTATTGCTATAATATAATATGGCTTATTGCTATAATATGATATGGCTTATTGCTATAATATAAAATGGCTTATTTCTATAATATAATATGGCTTATTGCTATAATATAATATGGCTTATTGCTATAATATAATATGGCTTATTGCTATATAAAATGGCTTATTGCTATAATATAATATGGCTTATTGCTATAATATATTATGGCTTATTGCTATATAATATGGCTTATTGCTATATAATATGGCTTATTGCTATAATATAATATGGCTTATTGCTATAATATGATATGGCTTATTGCTATAATATAAAATGGCTTATTTCTATAATATAATATGGCTTATTGCTATAATATAATATGGCTTATTGCTATATAATATGGCTTATTGCTATATAATATGGTTTATTGCTATAATATAATATGGCTTATTGCTATAATATAATATGGCTTATTGCTATAATATAATATGGCTTATTGCTATAATATAATATGGCTTATTGCTATAATATGATATGGCTTATTGCTATATAATATGGCTTACTGCTATATAATATGGCTTATTGCTATATAATATGGCTTATTGCTATAATATAATATGGCTTATTGCTATAATATAATATGGCTTATTGCTATAATATATTATGGCTTATTGCTATAATATGATATGGCTTATTGCTATAATATAAAATGGCTTATTGCTATAATATAATATGGCTTATTGCTATAATATAATATGGCTTATTGCTATAATATATTATGGCTTATTGCTATATAATATGGCTTATTGCTATAATATAATATGGCTTATTGCTATAATATGATATGGCTTATTGCTATAATATAAAATGGCTTATTGCTATAATATAAAATGGCTTATTGCTATAATATAAAATGGCTTATTGCTATAATATATTATGGCTTATTGCTATATAATATGGCTTATTGCTATATAATATGGCTTATTGCTATAATATAATATGGCTTATTGCTATAATATAATATGGCTTATTGCTATATAATATGGCTTATTGCTATATAATATGGCTTATTGCTATAATATAATATGGCTTATTGCTATAATATAATATGGCTTATTGCTATAATATAATATGGCTTATTGCTATAATGTAATATGGCTTATTGCTATAATATAATATGGCTTATTGCTATAATATAATATGGCTTATTGCTATAATATGATATGGCTTATTGCTATATAATATGGCTTACTGCTATATAATATGGCTTATTACTATATAATATGGCTTATTGCTTTATAATATGGCTTA
This sequence comes from Coregonus lavaretus, assembly GCF_964263955.1. Taxonomy (NCBI): domain Eukaryota; kingdom Metazoa; phylum Chordata; class Actinopteri; order Salmoniformes; family Salmonidae; genus Coregonus; species Coregonus lavaretus. Next base: position 89,864,152 of record NC_139988.1, on the reverse strand, counting down.
TTGCTATGTAATATGGCTTATTGCTTTAATATAATATGGCTATTGCTATAATATAATATGTCTTATTGCTATATAATATGGTTTATTGCTATATAATATGTCTTATTGCTATATAATATGGTTTATTGCTATAATATAATATGGCTTATTGCTATATAATATGGCTTATTGCTATATAATATGGCTTATTGCTATATAATATGGTTTATTGCTATATAATATGGCTTATTGCTATATAATATGGCCCTAACTAACCAGCTTCCTTGTTTGATTCTAGGAACAGCAATGCTCAGAGATTAAACAAGATATGCAAACCAGAGCTGCATGTCCTTGAGCTTAGAGAGGAGAAGGACTCTCACTACATTGCAAATATAAAACAATTGTACTGTTTATTTCACTAATGTATGATACACAAATACCTCCTTACAGAAATACATGGATTTTTATCAAAGCAGCATGTATTCTAATTACACACATGATGTGGAAAATGCAATGTTGAGCCAGGTCAAAACATAATCTATAATGTTCATTCATTGAACAATCTTCTCTTTGTCAACACTTGAGAGAGACTTGAGTGAGGCAATCAAAATGGAAATGTCATATTTTGCAAAGTTCATCACCAGCTGGGAACGTTCCTTATTTGCAAGAGGTTGATTGTGTAGCAGACATAGTCATTGCTACCAGAGGTGTGTTTGAGGATAGTCGTTTGTTGTTGTTCTGCCCTCTGCTGGGGAGTTACAGCTACTGCTTCTGTTCTGGATTACACCGACCGACACCGACACACACCGACCGACACCGACACACACCGATCGACACCGACACACACCGACCGACACCGACCGACACCGACACACACCGACCGACACCGACACACACCGATCGACACCGACACACACCGACACACACCGACCGACACCGACACACATCAGAAATTATTCCTTTGATTCGTTTGTTTTGACAGTTGAGTCTTGAGGTTTTATGATGTGTTTTATACCGTGATTTTAATATATAATATTATTCATAATATCAATACCATACTATTTCATAGAAGAAAAGCACAGGTGAGTTACCGTAATGCACCTTTCCGAAGCGAACAGAAGATGGCGTCAGAGGTACTTTAGGAGTCGTCGATAAGGAGAACGGGTCAGGAGAAGAAAAAAAAAACAATGAGATCATATCAACAGGAGTTGGCAAGACAACACAAAGTAGACCTGTGACCAGGCTAAGGGCAGACAGACCAGGCAGCATGTCACACATTCCCTCTGACCCCGGTTGTCCCTCTGGCCCCGGTGGTCAGACTCCTGCCTTCCTGCCTTCAGAGACGCAGATGTATGAACGTTCTCATATAGGTGAGTGGAATTCACTCATAAACAGAGAGAGAGAGAGAGAGAGTGACAGAGAGAGAGACAGAGAGTGAGAGAGAGAGAGAGAGAGAGGCAGAGAGAGAGACAGACAGATAGAGAGAGAGAGAGAGAGAGAGAGAGAGAGAGAGAGAGAGAGAGAGACAGAGAGTGAGAGCGAGAGAGAGAGAGAGAGAGAGAGAGAGAGAGAGAGAGAGAGAGAGAGAGAGAGAGAGAGTCGAGAGAGAGAGGCAGAGAGAGAGAGACAGACAGACAGACAGATAGAGAGAGAGAGAGAGAGAGAGAGAGAGAGAGAGAGAGAGAGAGAGAGAGAGAGAGAGAGAGAGAGAGAGAGAGAGTCAGAGAGAGAGAGACAGACAGATAGAGAGAGAGAGACAGAGAGAGAGAGAGAGAGAGAGAGAGAGGCAGAGAGAGAGAGACAGACAGATAGAGAGAGAGAGAGCGAGAGAGAGAGAGAGACAGATAGAGAGAGTGAGAGAGAGAGAGAGAGAGAGAGAGAGGCAGAGAGGGAGAGACAGACAGATAGAGAGAGAGAGACAGAGAGAGAGAGAGAGATGAGAGAGAGAGAGAGAGAGAGAGAGAGAGAGGAGGCACTAGAACAGTCTGCAGCACCCGGCCTCACCCTACTAGCATCTGAAGTGAAATGTATATTGTTTGCTGATGATCTGGTGCTTCTGTCACCAACCAAGGAGGGCCTACAGCAGCACCTAGATCTTCTGCACAGATTCTGTCACACTTGGGCCCTGACAGTAAATCTCAGTAAGACAAAATGAATGGTGTTCCAAAAAAGGTCCAGTTGCCAGGACCACAAATACAAATTCCATCTAGACACCGTTGCCCTAGAGCACACAAAAAAGTATACATACCTCGGCCTAAACATCAGTGCCATAGGTAACTTCCACAAATCTGTGAATGATCTGAGAGACAAGGCAAGAAGGGCCTTCTATGTCATCAAAAGGAACATAAAATTCAACATACCAATTAGGATCTGGCTAACAATACTTGAATCAGTTATAGAACCCATTTCCCTTTATGGTTGTGAGGTCTGGGGTCAGCTCACTAACCAAGAATTCACAAAATGGGACAAACACCAAATTGAGACTCTGCATGCAGAATTCAGCAAAAATATCCTCCGTGTACAACAAAAAACACCAAATAATGTATGCAGAGCAGAATTAGGCCGATACCCGCTAATTATCAAAATCCAGAAAAGAGCCGTTAAATTCTATAACCACTTAAAAGGAAGCGATTCTCAAACCTTCCATAACAAAGCCATCACCTACAGAGAGATGAACTTGGAGAAGAGTCCCCTAAGTAAGCTGGTCCTGGGGCTCTGTTCACAAAACAAACCCCACAGAGCCCCAGGACAACAACAACAACACAATTAGACCCAACCAAATCATGAGAAAACAAAAAGAGAATTACTTGACACATTGGAAAGAATTAACAAAAAGACAGAACAAACTTGAATGCTATTTGGCCCTAAACAGAGAGTACACAGTGGCAGAATACCTGACCACTGGGACTGACCCCAAAATTAAGGAAAGCTTTGACTATGTACAGACTCAGTGAGCATAGCCTTGTTATTGAGAAAGGCCGCCGTAGACAGACCTGGCTCTCAGGAGAAGACAGGCTATGTGCACACTGCCGACAAAATGAGGTGGAAACTGAGCTGCACTTCCTAACCTCCTGCCAAATGTATGACAATATTAGAGGACACATAGACACATTTCCCTCAGATTACACAGACCCACAAAGAATTCGAAAACAAACCCAATTTTGAAAAACTCCCATATCTACTGGATGAAAAACCACAGTGTGCCATCACAGCTGCAAGATTTGTGACCTGTTGCCACAAGAAAAGGGCAACCAGTGAAGAACAAACACCATTGTAAATTGAACCCATATTTATGTTTATTTATTTTCCCATTTGTACTTTAACTATTTGCACATTGTTACAACACCTGTATGTATACATAATATGACATTTGAAATGTCTTTATTCTTTTGGAACTTCTGAGTGTAATGTTTACTGTTAATATTTATTGTTTATTTCACTTTTGTTTACTATCTACTTCACTTGCTTTGGCAATGTTAACATACGTTTTCCCATGCCAATAAAGCCCTTAAATTAAATTGAATTGAATTGAAATTGAATTGAATTGAATTGACAGAGAGAGAGAGAGAGAGTGACGGATCGATGTGGCCAGAAGACGTGCGTTGTTATGATTCTGAACGGTCAGATAGCTAGCAACAATGACAAGAAGCTGCCATATGGGGAATCGTAGGTGGCTCATTTTTAGCTCGTTGTATCTTGTTATTGATACCATGTCTTGTTTTGACTGATGTCATGTCTATGCTAATATGGTTAAAATTAGCTAGCTGGCTAACCAACAACTGTAACGATGTATTTGAGAGACAACAAGTGCTCATTGTGCAAATGTATTTATGTTTTTAATAAAACATTTGGAGAGAAAATATAGTTTACATGTTATCAACAGTCTAAGCCAACCTTCGTCTGTTTTGCCCCATAGTTGCACACACATCGCTTTTTGTTGCTAAACAACCAACCCGTCTATAGAGATAGTGACAGAGAGAGATAGTGACACAGAGTAACAGAGAGTGACAGAACGAGAGAGAGAGAGAGAGAGAGAGAGAGAGAGAGAGAGAGAGAGAGAGAGAGAGAGAGAGAGAGAACTCAGCTCAATGTAATTGAAGAATCCATAGACTCTAAACACTTCTGGGGAAAATTGGAAAAAAACACTAAACAAACAACAACACAAAGAGTTATCTATCCAAAACGGAGATGTATGGGTAAACCACTTCTCCAATCTTTTTGGCCCTATATCAAAGAACAAACAGCAAAAAATATATACATGATCAAATACAAATCTTAGAATCAACTATTAAAGACGACCAGAACC